>NC_079134.1:65359443-65679810 GCF_945859705.1 Episyrphus balteatus | reverse complement strand
CACACTTCTCTGTTTAACATTTGCTGAACATTTGTTATTGTTTTACAATTACAGAAATAGATTTCATCTACTATTTAATAGGAAAACTCTGGGAGTTTTACACAAATATAATTAGAAAACGACATAAGTTAAATATTTTTTAAGTTTTCCTGACCACAAAATTAAAAACCATAATGCAGAAAGCTTATTTCTTGATGTCAAAAACAATTTTTGTAGTTTTTTTTTCAAATATAAATGGCGCAAGAAAAACAATAATTGTGTAAATAAATTTCCCACTTTTTGCCAAAAGTGGCCGTTGTAGTTAAGTTAAAGTTATTTATACAAATTTTGACCCTTATTGCCAAAATTAAAACAAGTCTTCCACATTTCACATACGAATTTCAACTTCGATCTTTCGACTCTGCATATAAACGGGCCACCTATAAAAACTTCAATTTCATGAACGACGACTGACCCCAAATCTACGAAAATATCCCAATATGTCAAAAACTTATCCGAAAGCAAAACCAAAATTAAAAATCAAACTTTGAACAAATGCAGAAGGATGTACAAATTGAAAATTAGGAAAAACCATTTTTAGCAATTTAATTTATTTTGTTTTATTTCTAACGTTTCAAAAAATAAATTAATTATGCGTAAAAACTACTCAAAAATAATCTTGAACAAAATGTGTGTTTTATTGTTGTTGTTTTATTATCTGACAGCTAGACAGCTGCGGATGGGCAACTGCGGATACGTTTTTTTGGAAAATCGAATTTGGCTGCAGATAGCGATGCCAAAAAAACACGCCTTATAACAATTCTTCACCATCTCCGATTGTTATAAAGTTCTACAACTCATACGAGAGAAACACTGTTATGATGTCAGCTGCTAAACCATCGTAAACAACATGGGACTGAGCTTCGCTTGCCAGATTTTGGCATTGACTCCGTCTCCATCTCCACCCACCGCTGTTTCTTAAACGAGAGCTTAACAAAACAAACACGCTTTCTTCTCAACAGTGCTCTTAGTTTAAAACGAAAGAAACAACTCATTGATGTGCATACCAAGCAAAGAAATGTATATGTGAAGAATACACCTAATGGCAAAAGCTTTCTCATTGAAAGCTCTCAAGATCTGCTTGCTGCTGCTGCTGCGACTGCGACACATTTATGATAAATTATAAATCTTTTTTTTCAATTGTAAGCTTCTCTAGTTTTGATTTTTACTGTTAAATTTTTTTTTTTTTATTTAATTGATTATTGTAATTCATTATTTAAATTTTCTATATTAGCATTCTTTGTTCCCATACCATTTCTTTGCTTCTTATATAAGAACTTTGTATTTCTTTTTTTGTTTTCTTCTTCTTGTTTTCCCTTTCCCTTTGTTTTGTTCTTGTTCAGTCTACGTATCTGATGGTAAATAACCAGAACAGTATGTATGAAAAATCAACGGCTACTCTTGTTAATATTATTTCCAAGCGTTGCGATGGTTTGAGAGTTTGTTTCATGAATGCACGTAGTCTTACTTGATTATTTGAAGTTCTTACTTTCCAATTCTTGTATTGATGATATCTGTATAAGTGAGACTTGGTTCAAACCTGATATCTGTGATCAGGTATATGATATCCCTAATTTTAAACTACACCGTAACGACAGAATAACAGACACGTTTGGGGGAGGTGTAGCCATTTACTGTAGATCATCAATTAATGCAAAAGTCATTGCCAAATCTAATGGACCAGGCACTTAATTCATCATTATCGAAGCTGGGGATCACCATACGAAATGTTTAATTTCATGTGTTTATAAAAATATTCGAAACTGCTCTTCTCGTGCATTTTTTTCTGCTATTAGTGATTTCTGTGCTAGTTTTGAGCACATAATTGTATGTGGTGATTTTAACACCGACATGCTCAAGCAAGATACATTGGCCCAACAGATGAACGATTTAGTTTCGTCTGTCGGAATGAACATTGTAAATACCACCTATCCAACTCGTTTCGCTCCTAACCGCTCTTCTAGTCTTCTTGATCTTTTCATGGTTTCAGATCGCTCTTCTGTCAATCAGTACGATCAGTTATCTTTTGATATATCTGATCATGATCTTCTTTTCTGTACATACAATATCCAGATATCACAACCTGCCAGCAATGAAACTTTTTCTTATAAAGATTTTAAATCGATTGATTTAAATAATCTCCATCAAGCCACTGTCTCTGCTCCCTGGCTCAATTGCTGCCTACATCAAACGCCAATGACAAGGTCAACTCTTTCCAAAATGTGTTGCTTGAACTTTATGATGAATGCGTCCCTACTAAGACGGTAAGAGTACTCAATAATTGTTGTCCTTGGTTCAGCTCGTCTGTACTTTTGGCCATCAAGCATAGAAACATACTGCATAGTAGGTGGAGGCACAGACCAACCGCTGAGAATTGGGAAGCTTTTAAGTTTGCTCGCAATCAAGCAACTCAAAAAATTCGAGTTTCTAAATCCAATTATTATTCATCCAAACTCAACACCTCTTTACCATCAAAAAAATTATGGAGCAATTTAAGACAAATTGGCGTTTGTAAGAACAAAGGTTCTCAATGTCCACTAGACCCTGATGAACTAAATGATTTTTTCCTTGGTGGCTCAGCTCCTGTTTATGATTTTGAACAAAACACTCAACTCAACTCTTCAGATTCCATTGCTAGCCTGGAGATTTTCAAGTGGTCAATGAAGATGATGTAGCGAAATCTGTGATGGCTATAAAATCTGACTCCATAGGTGAGGATGGAGTACCCATTCGCTTCGTTAAATTATTATTGCCATTTATCATTTACCATCTCTCTCACATAATAAACTGGTGTATTATAATTACTACTTTCCCTGTTTCGTGGAAAGTTGCCAAAGTTCTTCCCATTGTAAAAAAGCGAGATTGTATGACTCCGGCAGACTTCAGACCAATCAGCATCCTACCATGCCTCTCGAAGGTCTTCGAGAAGATAATTGAGAAGCAAATTTTAAGGCACATTACGTCCAATAATTTGTTATACATTAAACAAACTGGCTTTAGAGCTAACCAAAGCTGCTCCACTGCTATGGTGAATCTTCTCGAGGACATTAGGGTGGACTATGATAAGGGTTATTTAAATCTTCTGTGCCTGCTCGATTTTTCCTTTGATAAAGTAAACCATAATATTCTACAGGGCAAACCGCAATGCTTCTTTGGTTTGGGTGAACGGGCATGCAAACTCCTTGCTGATTATCTGTCTGGTAGATCGCAGAAAGTGTTTTCTGATGGTAGATACTCACTTTCTAAACCTGTTGTGCAAGGGGTCCCACAGGGATCTATTCTCGGACCAATACTTTTCTGCCTGTTTATCAATGATCTGCCGTCTTGCTGTTCACATGCCTCGGTTTATCTATATGCGGATGATATTCAAGTCCATCTATCAAAGCCCTTCAATCAGCTGGATGAACTTTCACTCTCCATGAATGAAGATCTACGTCAAATTAACGCATGGTCTATTGCCAATGGGCTACTCTTGAACCCGGCTAAATCCCAAATCATTCCTATATCCAAGAAAAAGTTTGATCTCTGCATCATTCAAGACATAAGGCTGCGAGATGACAAAATTAAAGTATTTGAGCATTGTACTAGTCTTGGGTTTGTTATAGACCGTTCTTTATCTGGGTATAAACACACCAATGCAATCATTGGTCGCATTTATGGATGTTTGCGTAAATTATGGCCCTCAGCTTACTATACTCCTGTTGAAACTCGACGAAAACTGGTAGTTTCCTTAATTATACCATTAATCTGTTACTCTGAAATTGTTTATAGTGACCTTGACTCACTATCTAAACGGAAACTTCAAGTCGCCTTCAATGATGCTCTTAGATATGTCTATGGGCTTCGAAGACACGACCATGTTTTTGATTATGCTAAGAAACTCTTAGGTTGCACTTTACAGCCATACCTCGATGCAAGAAACTGCTTATTTTTACATAAACTTATTCAACTCAGGATGCCATCTTATTTATATAACAGACTTTCATTCAATCGATCCACTAGAAGCAACAATCTAATCCCTCATCTATATAATTACTTGAATTCATCCCGTTTATTTTTCATTCGTGCTGTTAGACTCTGGAATTCTCTCCCATCAACAATCAAATTAATTTTAAATGTTAAAAAGTTTAAAACTGCAATTTTTCTTCATTTCTCATCCCTCCCAGTCCAACATTAACCCTAATCCCACTATGATCCTATTCCTATTCCCAAATCCCTAATCCCACAAAGATTCGCTCATCATAATTTATAATAATAATAATAATAATTTAACTATATGCCTGTAAGACCTAAGGTCTTTTAAATGCAACTGCACGGCACTAGTTAGAAGGAATAGAAAGATAGGAAAGATTTTTTGTTGGTACAGTGAATTGAGAATAAGATGATTATTATCTCATATAGTCCCACGGGTGGCTTCCAAGCTGGGGGATTAAGAAAAGAATGCTGCCTGAGGTAGGGCTCGAACCCACAACCTTCAGGTTTTCTTAATCAATGTTAACTTTACACAACTAAGTACTATAAAAGATGTAATCTTACTGTACAAACCGTTATTGTTAATAAATAAACTTAAACTTAAACTTAATTTCGTCTTGATTTCGTTTCGGTGCGTCGCGCGCTTCTACACATGCCTAGTATTTTTTTGAAGACGCAAATTTGACAGCTATTTTCTTTGGTTTTATTTTGTTCTTGACGCACATAAGAACACGGGAGAGAGAAAGATCGATTTCTCCTTTGATCTTATATGCATCTTGTGCGTCCACGTCTTTGTGTAGAAGTAGACTATGTATTTTAATTCCAAAAAAAAAAAGAACACCAAAATAGAAAAAAAAAACAACTCCAGTGGGTTCTATGTGCAACGAAAATTTTTGAATAAATTAAAAACGTTACTATACACGCAAATAATACACAACCGACGAAGCAGACTCCGCGACCGACGAAATAAAATAAAGAAGAACAGCAAAAAAAAGAACAAGATCAAAAAGAAACGTCAAAAAGAGTCACAAAATTTTTTACCGGAGACTCACGGTAGAAAATCTTCCTTCCCTTTTTTTCGAACTTTTTTTTCTCCTTTGCTCTTATGTGAGTCTCGCGCTTTGCGTCTTTACTTTTGGTATATTTTTCACATTGACTTAATATATATGGAATGCTAGAAGCATATTCAGGTTGGTTCCACTTGTTTCTTCGCGATACTAGCGCCCTAAAAAAAAGCGGAGAATAAGTGCAACATTTTTGACGAAGTGCGAAAGGAACAAATATTGAAAAACAGAGAAAGCACTGCCTTTTAACGACAGATGTCATTAACTAAAAGTTTCCTCTTTTCGCCGTCTAAGGTTATACCGCTAGTAGAGCTAGAAAGATGTGGAATCATTTTTTTTTCAATTTTTGTATGGAAAAGTCAAACGACTAGCAGTCCATATATAGTAGGTCAATGATTTTTCATTATACTTCTGATCGGTTTTTTTCAGCCTAATTGACACACACTGGGATTTTTTTTATTGATGAAGAACACTGGCTGAAAAACTCTTATATTCGGTTTTCAATTTCATTTTGGAAAAAGTGAAGAATCAACGAAAATAATCGAAGAAATATGTATGGCGGAATATAATATAATAGGCAATATATTCATAATGGTTATTTTTGTTAATAAGAAGAGAATTTTAAAGAAACTTTTTTCGCATTTTTCTCTTTTCAAACAAAATTTTAAAATGTCAAACTTCAAATTCATAAGTGTGTGTGCAAATCGGTGTAATTTTTGTTACACTTTTGTGGCGTCAAAGAACACAAACTTTCAAAAGTGCAAAAATAAGTACTAAGAGGTTACTCTCATTGGAGTGAAAGAAAACGACATAAGCTTTACTACTTCTACTTCATGGCTTAATTTTAAAACTTCCCTGTTTTATTCAGAACATCAGAGCTCTCAAAAATGCACCTGGCATTTGTTTTTCTACCAAGTTGTTTGGTAGGAATGCACCCAACTATGGTCAGCAGGACAATCGAGGCGTCCAATTATAAACCTAAGTAGCAATCTGCCTAAAGTCATTCGTCGTAAAAAACCAACCGCCCACATCATTTGGACCAGCCACCAAAATCACAAGCTTCAAGTTGAGTTTCGCATCCCATAAAAAGCCCCCAAATAATAATGGAAAAGATTACAGCTCGACATAATGTATAACTGAAAGTCAATCAATCAGAGAACGGGCTCTAGCAACCAACAAACTATGCCCTTCAAGCAAGAAAACCGAGCTCAGAAAAGACACTCCGACCTCAAAACGCGAAAAACGAGGTTGCACTCACACACTTGCAACTTTTTGTGTATGAACACAAAGTCGAATCGTGGTGAAAATACCAATACATACGCAATCGGCCTCGCGGTGATTATAATTTCCATACTAATTTGAGCCGCCGTGGGACCCGTTTCGTAGTTGAGGTCGGACTCACGTCGGAGCCGATGCGATGATGGAAATGACTGGAAGTCCCTAGCAGGTATCTAATACAATCAATTCCTTTACGTCCTTGTTTAAACATTCTGCTTCCACAGAACTAAAAACAAGGAAGAAGTATCGTCAAAACTTGAAACGTGGAGGGAATCCTGGGCATCCATATCAAGACCAATAAGAGTAGCAAAAAAAAAAGCACCACATTATTCAACTAAAATATATTGTAGTTTACCTTTATTATTGTATCATCTTATCACATTTTTCAACTAAAGATTTATTGTATTTTTTTATCTTTATTATTGTATTTATTTGAGATTGAATAAAATTTCCTTCGGCAAAATAAAAAAAATAAATCGTGTTCTTTTTTTGGTTGGAAACGTCACTAATTTTCGATACTCGATGTTAAAATGCCAAACGTCATTCACTCGGTATCGGGTACGACTTCGGCTCCGTTTTCTGGAAATGGAGAATTTCAACATACAAATACATATGCAATCGGCTCCGCGATGATTATAATTTCCATACTAATTTGAGCCACCGTGGAACCCGTTTTGTAGTCAAGCTCGGACTCACTTCGGAGTCAATTCGGACCGAGGTCGGGCTCGCTTGAAGGGTAGCGCAACAATCGGCCTTATCACGTATTCAATAGTATCGGAAAATTTCTACGATTCCCGAATAAAATAATCACAAAATCCGGTTGTAAGGCAATAATATTGTTTTATTTAAATGAAAAGCAATAAAATAATATTTGCCCAAGCAGTTCATAAAAAAAGGACTTTTTAAATCATATTCTTTGATTTTTAAGGTTTTAGAGCGGGCGGCCACTGCAGAAACGCTCAACTCATCGAGCTAAGGAAAATTTCAAATGGGAAGTGAAAGAGGGCTATTAGTAGTTACGAAAACCACAGGTCTTCCCGTTCGCATCCTGGCACGATTGGCGTGGTAAAGTGCATTGTGCATCTCATAGAGCTAAAAGCCGATATTGGTGCCAAATTAAAGGTGAGATTGTCAGCTATCAAAATTCAGAGGTCTTCTGGGCGAAAGTCTGACAGTTTTGTCCTGCAGCCCATTTTAGGGTTAGAAGCGATGAAGGTGAGTTTTTTCATAAAGTCTAGTTTTTTGGTATGTTGGTCGATGACTTAAGGAACTTTTTTACTATAAAATAAAAATATGAGTCATCAGCGTTTAAATACAAAACGGTTTTTTGGAAAAAGCTTCATAGATTCTTAACAATGACCCAAAGTTTATGCAAAACTACGAATAATTCACGAAAAAGTATCAAATAATACGCTGCGCCCCTTACAACTTACCGAATTAAAAGGCGAATTTAATTTCAAATTACAGCTAATAATGTCTTTTTTTGAAAACCGGAGGTCTTCCAAGCCAAAAATTGGAAGTTAGTTCACGCAGCTTGTTTTAAGGTTAGGAGCATTTTTCACTTATAACGTTCCCCCAGGCTGGGGCGTGAAATATCAAGATGTGGCTTGGAAGACCTCTGGTTTTCAAAAAAAGACATTATTTGCTTTAATTTGAAATTAAATTTGCTTTTGAATTCGGTAAGTTGTAAGGGGCGCAGCATATTATTTGAGACTTTTTCGCGAATTATTCGTAGTTTTGCATATACTTTGGGTCATTATTAATAATCTATGAAGCTTTTTCCAAAACATCGTTTTATATTTAAATGCTAATAACTCTTATTTTTATTTTATAATGAAAAAACTACTTAACTCATAGACCAAAATACCAAAAAACAAGACTTTATGAAAAAACTTGCTTTCATCGCTTCTAACCTTAAAACGGGCTGCATGACAAAACTGCCAGACTTTCACCCGGAAGACCTCTAAATTTTGATAGCTGATAATATCACCTTTAATTTGACACCAATATTGTCTTTTAACTCTATGAGATGCACAATGCACTTTACCACGCCAATCGTGCCAGGATGCGAACGGGAAGACCTGTGGTTTTCGTAACTACTAATAACCCTCTTTCACTTCCCATTTGAAATTTTCTTTAGCTCGATGAGTTGAGCGTTTCTGCAGTGGCCGCCCGCTCTATTTCAAAAGAATCATTTTTTCCATTATAATTCTTTTCCTTTGTATTTGCCTTTTCTTATCTTATGTTTCTTGCGATATTGAGCAAATTTGTGTATGTGTAGATTTACCTGTTCACTGTTCCGCCTACTCTAAACATTATTTTTTTTATATTCCGCCTTTGCCTGGTTAAAATCCTCGATAGAACCCTACAAGTGGGTGCCGGGCAGACAATGAACACCACAATTTATGCTTTGTAGTTTGTACGATGTCAAAGCGGGGTCAGCTAAGGTTAGGTTGGATCGCTGAGAGATTCTTACTTCTTAATAGTACAATTTTCAGAAATCCATTTTCACCATAGATTCGAGGTCCCTAATTTCAGAGGTGGTGTGAGCTTTTTGAAACCGTGCCGAGGAATGCAAGACTGGGGGGTAAACCAGTCACTAACGAGCTCTTTCGGATGGATGGCAAGGTCCGAAATAAACTAGCCTTACCCTGGTACACGGTTCTGCCGGGGTTAACATTTTCCTTCCATTTCTACTCGTGGGACCTTCTATGAATACTAATAACAAAAAACAAACAAAACCAAAAAAATATGGCGGGAAGCAAGGCTTGCCGGCCACTTGCTCTAAGTTAGCTGAAAAGCCTACGCAAGCAAGTGAAGCGACAGCCTTGCCAACGTTTACTACTAGCAGGACGGGGTCAAATCCTAATGCTAGTAGTAAAAACAATCTTCAGGGAATGGGCGCCTCTGCTGCCACCGGTTCGCGATGAGGGAGTGGATAACAACCAAACCGCTAACCAAGGTGACGGAATGTCTCTCCTGGAAGGAAACAAACTTCCGGGGATGGCGCCTCTGCTGCCACCGGTTTGCGGCGAGGGAGTGAAGAACAACCAAACCACCAACAAAGGTGACGGAACGTCTCTCAAGGAAGGAAAAACGGAAAATATAAAAACTGTTTCGGGGACGGTGTCTCTTCTATCACCGGTCTGTGATTCTATAGGCCAAGCTGACGGACCCAAACCGGGTAGCATAAATGTCCATAGGGGGGAAGCAAATCTGCTATTAGCAACTGTGCCTCAACCTCTAATGCCCGAAATACAAGTGAAACGTGGAGGAATATCGTGGCGGGAGGTGTTAGTGATACTAAAACCGCTGGCCACGATAAGTTCTCCTCGAATCCAGTTGCTCCTTCCCTTGGCAGAGCTGCAGTACTGAACAAGAACTCCAGCTCAGCCAAAGAAGCAAAACGAGATCCAGGCCCTCTAATGAGCGTCACCGAGCGAAGAAGATCATCGAACTTGATGCTGGAAAAGCTACGGGGGAGAGAAGTCATTCGGAGCTCAGCAAGCTCAAATCGACGCGTAAAGTGATGGAGAAGACCAGCGGAGACTCTACGTCTAAGCGTGAAAGGTCCTTTGAAGATAAAAATCCTCAACCCAAAAAAGCAATGGGTGTTAAATGGTGTACCACCGGGACTTCGAATTGGGGAAACCTTTAGCGATGTGGTCAGGGAAAAGGTTATTGTAGAGGTCATTGACAGAAGCAATTTAGATGGCAATATCTCACCTGATCATTGGGCGGACGTCACAACTTGGGTTCAGATTTATCCCTGTTCTTGAGGCGAACCCAGGACCCCTTCCAAAAGTAAGCGACGGAGGATGGCACCAAAATAGGGTCAAACTCATCGTTTGCGAGGATCAGAGATCGTTACATCTCTATAAGCTTGCTGTTGGTGGTTTGGGTGGGATCTGGCCAGGTGCTAAGCTGGAGGTTGTGGCAAGGGTGGAAATCCCCTGCAGCCCGAGAGCTCGCATTCTGGTCCCAGCCTTACACACGTCACTAGAGATGGTTCTCCGACTGATTCAATACAGTAATCCTTCTCTGCCCACTCACGATTGGAAAGTCCCAATCATCGAAAAAGGGCCGGCGTGGCGCTATCGATCTGCTTTTGTAATAATAAACAAAGAGTTACTGGATTCTCTGGCTGCAACCGGGGTAGTCATCCAGTATGGTTTTGATAGCCTTGTGCTCAAAATTTATAAGAAAGATGAGGAGATGCAGGCCATACTGCTGAGTCTGAGATGGATGAATTGGGCATATGCAAAGCACTTTGATTGACATTTTGGCATTTGTCAACGTGGTTGTACTAAAGAAAGGGGGTTGAAGTCAAAATTCTGCCTGGGTCAAAATTCTTTTACCTAAATTCTGCTTTCAAAATTCTGCTTTTCAAAATTCTGCTTTCAAAATTCTGCTTTTTGAAATTCTGTTTTTCAAAATTTTGCTTTTCATAATTCTGTTTTGCAAAATTCTGAAAAAAATTAAAAAAGGTTTTGGAAAATGTTAAAAAGCGCGCCTTTTTAACTTTTTTCAAACTCTTTATTAATTATTCAGAATTTTTGAAGATCCTCATCTCGCAAAATTTGCTGCTTATTTCAGATTACTTACTTATGAGTAAGTAATAAATTATTCAAATAAAAATTAATATTCAAAAAATGGGTTGGTGATGAATGGCCAAAACCCATAATCCCAAAGAGAAAATCCCCAAAGCCAAAATCTCCAAGACAGACCTGGGTATAGACAAAATCTCCAGGAAAAAATCTCAAAAAAAAGAAATCTCCGAGCGAAATCCCAAAATTTCAGATGCGCAAGTTGTGTATCAAGCATTCAAATCGCGCGCGCGATTTGATTGCTTGATACACAACTTGCGCATCTTCATTTTGGAAAGACCTATTTTTACTCATATTAAATTGTGAGCTGTGACAACTTGCCTCAAAAGATTATGCTTAGTTCAACTTGCTGTATCCTTCCAGTATATTAGAATCATTGTTAAGGCACACTAATGGTAGGTCAAACAACGAAGATTCAAGTCACGGTTGTTTAAATAATTTATTTTTTCTGTTCCGTTTTAAAAGAGGATCCTTTATGATTTTAAAATTGTCGTGTTTAGTTCTGATTTAACTTTGACTTACAGTGTTTTTTTTTTTATCATTCTTTTTCGTTTTTGTTTTTGCTAATTGGAGATTTTTGGGGATTTGGAGAAAATGGGAGAAAAAATTATTTAGGTATTTGAGATTTTGTCCATTGGATGCCTTTCCCCATGGAGATTTTGTCCATTGGGTTAAACATTTTATGGAGATTTTATCCGATTGAGATTTTTTTTTTTGGAGATAGTGTAGGTTTCCCTCAAAAAATTGAATAGAAAAGGAATATTCTTCATGGTTTCTTATTAGTTTTAAACGGTATATAGATATGAGTTATAAAAAAAACAGTCACACAGAGCATTAGCAGAATTTTTTTCTTCAAAACAATGCTGGCAGAATTTTGAAAGACAGAATATAAAAAAAGCAGAATTTTGAAAAACAGAATTTTCTTGAAAAAAGTAGAATTTTAAAGCCAGAATTTTGACCCGCTCCCAAAGATTCAGGAGTAGTGTACCAAAAAGCTAGAGCGTGTAGGTTAGGTCGAGACAAGAAAAAAATCCTATGGGAATTATTGACTTATTTTTTTAAAATCAACGGTTATACTTACAATAACGTGCTATACCTTTTTTGTAAAGCCAAAACCCTAGTCTTTTACAAATAGTTTAAGCAAAGCCATTTTATGGCACAGTTTTTGAAAAATTAATTTTTAAAATCAAAATTAAAAAAAAAATTGAAAACAAAAATTTCAACCTAATTTTTTTTTAAATTTTTTGTTATAAGGTACTAATTAGGTAATAATTTAGTTTTTAAAATTCGATGCTCTTATTTCTGTGTCAATGAGTTAAAAGAGCTTAAGTTTTTTTTATCATTTTTTAGTATTAGCATATTAAATTTGTGGACTAGATTTTTGTTTACTTTTTTTGTGACTACTTTTAAACTGTTGCAGCTAAACTAACAATTTTTTTTTTCAGGACACAGGCTTGTTATACCCTTAATTTTCATATGTATATTTTCTCTTAAAAACTTTCGGGACCGTTACATTTGAAAAAGTAGCGTACTTTGACTTAAGTATACAATTTTGCAGACATTTCAAGGAACAAAATAGCTTATGTTACTTAAGCTGTTTTGCTAAATTTGGTTCAAAATGCATTTTTTTAAAATAGCTTAAGTCGACATGAACAAAAATGGTTTAAAATAGCTTATGTTGACCCAAGCGATGAATATATTTGAATTCAAATTGTCATAATAGCTTATGTCATGACTTAAGCTGATTTAAAAAAATGTATTCTTTTTAAAATTTGTACGATTATTAAACGGTTTATATTTTGCGTAGGGAAATGAGACCCACACTAAAACAAAGCTGAACAAAAGGTGAACATGTTTAAAAAATAAAATCGATTCTCACTTATGTCGACATAAGCTCTTTTAACTTATTACCACAGATTTATTTTTAAACAAAAACAGAAAACCAGATTCAAAAATATCTTGTCATTTTCGAGAAATTACCAAAAAACCAAAACTACTTTTTTCTAAAAAACCTCTTAATTTCCTTTTTTACGTGGCTGGACTTGTTGATAAATTAATTTATGAAACATTAACCATTCGGCAATTATTTTTTAAATATTCAGACTTAAATAAGGATACAATAAAGTAATACAGTATTGGATTAACCCTGAATTGATCAACTTTTTTCATTGATAACACCTGTGAAAACTTACCTGAGAATTTTTCTTACTATGTCTGGGGTGCTCGCTGCCCATGGATTCTAGCTTTAAGTGCTTTTAGGTAATAAATTAGCAATTTCTTAATCCGTCCAATGCAATTGAATGAGCTCAGCCAAGCATGTGAGAGACGACAGATTGTATGTAGAAGACGTAATGTTTACATGGGACTAATCAATGGAACTTAAAAATGGAAATGCAACGGAAAGTTTTGCCATTCTAAATAAAATTATTGGGGAAATTCCGCAATCATTCATAACATTATTAAATAAATTGAAAACAGAAAACACAAACAATAAAACGTCAACTAATGACAGAATTGTCAGAGCTACAAATGGTGAAGGAGTAAACACAATTAATGTAAGAGCCGCTGTATATGTTGAGGGTGGAAGCGCAAGTAGGTGTTCTTTCCACGGATATGAAACCGTCTGCCAGGTGAACTTGAATGTTTCTAAGATAAAAATTTTAAGTTGCAATGCCGTTGGGCTAAAAAACAAATCTTTATTTCCCGAATTTTTTAATTACATTAAGAACTTTAATATTTTTATACTTATTGAAACATTTATTATAAATTATGATGAATCATATTTTAAGAACATTTTATTTATGATTTTTTTCTTCGTTATCATTTTATTTATGAATTACGAAATAGAATGCATATCAGCTGTTAAAACTAATATATTTGGTAGGGCAACTGGGGGTGAACTTTTCGGATATAAAAAGTATCTGAAAGATATATCAGTCAAATATATAAAAACATACAGCAATCACGAATTTTTGAAGGATCAATTTTAGACAGTCGTTTTTACACTGTTCCGATTTATTTGAACTGCAGTCATTGGCAACAAGACTACGTTAAGCTCCAAGAACTTGTTTATGACTTAGAACCAACAAATCTTATGATGATAGGCGATTTCAATGGAAGTATAGGCCTCATATTTATTATGATATAAAACCGAAAGATGAGGTGTGTGATTCGAAAGGAATCAAAATTCTGGAGCTGGCTGATGTTTTAGATTGTCACGTTCTGAGCGGAAGCTGTGAAGACGACCGAGGTGGTGAATATACTTTTATCCGTGGAACATCGTTTTTTATCTGGAAACTGGATTACCCATTTAGATAAATCTGAAGTAGCTGTGAAAACATTCTCCGACCGCATGCCATTAGAGGTCTCGTTTAAGATAAAATCAGATCGTGATGAAACAACGGATCCGGGACTTTCTCTTCCTCCGAAACTCCATTGGAATAACAATAACAGAGAGATTTTTGAGCGCGCTCTAAATACACAGATCGAATTGCAGGTAGACACAGAGTTTCAAGAAAACCCAGACCTTTACACACTCGTAACTTTTATAAAAAATGCAGCTTGTCAAACATCGCTTGGAAGAAAGATCATTACAAATAAGCAAAAGTGGTTCGATAAAGAATTTTTGGCAGCAAGAAAACTTTCTTTTGCATACTTAAAGTTAATCAGAACGTCAGACAACATAAACTTTGAAGTCCTGTATGCATCTGCAAACAAAAAATATAAAGAGCTATGTAAGCTTAAAAAAGGAAATTTCGATCACAGAAATATAGAAACAATAAACAAAGCTAAAAGTGCAACAGATTTTTGGAAAGCAGTAACATTTTTGAGTAGAAGGACCAATTCAATGCCTGCAGCTCTCCACATAGATCATCTTAAAAAACATTTTTCGAGTTTTCTTAACGCTACGGAAATATCGCCCCCAATTCAATATGCAACTCCCTTAATTACTGATGAAATTCTTGATGCTCCATTTTCTCTATCCGAAGTCAAATCAGCTATACAGAATTGTAAAGATGGCAAAACTCCTGGGGAGGGTAGAATACCTTTTGAATTTTTTAAGCATCTTACCCCAGAGTTTCTACAACTTCTTACTGTAGAATTCAACAGAATTTTTGAGACGGCTGATGCTCCCTTCAGTTTTCGATCAGCAATCATCATTCCCTTAGGTGCATAAAAAAGGCAATCCTGAAGATCCAACAAGCTACAGGGGCATTTCTTTTTTAAACACAGGAACAAAGCTTTTTAGTTCAGTATTGTATACTAGATTATCCAATTGGATTGAACTCAAGGAAATTCTGAATGATTTTCAAGCAGGGTTAAGAAAAAATCACTCAACAGTCGATCAAATATTTCCCTTAGTAAATATAGCTGAAATCTACAAGAAAAATAGCAAAAAGCTTTATGCTTTTTTCGTTGAAATTCGGGCTATAAGCTCTACAATTATGGAATCTCTACAAAAATATTGCTTTGCTTTTCAGTCTTTACATAAACGACATTACTAACGCAGTGAAAGGTGGTTTAGAGCTTAATGGGAAATTCATTCCAGGCCTCATGTATGCTGACGATATAGTCTTCCTGGCCGAATCTATAGACGGAATGAAGCTAATGATGAATAGACTGCAGCGCTATTGCAAAGTCTGGAACCTATCAGTTAACCTCTCAAAGTCTAAAATAATGATATTTAGAAGCGACGGAGGGAGATACTCCAGAATGGAAAAATGGACATTTCAAGAGGAAAAAGGCGAAATAGTCAAGGAGTACATGTATCTGGCTGTCTTGATTACCTCTAACCTGAATCTCGAAAGGCACCTTAGAGGAAAAGTAGCGGAAGCTAAGCGTGCAATGTGCACCGTGTGGAGAAGTTGCTTTTTGAGAAATAACGTTTCTCCCATTGCTTAGTATAATGTTTTTTGAGCAACGGCAACTGGAATTTTTTTTACGGAGCGGAAGTGTGGGGATACATTTCGTTCGATGCAGTGGAAAAGCTCCTCCGGTTTTTCATCAAAAGCACTTTTAGGCTGCCAAGTACGAACCCCAACTATATGCTACACCTAAAAACAGGAACGGGCACGCTTTTCTTGGATACTCTCAAACTACACTTTAATTATGCGAAAAGAGTTATGGCGATGGGAGAAAACAGGATCCTAAGGCTTGTGCTAAGTCACATCATTAGTTGAAGAGGATCATGGTAGCTGAGTGGTATAAGCTGGCGAATGATTGCTCATTATTTTTTTTCTTTGATAATGAAAAAGTTAAGTTGATTTGCGTTCTGAAAATAGTGTTGAAAAATAGTTAAATGTTTCCTTTATGGGAAACAATTCTAAAACATTGCGGCTTTTTGCGACTTTTTATAATATTGGCTTCAAAATGTGTTGGGGATGATGATTTTTTTTTTTTTTTAAATTAGATTTTTCTTTTTTGAAACAGGATCGTAATTAAGTTTCATTTTTCTTTCAAGAAATAAGCTTTCTGAATTTTTAAAAAGCTGTTCGTCTCGTGACAGAAAAAATTAATTTTTTGGTACCAAAGGTTGAAATATTGAAAATTCGGAGCAAATAGAGAAAAATTTAACGGATTTTGATTTTGCATATATGAACATAGAAGAAGATGGCTGAGTGCCTCCAGAAATAACAACACCTTCTTAAAACAAAATATAAATTGGTTGCAATATGAAATATCGTTTCCATGCCGAGCTCATGGCTTTGTTGGACGGCCTAAGCGAACGGTCAAAGAGACTTAAAACAGAAGATTTACGTTCTAACTATAATGCCGAAGAATTAAGCTATGCTGCGCGATGCAACTGCGAGAAAAAGGGAAACTTGTTCATCAATTGTAATGAAAAATATAATATTTTCAACTTTTTCACGTGCTGAAAAATATCAAAAGCTTTGAAAAAAATTGACCAGAAAATTATTCCATATACAGCAGAAGAAGCACGTTCAATAGTTGTTGAAGGAAAATTAACTTAGTTTCATAGTAACCATATGTATCCAAACTTAAGCCTCAATAAAATGTATTCATTCATTCATTCATTGGACAGCTCGGTGAAGAAGCCCAAGAATCACGAAACAAAGATATAAAGCGTTTCGAGAAAATTTCCCAAGAAAATTTTCGAGGGAGCAAAATATGGAAGATATGTTTCATAATCTCTTGGTCTCTTCTGACCCATTAATAAGTGGTTTGAGAAAACTAAATCCTAAAACAAAAAATGCGTTTCCCTCTGAAGTACTTCAGTTTCTAATAGCACCAGAGATCGAGCAAGCAGACTCAGTTACAGTTTCACAACTCACAAGTCATTGAATGATATACACACATACAAACTCACACTCATGTTTATTTATGTATATATTTGCTACATTATTTATTTATTTATAATAACGACTGTTCAACTTTTTTTTTTTTTTCAATCTATTGAATGTATAAATATTGTATTATTAAATGTCAAATGAAAGAAACCCTATGGCGTAAAGTAAAAATAAACAACTTTTTTCATTTTTTGCTTCTTTTTTATGGATTTTCGTGTAAATTTACTTAAAAATGGTGAATTTTATGGAAATTATCTTATTTTGATATAATCATGCAATAATAAATTGAATTGAAAATAATTTTGCCCATGTTTTTGGGAAAATTTACCTGTGTGCGACGCGTAGAATTAATTCCTTGTCTATGAAAGGATTCAATGAAATTAATTTGCTTACTCTATTTATGTCTTTACCGGACCGAATTGTTTCAATTTCAGAGGGAAAGCATTGGTTCTGGTGTAACTTGATCACATGAAGCTTTGATTGCATTAACTCATCACACGACAGCGGAGACACATGATTAATATCTTTGAGTTCTCGTTTGGTTTTGTCGCTACGTTTCACCCGGGAATTAGCAACGAATCGACGAATATACGCGAGCACACGAATGATTTTTTGATACCGGGAAAATTTGTTAATCAGATCATCGAGTAGATTTCGAGATTTAATTGTAGATACCAGTATCTGAGCAGGTTTTGTTCGTAGAAGATGGCCATTGGTCTGGTTGAAGTTTTATGCACGATGGCCCGTTCCACCACAAATCATTTGATAGCAAATGAGACGGTAGAATACCACGTGAAGCGCAGTCAGCTGGGTTGTCTTCAGATCGCACATGACGCCACGATTCTCTTGGCAAAGATGACAAGACTTCTGAAGTGCGGTTTGAAATAAAAACTGACCACTTTTTAGGCAACGCAAAAAGCCAATGGAGGACTATTGAAGAATCAGTCCAGGCACAAACTTGCATGTATGAAGAACTGCTCCACACCGCTCTTAAAGAGGAAGAGAGATTACCTTTAGAGGAGCTACACGACTTTTGGCAGCGACGATATTGGTAGAAACGTTACCATTGGCATCGTTACTTCTGCAGTAAACCACAGCAGCATAAGCGTCAAGAGATGCATCGCAAAATGCATGAAACTGTATGCTGTTGTGAGCCACGTACAAAGCGCGAAGAATATTTAGAGATTCTAGAGTAGAAAGTTCCTTCCGAATAGAATACCATTTGGTAGAATGTTCCTCTGATATAGCACCATCGCAAGTGTATTTCTTTCGCCAGAATTCCTGTATGAGAATTTTAATGCCGATTACAACAGGTGCTAGGAACCTAATAGAATCGAAGATTTTCGACGACTCCGACAAAACTCGACGCTTAGTAAAATACGAGAAATCACTCAAACTAACTTTATAAGGAAATGAATCCTTTAACGGTCACCACCGCAAGCCTAAGAGTTTGACCGAATTGCAATCTTCAAATTCTTTAGGAGATATCTCACGTTGATCTTCGGGAAGGCTGAGAAGTAAGGGCCAACAATTGGTAGTCCATTTTCGAAGATTGAACCCACCCGATTTTAGAAGGTTTACAAGTTCTAACCGCAGCTCCGTGATTTCTTCTATCGAATCTGCACCAGTCATGACATCGTCGATATAAAAATCGTTGAGTTGAACTTCAGCAGCACGAGGATATTTTTCCCTTGAATCTAACGCTAACCGGAAGAGAGTTCTAACTGCCGAAAAGGGTGCGCAAGCTGTACCATACGTTAGAGTAAGAAGTTTGAAATGCTTAAGGGGAAGGTCACTGGATTCTCTCCAAAGAATACGTTGAACATTTGTATGATTTTCTGAGACGTTTATTTGGCGATACATTTTTTCTATATCGCCCGAGATAGTGTATTTGTGAAGACGAAAACGAAGACAAATGGAGAATTAATCTCGTTGATGTGTCTGACCAATAAGAAGAGACTCGTTTAGAGACAGATTGCATCCCGACTTGGCAGATGCGTCAAATACGACCCTAACCTTGGTTGTACTGCTATCAGTTTTAACGACTGCATGATGTGGCAAATAGAAACACGATGATGAAAGTCGTGGAATTTCGATAGGGTGAATCTCCTCCATATGTCCTAGCTCTAGGTATTCCCTCATAAATTGAACATAACTCTGTCTTAAATTCGGGTCAGAATCCAACCTTTTCTCTAACGAACGAAAACGATTCATTGCGACACCGAGGCTGTTTCCAAAGTCAATTGGTTGGTCCGATTTGAAAGGTAATTGCACCAAATACCTCCCATCTGGTAAACGCGAATGATTCTTTACGAATATATCTTCAGCACGTTGGTCTTCAACAGAAAAGATGGGTTCGACATGAACTTTTTCTACATGAAAAAAGAATCTAGTATTTTATACTCCATATGACTAGTAAGAAAATTAAAGTAGAAAGCTCTAGATTTTAAGTAAAATTTACCTTACGTATTGAACATTTCTTGAATCCGTAAAGTAATTTTTACAAGAAAATTATGGTGAACAAATTAAAGTAGTATATACCTTACGAGTAGCAATATTTTCTTTACGTAGAGTCAAATATACCTTCAACTAAAAAAGTGTATGAATCTTTTCACTTTAAGATTCTAGTAAAACATATTTTACAAATTTAACTATTCTATGAATAAGTTTTACCTTACACTAACGGCCATATTATTCAATAGTTTAAAACATACATCTGGATTTAAAAAAAGTTAAATCCAAAAAATAAATCCAAACCCATAATATTCACAATTTAAATCCAAACTTAAATCCAATTTTTTAAATCCAATCTTGTTAAATCCAAAAGATTTTAAACTGCTCTCTGGCGGTCTGTTTAAGTTCATAAATCTAGATGTAAAATTTATTTTGACAGTATTCAGTTGTTTTTCCAATATTTTGCAAAGGAAAAACAAAGTTTGAGCATCACACATTGAAAAGTAATAAAAGTTATAAAAAAAAAAATAAAAAATGGATTTTATAAATGAAATCAATGAAATTGTTATGTCTTCGTCGTCAGAAGACGACGTTGAGATATTTGAAGAGGAGGAGACCAGAAATCAACGTTCTCCTCGTCGACAGTATAGGATGTCAAGCAGGGCTTGTGTGGCAGACTACGAGGACATTGATTTCAGAAAATATTTTCGGCTAAAAAAAGTAGCATTTCGGCGACTACATTCCATGGTTGTGCAGGATTTGGATGGTGACCGACGTCGGTATGTCAATTGTAGGTTAGTAGTATGGTATATGGTTTTAATTTATACAATTTCCCATTAGTTCAAGAGAGCTTACAGCAGAACATAAGTTATTGGCTGTATTGCGGCTCCTTGCTTGTGGAAATATGGAGCAGACTGCAGCGGATTACGCTGGAATTTCGCAACCCACAGTTGCCAATATTTTACCCGCGGTATGTGATGCAATTTTGCGACAATTGGATGAATTTATTTGGATGCCCAGAACGAACGAGGAACGGTTGCAAAAAGCGACATCCTTTGCCAGATTGGGTAATTTCCCTAGGTGTATCGGAGCAATAGATTGCACACACGTTCGCATAATTTCCCCAGGTGGTGACATCGTACGTACCTACCTCCTTTTATATAAGGACTTATTTTTTGTTGATTTTGTTATTATTTACAGAGTGAAGCTTTTCGAAATCGCCATGGATATTTTTCAATCAATGTACAAACAATATCAGATGCCAATTTGAAAGTGCAAAATGTTGTTGCGCGGTGGCCAGGTTCTGCACACGACCAAACAATCTTTAGGCAATCAAATGTGTGCCTACAATTGGAAAACGGCGTGCATGGCGATTTCGTTATAGTTGCCGACAGTGGCTATGCGAACACTTTCTTTCTTTGCACACCTTTTACACGTCATCGGAACCTAGACGAACTCACACCTGCTGAGAGAATTTATCAAAAATCTATTTTAACTACACGTAACGTCGTTGAACGCCAGTATGGTGTCTTAAAGCGCCGCTTTCCAATTTTGGCTTCAGGCATACAACTCTATCGGTTGGATTTGGTTCAAAAAGTGATCGTGGTGTGTTGCATATTGCATAACTTGTGCATCGATTATGGTGACGTCGACTCTGGCAACTTGCCGTTGCCACCAGGAATGAGCGAGGAAGCATTAAGTGAACCATTTTCATCGGAAGGCCTCACGTATTTGCTGAACGACTAGCAGCCGGCATTCGACAATAGCATGTCACATATCTACAACAATACAGGAATAGCATTTCAGCTACCTATGCAACAAAATAAAAACTTTGAAAAAAAAAAAACAAATTTAAAAAACCGAAGCAACCTAATCAAATTTATGACATATGTACAAAAACTAAAAAATCAAAGTGTCATACACAACTTTGAGTTTTAAAATCATTCGAATCTCTTATTTTATTTATTTTTCATTATTTTTACAAATAAATACAAATATTAATTTTGTAATTTGTGTTGTGTTGTATTATTTGAGAAAATAAGATATTGTCGATAGAATTTGTTTGCCTGGAATATTTGGCATGTAGAGAGGGGTTTAATTATAATTTCATCATATTCTTTTTAGGTGGATTTGTCCTTGGGCATATCGAAGATTTTATTAAGTTCTTCCATAGTTGGTGTTTCACGGACAGATTCAATTTTGTATACACCCGCAAATTGGTGTTCATGGGACCTCTCAAGAACGACCATATCAATGAAAAGCTAAATTTTTTAAAGCATCCAATACCAATTCAATTTCCGGCACCACCCCAGTTGGTCATCTAATGAACAACCCAAAGAAAACAAGAACAATCAAAACATACATTTGAATAAAAAAAAACACGAAACCAACAGATTTTTCAGCAGGAAGCCTAACGAAGACTTTATTAATAAAAAAAGAAGGAGTTAATCCATTACAATATCTTCGCTGATAACAGTCGACGACGGTAATTCGAGACAATCATAGTCTATAAGGACTTCCTAAATTTCTCCAAGACCAATTCAGCTTTAACATTTGCATCTTCTCCAACAGTTTGTGTCCCAGATCTATTGGACGATTGTTGTGGTGCCCCGTAACGGATGGGGTTGGTTGACTCCATACTATTTGCTATGTTAGCCATACATACTATTTCCGATATGTTCCCCTATAAAAATAAAGGAAACAAAATCTATAAAAATATAACGAAACAAAGTAAGGCAAGGATGATAAATTACCGGATTTTTCATATACTGCTTTGTCACAAGAGACCAAAATTCAGTTTGGTGCTTTCGCATGGCCAGTTCCTCATCTTTTATTTGGACGCAGCGTTTAAGATATTGGGTGCGGTGCACACTTTCCTCCTTTTTTTGCTCGTGCACTTCGTTCCGGCGCTTATTTTCATCCGCCAACAGCTTCGTTTTTTCTTCGAAGTATGAGGCGCTGCTTGAGGAACTGGCTTGGCAACAGGAATATGTTCTCTTCTGACGCCGCTGCTTCTGTGTCGCAAACATTTGAGGTGCGTTTGGTGCGGTCGGCAAAGTGGAAACTCTAGGTAGGTTTGCTGGATTTAGTGGGGTTAGTAGGCTTGAATCTGGTGGGCTTGGTGGGTTTGGTGGGTTTGGTGGGCTTGGTGGACTTGGTGGGCTTTGTGAGTACGTTAGGTTTGGTGGATTCGGTGGGTCTGATAGAATTGAGGGATTCTCTGGGCTTGTGACATTCGGTGGGCTTATATCTGATGGATGGTTTGAGGCAACTTCTCCCCTAACATTCACTGCTGGTACATACTCCTCCACGGGAGCATTGTGGGGAACTTGGAGAACTGCTGAAACTGACGAATGCATCTTGTCGCTGTCATGTGGTTCAAGGCCAGCCAACTTTATCTGCAGCGATGCAGCATACCTTTTAACCATTTCCGTCAGCTCGAAAGATATTTTGGGTGGCTTGTGAGGTGGAAGGTGGCCGCCGCCATTAGCCAAGACGGATTCTCTCTGGAATTTTATAAGTTTATAGAGGTCCTTCCTTATATTCCCAGATCGTTCCCGAAGTTCCTTCTTAGTTCTTTGCTGCATAAAAAAATAAAAATGAGAGTTATAAGCATTATATGTATATAAGATAGATTCACTTACCACAACACCAGGAGACGCATTAAAGGTGACACAAATGGTCTCCCATCCCACCGACCGCCCCTTTGTTGTCATTCGGTTTGTCTCCATGCTGTTTACATTTGAAGACAACACCAATGACAACAGTAGATCGGTTTCCAGTTGGGAAAACTTTTTTGATCTCTTTCGCCTCATGTCCGTCGCTTCTTTTTCCATATTTAATCTTTTCTGGTTCCTTAAACAAAAAAACTAAAACAATAAAGTTGTTTACTGATAAAATTGTATTATTTAGGCATTGCTAATATAGGCATTGCTAATATAGCATTGCTAATATTACAATTTTATCAGTGCACAACTTTGTTTTTAGTTTTTATTATTTAAAAAACTAAAAACAATAAATTTGTGGACTGATGAATTTGTATAGTTTAGTTACCTAAACAATACAAATCCTAATACCTACACAATACAAATTTATCAGGGCACAAATTTATTGTTTTTAGTTTTTTAAAATAACTTTCCGACACCCAGAAATACTCACTAGTTAAAAAGTCCCGTTGGGTATGCAAATAAATGTAAACGCACAAACTTGAAATTTGCTGGAAAAACTTTTAGGTGGCGAGTGCGGAATAAATACATTAATTCATAAAGAATTCGCAAACAATTGGATCAAATAAAGTCAATTTCATTTTTATTGATGATATTTGCCAAAATAAAATTGTATGCATTTATCTTACAAAAATTATTTAAAATGGAAAAAGGTGATTTTTGTAATTATTGAAAAACATAACAGGGTCATACGTACTTACTCCTAAATGGCTTTGAGGATTAAGTACGTGTTATCCAGTTATGATTTTCAATAATTACAAACCTTTTTCTATTTTAATTAATTTTTGTAGGATAGATGCATACAATTTTATTTAGAAAAATATCGTCAATAAAAATGAAATTGACTTTATTTGACCCAATCTGTAATTAAATTGTATACCTTCCATAGAGAACTTCAATTTACTTTAAAAATCAATATATTCAGCCTTATAGTAAGGTAAAATATATACCTAACTTTCTAATTTGTATTAGAAACTCATACAAAAAAGGCTTTACTGTAAAGTTAATCACAAGCTATAAATTTACTAGAAAAGTAAGGTAAATTTCATTTTACTGGGGAGTCATCCCCAGTAACCGCCAAAACTGCTCAAGATCGAACGATTCCGATGTGTCCAAATACGTTGCAAAAGAACTCACACTTCCCTCTGTTCGAGATGTAAGCTGTCCCATCGTACCACAAACTACCCAGCCAAAAAGACACGGAATCATATCGGGTAACCCTTGTTTACCGTGCACACCGGTGCCGTGAAATAACGCCGAGCGAAATAACGCCGAATTCCAAAATTCGGCGTTATTTCACTTTACAAAAGCGAAATAACGCCGAATTTCAACATTCGGCCTTATTGCGCTTTGTGAAAGTGAAATAACGCCGAGTCCCAAGTGAGAAATAAGGCCGAATGCTAGAAAAGTGAGCATAGAAGTGGACCTAAGTTAACCCGTATATTAAATTGCTAACCTTTTTTATTTTCAAAGGCATATAAGGCCCTAATTTATTAAGGCAGAATGGCCCCAATACCAATTCGGGACTTATGTCCATCCAATCGAGGTATAGGTTCCAAAAAAGTTTTTTGTCTTATGTGCCTCTTATTTATTCATTAACATATTAGTCTTAAGAATGTACAAAAACATGGCGCAGGGACAAAAGGCCCAGGGATATAGCACCCACTTTTTTTTATTGGAGTTATGTTCAACTTGAGTGGGTTGACATTTAATTTAAAAATTATATCCCACTTGAGTGGGACATAAGCTCCATATATTTTGCATTCAAGTGGGACATAAGCCCCACACTTTTCGAAATATAAAACAATAATGAACAATTATAACTTTTGTTATATTTTATTCGCGTTTTGTTCCAGATTCTTTAAATGCAAAAGAAACTTTGAATAAGATAATGATAAGAAACAAATAGATCCCAACTGTTTTAGTTGGTGGAAAGCAAAGCGAAAAATAAATTCTTACATAAGAATCTATTTAATTTTTGGAACCCGAACGCGAAGCGGAAAAAAATTTTGCCCACGGGAGAATCAGTTTTGAGGTGTGAAAATAGAAATTCGCGCGAATTTTTATTTTCACACCTCAAAATTGATTCTCCCGTGGGCAAAATTTTTTTCCGCTTCGCGTTCGGGTTCCAAAAATTAAATAGATTCTTATGTAAGAATTTATTTTTCGCTTCGCGTTTGCCAAGTTATAACACAAACATATCTCTGTTTTGTTTGGTATGCACATAAATAAAACAATAAAACCCAGGACTTAGGTTTATAAACAGTGAAATAGGTTTGGAGGCTGGGAGCATGCTGCTCTGCTCCACTCCCCTTGATTGGATACACTATTGAATCGGCTTATTTGCCAATAAGGTGGGACATAAGTGCAAAATCGAATTATGTAACTATCCCAAATACAGTTATCCAGTTGGGAGATAATTTTATAATTTGTAAATTCTTTGTTAGTGAGACATAACGCCCATCCTTTATTTGTGGGTATTTTGTCCAACCTGAGTTTGACATAAGCCCCACATTTGATTTGAAACTTATGTCTCACTTAAGCGGGACGTAAGCCCCACAAATAAATAGTGGCTTTTATTCCATGGGCCTTATGTCCCTGTGCCAAAAATATGGCGCATTCGCATTCGCGCGAATTTTTATTTTCACACCTCAAAATTGATTCTCCCGTGGGCAAAATTTTTTTCCGCTTCGCGTTCGGGTTCCAAAAATTAAATAGATTCTTATGTAAGAATTTATTTTTCGCTTCGCGTTTGCCAAGTTATAACACAAACATATCTCTGTTTTGTTTGGTATGCACATAAATAAAACAATAAAACCCAGGACTTAGGTTTATAAACAGTGAAATAGGTTTGGAGGCTGGGAGCATGCTGCTCTGCTGCACTCCCCTTGATTGGATACACTATTGAATCGGCTTATTTGCCAATAAGGTGGGACATAAGTGCAAAATCGAATTATGTAACTATCCCAAATACAGTTATCCAGTTGGGAGATAATTTTATAATTTGTAAATTCTTTGTTAGTGAGACATAACGCCCATCCTTTATTTGTGGGTATTTTGTCCAACCTGAGTTTGACATAAGCCCCACATTTGATTTGAAACTTATGTCTCACTTAAGCGGGACGTAAGCCCCACAAATAAATAGTGGCTTTTATTCCATGGGCCTTATGTCCCTGTGCCAAAAATATGGCATTTCAATACCAAACTGACTGCAGGTGGTAACATAGAAATTTTTCCTAAGCTCCACTTAGCAGGAAAAAGTGAAGTAACGCCGAATCGGCGTAATTTCACTTTATCATTGCGAAATAAGGCCGAATGTTGAAATTCGGCGTTATTTCGCTTTTGTAAAGTGAAATAACGCCGAATTTTGGAATTCGGCGTTATTTCGCTCGGCGTTATTTCACGGCACCCGTGCACACCTGAACCATTAAAAATTATCCGCTCCTACGAGAACATCGATGTCAGCTAGTGAATACGACGAAAATAGTTCACGGTCAAAAATTGCTACTTCAGAACTAGGTACGAAGGATGTCAATTTAGAAATAACGTAGCATTGGATTTCAATCGAAGATTGCGAATAACGTGAGAAAAGTTGCAGTGTTACAACTAGAGAAAGAGATGCCGCGAACATTTATTTGGCCGAATACCGAATATCGAATATTCGGCCAAGCTCCTCGGCCGCATACCGAATATTCGGCCGAATATTAGGCCGAACACCGAATGGCGGCTGAATGTTTGCGGCATCTCTAGTTACAACTCCATTTGTAACACCTGCTGCAGTGGATCCAACACCTAACTTACCCTAACCTCTGAAACGTATTTTCCGAAACAGGAGATGTGGTTGTCTTTGGTTGGGTTGAAGAAGAACACGATGTGTTATTAGGTAAGGTTAGGTTAGGTTAGGTTAATAGGGTGGTGCACAGCTAAGCTGCTGCATACACGGGGGCCTGTTGGTCCATTGTGATACCCTCTTATTTTAAAAATCGCAATGATGTTCCTAAACTGGTCTATCGGTTTACAAAGACTGGCTCATTAACGAACCATCCTGTACTTTCAATAAATTTTCTCATGTTAGCCATTGGTACCTGCGCTAGATCGTCCAGTTCTTCCACGAACCTCGTTCCAAAGAAACGAAGTCGGTTTGTTTGGAGGTTTGGACATTCGCAGAGCAGGTGTTTAATGGATTCTATCTCCTCTACATCTTGACAGCTCCTACAGAAATCAGGTGCAAATACACCCATTCTAATAGCCATTGTGCCAATGGCACAATGACCCGTTAGTACACCTATCAAGACTCTAATGTTCTTTTTGCTCAGGGATAATAAATACCGAGTTTCTTTTTCATTGGTTTTGGGCCATAAACTTCTAGAAATAATGCAATCGTCCCTAGTTTTCCAGGTGTTATTGATTTGTTCTCTAGTCAATAGGTCTATTCTCCTTTTGAGCACACCGATAGGGATATCTGGTCCCTTTGCTAATTGGATGCTAATATTCTCATTTGATGCTGAGCCTAACCTAGCTAGTTCATCCACTATTTCATTCCCTTCTATTTTGCTATGTCCAGGAACCCAGCAGAGTTTAACTTGGTTAGTGTAGCAAATACTATTGATTCTTTTCCTGCAGTTTAAAACCGCCTTGGATCTTATTGTCTCACTGTCTAGAGCTTTGATAGCAGCCTGACTGTCCACAAAGAATGTAATCTCCGAGGAGATTAGTTTTTCTTTGAGTACCAATTCTGCCGCTTTCTCTATAGCAAAAATTTCAGCCTGAAAGACACTACAATCGTCTGGGAGTCTGAATGATTCTCTAATATTGAGAGGTTTGCAGAACACCCCAGCTCCTGTTCCTGATTCCATTTTTGAACCATCAGTGTAGAAGGGTATTCCTTGTTTGCTGATAAGCGAATTGTGATCCCATCCTTTTCTTTCTGGTATTAAAATGGAAAATTTTTTATTAGAAATATTTATTGAATTTTCTATAGACGACGCACGACGATAAATGGACAAGAGAATGATGCCGTGTATGGCAAGTTTTACAACGCCTATCCGACTTGCATCTATTAGAAGAATGACCTGCTCGAAGACAATTGAAGCACAGCGATTGCTCCTTCACAAAACTACGAGTACGACGACCATCGACAGCTAGAGTGAGAAACTGTTTGCAGTTGGCGAGTATGTGCTCTTCCTTGCAAAGAGGACATTCTATAAGCTTTTTAGATTCAACTACTTGAGAACGAATGACCGACTGAACCTTGCTTTTACTTTGTGTTGAACGAGAAGACGAAACTGATTCTAAACAAACACAACAATTTTGTAGAAATTCCAAAAGTTCATTGATTGTGGAGTCCGATTTTGAACCTATTTTCTCAGCCCAGGACTGTCTTGTCTCTGGATCGAGTTTCAAAACGAGCAAATGTATAAGCCAAGGATCTCTTTCATTTGAATTTATAGCATTTAAGCCGCGAATAACTTCGTCTGCACCGTCAGTTAATTTTCGAAGAAGATTTACATTACACGAATTAATCGAGAGTAACGAAATAAATGTTTGAATGAACGATTGAATTATGAGATGAGGACGATCGTATCGTTGCTCTAATTTTTCCCATGCTTCAAAATAGTTATCTTCCGAAATAGCAATACCATTTAAAAGCCTACTCGCGTTTCCACTCAAAAACGATTTAAATAGGTAGAACTTGTGAGTAGAAGTAAGTGAGGGATTAGAGTCCACACCTAGAAAAATTAATCTAGTATTTTATACTCCATATGACTAGTAAGGTAATTAAAGTAAAAAGCCCTAGATTTTAAGTAAAATTTACCTTACGTATTGAACATTTCTTGGATCCGTAAAGTAATTTTTAAAAGAAAGTTATGGTGAACAAATTATAGTAGTATATACCTTACAAGTAGAAATATTTTCTTTACGTAGAGTCAAATATACCTTCAACCAAAAAAGTGTATGAATCTTTTCACTTTAAGATTCTAGTAAAACATATTTTACAAATTTAACTATTCTATGAATAAATTTTACCTTAGTAATAATAATACTGAATTCTAGGAAATTTCCCCAATAGAGATCAGTACCCTCGATACATAGAAAAAACTATTAAAGCTGTCATTGAAAAGTGCGCCATTTTTTCTCCATTTGTGTTTGATTTTTATTTTTTGTTAAAACTTTTAGGTGACGAGTGCGGGATAATTACATTAATTCATAAAGAATTCGCAAACAATTAGATCAAATAAAGTCAATTTAATTTTTATTGATGATATTTGCCTAAATAAAATTGTATGCATTTATCTTACAAAAATTAATTAAAATAAAAAAAGGTGATTTTTGTAATTATTGAAAAACATAACAGGGTCATACGTTACTTACTTCTAAATAGCTTTGGGGATTAAGTAGGTGTTACCTAGTTATGCTTTTCAATAATTACAAAAATCAACTTTTTATTTTAGTTTTTGTAAGATAAATGCATACAATTTTATTTAGAAAATGTCATCAATAAAAATGAAATTGACTTTACTTGATCCAATCTGTAACTAAATTATATACCTTCCATAGAGAAGTTCAATTTACTTTAAAAATCAGTATTTTCAGCCTTATAGTAAGGTAAAATATATACCTAACTTTCTAGTAATTTCTGTTAGAAATTCATACAAAAAAAGGCTTTACTGTAAAGTTAATCATAAGCTATAAATTTACTAGAAAAGTAAGGCAAATTCCATTTTATTGGGGAGTCATCCCTATTTAAACTTTACATTAAAGTTAAATATACCAGAAATAAGGTGGTTCATACCTTATTTTTTCGCCGTGCACCGAGCCCGTAAACATGTCCTTGAAAGTTGGCCAATCCTTATAGTCATCACCCGAAAAAATTGCAATGGATATTTTTGGTAATGAAATCGAGGCAGGTGGTTTCGAGGAATTTAATTTTTCTAGAAACGTAGCTTGTTGGCTTGCTAGTGTTTCAGCTAGTGGATTAAGAGCATTTTTAGCTTGGAGAAAATTTGCGAAAACCGATTGAGTTGTAAAATATTTTGCCTCTTATTCCTCAAATTCTGGTTCTGGATAAACAAATCCAGGATCAGACGCAAAATCGAACATTTGTTCATGAAGCGCAACGAAAATCGAACACGTGTCTTCCAATTTAACTAAGCGATTTTCTATCATCGTGATAGGTGTACCTATTCATATCTATCCACCGATTCGGCAAAAGTTACAGCCCGACTAATTATGCCTTTTGCATTACCGCGTTTGGCTTTAATCTTAATCATGGTTTAATTAATATGACAATCAAAACTAGTGTAGTCTTATGAAAAATGTTCAAAAGAGTTTATGCACCACACTATAATTTAGCGATTTAATTGTTTTTAATCGAGAAAGGTTCACAAAAATAATTTAATTTGGCTTCAGAAGGACCATTGTCAATGTTTATTGAAAATTAAGATTAATTTCATCACACCAAAACCAACGATGAAAAATGTATGATTAATGTTCACAAATAATGTAAGACACAACGACGAAATCTATGCAAATTGGTTCTAATATATGAACTTAATCTGTAGAAGAAAAAAGCAATATGATTTATTAGGAAATACTTATTTATTGTAGATGTTGTCTGCTTGACGGTCCAAATTGAAAGAGGCAGATTTATCATGTACTCAAGCTTAGCTTAGATTAAGTGACAATTATTTGGGAAAAACAAATAAGATAACAAAAGAAAATGCAAAATTATAATCCGACTATAACTCGACTTACAATACATAGGGTAAATAGTACATATGTTTGGCATTAATTATTAAATAGAAAAATTAACTTAACAATTTCATTAATTAAAAAAAGAGCTATTTAACTTGAATTGAAATAATTTAAACATAATAACGATGAGTATTGAACAACTATATAGAGCTTACTACAGTAAAGTTAACCACTTTTTAGAGCAACAGACCTACTCAGAGCTCTATAACTCTTATAGAAAAAGATATACTAGAGAAATAAAGATAATTATATTTCCAATCTAAAAAGTCCTTGCAAGTTTTCTGTCCGACCAGTCGTTCTCGAGATATTGAGACTAATGTGTTTTTCAAAATAGCGGACGCCCCACAAGAACAAACAATACGCAAACTGAGATTTGTACTCAGGATAAACCCCTTTTCAATACTGCGTTCAAACTTGGCTGACGTCACAACTTTTTTTCGGATTTTTCCACATTGACTGAATTAATCTTGGATTACGTCTGCTTATCTAGGCCATGATTGTGGGCCGCCTCCGGGGGAGACACTTGAGCGAATGATCGCAGCAGCAGTGAGCCAAAAAGTAGACTCCTAATTGGTAGTGATGCTAATGCTCATCACACAGTGTGGGGGGTGGGGGAGTACTGACGTAAATGAAAGAGGTGAGTCACTTTTTGATTTTATTCTAAGTACTAGTCTCCTTATTTGTAATATTGGTAATGAACCTTTGTCACAAAGAACCGACAAGAGGTATTAGACATTACCCTTATATCACAAACAATTTACAACAAGATAAGAAATTGGACTTCTAATACTGAGGATCTTGACTTAGAAGTCAACCATCTCACTAAAGCTCTAAACAACTCCATGGCTTACTCTTGTCCCCTTACCATAATAAGAGGAAAGAAAAAACCGCATTGGTGGAACAAAGAGCTTTAACCGCTCAGGAAAGACTAGAAAGGCTTTCAATAGGGCTAAACAAGTAACCCATTAGACTGGGACCTTTATAAAGTTTCTCTAAAAAGTTTTTTTTTTTTATAGTAATCGCGCACTAAAGGGATTAATGTACCCTTAATATGGTGAACACAGTACGAGCATTAGGAAAATAGGGAGGGGTTTGAAAGGAGATACCGATGAACATTAGTTTTGAAGTTCTGAGTTTTGAAATGGGATGGGAAAACAGAGGCGGGTAACGCGTTCCACATTCGTGTAGTGCGGCTGAAGAAAGAATCTCTGTATTTGACGGTACGTCCGAAGTTGGACTCTAGGGTAAACTGATGAGCATTCCTTGAAGCGCGAGTATTACGGTTGAACTGTTTCAGGAGAGGAATGCAACTAGCTATTTCGTCGGAGCACTGCTTATAAAAATAACGATAGAACAACGTGAGACCTGATACGTTACGACGGTGCTCGAGAGACGTAATTGTATCAGTTATTGATCTATCACCTATCATTTTTATAGCTCTATTTTGTATTCTATCCAAGAAACTCAACGAGGTATTGGAGCACCTGCCCATATGTGGGAGTTATATTCAAGCTTTGTACGAATGTACGCCTTATAAATAATTACTATATCAGACGGGGAGAAAAATTTCTTGCATCTTCGGAAGAAACCTAAACATTTCGCAGCGGATTTAGCGGTGTCAAATATGTGTTCATTCCACAGGAGGTGGTTTGTAATGCACATACCGAGGATGGAAAGCTTTTCGGTTTCCTCGATGCAAGTACCACTCATGGATAGTGGCATGGGAAACATGTTCCGCTTTAATGATAGTAAGCAGCATTGAGTTTTGGAAGCATTAAATTCTACGCGATTTCTTATTCCCCATTGGACAATGCTATTAAGATCAGAATTTAATGAGCTTATCATATTTAGCCTTTCAAGATCCACTTCCGAAGAACTTGGGCGAGAATCAGGAAAGGAATATGAAAAACTGAGGGTACTATCATATGCAAAACAGTTGAGTGGATTAGAAGTTTCAGACAGGAGATCATTTATAAAAATGAGAAAAAGAGTCGGAGACAGAACGGAGCCCTGTGGCACACCAGCATTTATTTTGTGGGTTTCAGACTTGAATCCATCCAATACAACTTGTATTGAACGGTTCGAAAGGTAATTTCTAATCCAACGAAGAAGAGATTCATCGACGCCAAAAGCACGCATTTTCGAAAGAAGAGCTTGATGCCAAACTCTATCAAATGCCTTTGAAATATCAAGTGCAACAATCTTACTTTCTCCAAAACGATGTAAAGATTTGTTCCACTGCTCGGTGAGATGAACTTTCAGATCACCAGTGGACCTGTTGCTACGAAGCTTAAGAAGCTTCCGTTCCTCAAGATATTTCTTAAGTTGAAAGTTAATCAACGTTTCCATGACCTTGGAAAGAAGGGACGTAAGTGCGATCGGTCGGTAGTTTGAGGGTGAGGAAGATTCGCCTTTTTTAGGGATAGGCTGGACAAATGCTGTTCTCCATCTACTCGGGAAGAGACCAGTAGAATAGGACAGATGAAAAAGCTTACGCAGTGGTTTTGCCAGCGTGGAAGAACACCTCTTCAGAACGATGGGGGGATACTATCCTGGCCAGTGGATTTGTGTATGTCAAGATCTTTAAGAACTCTTGCTACTGTACGAGTGTGAAAGAAGATTTGTCCCATGAATCCGTTTACGCGCTCAAGTACCGGCGGAGTCATGACACTATCAGGCAGTGTTGAGTTGGCAGCGAACTGCCTCGCAAGTAGGTTAGCTTTGTCAACAGAGCTAACAAATGGAGTGTCATTGAAGACGAGCGTTGGAACCGACGACGAGGTAGTGTTGCGAATATTTTTTACAAATGACCAAAAATTTTTACTACCTTTGGGACATTGTAGTATTTTTTGCCTTTTAATTTTTTGCCTCAATTCAAGTTACAAGAAACAACTACGGAAAAGTAAAAGATCCTCCTGGAGGAACTTCTGTAGTAAAATTGAAGACCCCTCTGAGGCATCTAGACTTAGGAAAATCCTTTCAACAAATCCAACCATGCCGAGCTCCCTAAGAGACTCAAATGGTGATTGGACTAGCTTCTATGAGGAGTCACTTAACTTGCTACTAGACACTCATTTCCCTGGAAGCTCGAACTCGATAAGTGACATTGCTCAACAATCCATCATTTTTGATAAAAAAAACTGTCCTGGAAGTTCAATATTGAAGAAAGGGTTAAGAAAGCCAATGTGGCACTCTTTTTATTCAAAACAGCCATTGATGGCAAATGGGGCTTTTCTCCTGACATTGCACACTGACTGTATACTAGGTTTGTGTAGTTCACGAACGAACTAGTTCAATGAACTTGTTAATTTTGGTGAACTAGTGAACTTAGTTCACTTACTTAGTTTTATTTAGTTCGCGATTAGTGAAGAAGATTTTGTTCAACAAAATATCCAGCAACATAAGAGCAGTTCTAATATGACATGAAAAAACAGCTTACGATCACCTTACACCCCCATTTTTATTTATATATTGGGTGAAAGGTAGTACCATCTGTACAGGGAATTTTCAATTTCTTTTTTAAACTGACGCACGGACGTTTAAAGAATAGGGGTTCAGAAACCAAAGTGTATATGAAACTGCATCCATTTCTTTAGGGAGTGAAAAAGGTTCTTCTCAAGATTAAGATGTAAAACAGCACAAAGTAGATTGTGCCAGTTTCAGCGTTTCTTCTTCAAGCGCCTCTATTCTAATTTCTGAGCAAGAACAAAAAACAAGTAGCATCTTGGATTACTGTGATTCCGATTAAATTAAAGCAAAACGACCTTCTCCTAGACTTCCAGCACGAATCAGAATGCTCGACAAGTAGATATATGAACGAAATTAAGAATTTTTATAACAAATAAAACTTGTATGTATTATTTTTAACCTAATATTTTTTTTATGTAGAATGCTTCAATTTTACATAAATTTGTATAAAATTTGAACACAGTATATTTATTTTTTTAATTCTAACAAAAACGGAGTGATTAAAATAAATTGAACTAAAATTAACTAGTTCGGAACTAGTTCAGTAGCGTGATTCGATCACTCAAATGAACTAAAGTGCCCAACTCTTCTGTATACATCGGTCAAAAGACCAATACTTACATACGGGATGGTTGTTTGGTGGATCGCACTAGACAAAGCGATAAACTTAAACAAGCTTATCAAAGTCGAAAGGTCAGCTAGTATGGGAGTATGGGAGGACCGTAGCATTCTGGACAATGATTCTTTACACTTCTATACTGATGGTTCAAAAATCAACGAAGGTGTAGAAAGTGGAATGTTCTCGGAAAAACTGAATCTCAGTCTTTTCTTCCGCCTACGAGACAAATGTAGTGTGTTCCAAGCGGAAATTCTGGCGATAAAGGAGGTTTTCTCTTGGCTCAGAGAAAACTAGGTAGACATCCAAAAAGTATGGGCGTGTTCTCTAACGATTTCTGCAGAAGTTGCATGGATGAAGAAGAAGATGAAACTATTCAACATCTTTTCTGCACCTGCCCTGCTCTCTCTATTAGAAGGAAACTCATCTAGGAGAACGCTTCTAAAAGGACACAAGCGATCTAGTGAAAACGAAGTCTATCTATCACTATTCATAAGAAGCTCCGAGTGGTTATGCTAGTGAGTTCCTAACTTGCTAGTCATCTTGTTTTCAATCTGTCACTAGACGCTTTTATATTTGTCCTTGTCCGTTGGTGAATGTCAGCCAGTGTTTCTTTCAGGCTATCTACATACTCATCCATTTCTTGTAGCTCGTTTGGAACACATCCAAATTTTAGCTCACTCGGAAGACGCATTGTTGAGCCAAATAGGACTCCCGGTGGCGAATGTCCGGTGGAACTATGTATTGCACTTCTATATGCCATCAAGAATAATGAAATATGCCGATCCCATTCTCGTTGGTGGTCTTCGACTACCTTAGACAGGTGTTCTTTAAGTGCCCTGTTAAATCGCTCAACCATCCCATTAGATTGCGGATGAAGCAGAGTTGTTCGTGGCTTTTTGATGCCAATGAGTGAACAAACCTCCTTAAAGATTTTAGATTCGAAGTTCCTTCCTTGGTATGAATGAAGTTCCATAGGTACTCCGAACCTGCTCACCCAATGAAACACAATTTTATCCACAACTGTTTTGGTTTCCTGGTTTGGGATGGCAAATGCCTCAGGCCACTTGCTGAAGTAATCCATCACTACGAGGATATACCGGTTTCCGTTATTGGTTTCGGGAAAAGGACTAGCCACGTCTTTTGCAATTCTCTCGAAAGATGTGCCTAAATTGTACTGCTGCATCTTACTCTGGATTTTTCTACCTGGCCATTTGCTAGCCACACAAGTATCACATTTTCGCTCCTTTTTTCGACGTCTGCCCTCATACGTAACCAGTAGAATCGTTGTCGTAGTTTTTCCAGCGTCTTGTTGATGCCTTAGTGGCCTCCGGAAGATCCATCGTGCATCTCTCGTAGAACGTTAACCTTTGACTGAGGGACGACTAGCTACATTACATAGGATTAACCATGTGCGGATTCCCACTTACGCCAGAGTAACCCTTCTTGCACATGAAGCGAGTACCATTGTGCCCAATATGCTTTGAGAGTGGGGCTTCGGTGGGAGATGTCGGCCCATTCTGGTTTTTCTTGATGTTCCCTCCATGCAAGGATGGGTTTGATGTCTGAATCTTGTTGTTGGGCCATTCTGAGTTCCTGATTACTCCAGTCGCAAATGGGGTCAGCTTCCGTTCGTCTAGCAGTGACAACTTCCTTTTCCTCTAACCGTGTGAAATGCTTGCAGTCTTCCTGGTCACGCAATAGTTTCTTTCTTGTTTCGACAGTACCTTGCTTTAATAGGCAACGACCTTTTCTTCTCCGTCATGAACTTGTGATAAAACAGCACCAATTCCAACATTACTTGCATCTGCGTCAATGATGAATTGTTTGCCTGGAGTCGGATAGGCCAACACAGCACCTTCACATAACCGCAGCTTCAGTTCCTGAAACCTTTTGTCACACACCTGACCATTTAAAAGGTTTACCCTTCTCCGTTAGCTTGTGCAAGCTTTTGGTGATTCTTGGAAAATCCGTCATGAATCGTCGATAGTACGTTGCCAGGCCGAGGAAACTCCGAAGTTGATGTGTAGTGGCAGACTCACATTAGTCGGCCACGCGCCATATTTTATAAGTTTTCATTTTCTTGCCATATTAAAATTTAATTGTAATTCAACATAAAAGAACATTTTTTTCATTTACAATAGATGCTTGTCCTGAGGAGTTGGCCAATTTTTCACGGTGTCAACTTTTTCAGGATCAGTCTTTACTCGTTGGGATGAGATGATATGCCCCAAATATTTAACCTCGGTCTTGAAAAGTGCACATTTCTCTGGATTCAACTTCAGATTTGCTTCTCATATCCTCTGGAATACAGCCTTTAGGTTTTCACAATTGTCATTAAATGTTTTCCCGTAAACGATGACATCATCCAAATAGACTAGGCAAGATTTCCAGGTTAATCCATTTAAAACGCATTCCATTAAGCGCTCAAAAGTGTGTGGTGCATTACATAGCCCAAACGGCATGACATTAAACTGCCAAAGACCATTTCCTGTGGAGAAAGCCGTCTTTTCTCGATCTTTTGGATGGATTTCTACCTGCCAGTAGATACTCTTCAGGTCCAAAGTCGAAAACCAATGTGCTCCTTCCATTGCATCTAGATTATCGCTGATTCTTGGCATTGGGTAGCTGTCTTTCTTCGTCACATCGTTCAGCCTGCTTCCATCCTCCTTTTTGACGAGAACTACCGGTGATTCCCAAGGGCTTTTGATATTTTCGATCAGCTCGTCTTTCTTCATTGTCTATATCATTTCTTCAACTTCACCTTGTTTCGCCAAGGGGAGACATCTTGCTGTTTGACGCCCTAGCATCTCCTGTATCGATTCGATGTTGCACCAGTTGTGTTCGGCCTACTGTCCGCTGGTTCAAGAGAAGATATCAGCATATTTATGAAGTACCCTTCCAGCTAAATTAAACTGATGTTGACTGAAGTTGTCTAATTTGAAAATTTGAGTTATTAGTTTCTCCGAGTTCACAGTCATCTGTGTGTCCATCTCCTTGATCTTAGTTATTGCGGAAACAGATTGAAATTGCCCAACAATTTCTCCATTCTTGAGCTTGATTGGGTACGGTTTGATGTTAAGTATCCGAACAGGTACCATGTTGTTCTTTGGTGCCACAAGAGTCTTCCCGATGATGACGTTATGGGAATATTGCTCAACTTCTGGCTCGACCATGAGGTATCGATGGCTTCCAACATTCCCCTTTAGTTTCGTCCACACAAAAACTTTTAAAAAAGGAGGCAGGCACATGTCTTCTTTGATGACAGTTCTAATTGTTGTTGAGTTTTCGTTGCTATAGAGCATTGGGATCTCCACTTTTCTGTATTTTAGGACTTGATAACCGATATCCAAAATGATTCCATGCTCCTTCGATTCCAATGATGCACTCGTCACATATATCTGCCACCAAAAACACATGCGATAACTTTAGTTCTGCCATACAGAGACGAACTTCACCGTACACCCTTGCTGCTTCTCCTCTGGCGGTCTTCAAACAGCAGCTGTTGATGTTATGTAGCCATGTCATCTTCACCAAGTCTCTTCGTAAATTAGAAGCGGTGGCACCGGTGTCAATTGTAGCCACGTGTTGCTTGTTGTTTATGGTTGCCTCTACTGTCTGACTTTTGTTGCCTCGTTTAGTCTGTGAGACTTGAATTGTGGTCCTGGGGGCATCGATACCAGAAACCAGCTTCTGCCTCTCAAAGTTGGCTCTTACTCGTTTCCCGAATGGGAAATCAATATGACGGTGAGTCCTATTTGTGTCGCTTACCTGTTGGGCAATAATCCTATTTCCACAGTGTTGACATGCAGGTCTTCTTGGTGGGAATCTGCACTGCCGCTGGAGATGTATTGTCTTGTTACAGTTCCAGCATCGTCACGCTGGTTTCTTTGGAATGCGAGTTTTTGAAAAGGCATTCGTGAGAGGCCTGTTCTGCTGCTTCCATAGTTAGTGCGAACGCTAACGCTTCAGGAATGGTACATTTTCCAGCTGTTTGGATCGCTCGCTAAAGATTTATTTAAGATACAGCACGATTAAAGGCTTCTGTCGCAAACTGCTGGATTATGTCGACTCATGCTATAGGATATACCAGATGAGCTAACTCTTGTATTCAGTTGGACGCGAAAGACTTCTTGCATATGGCCATCTCCAAAACATTTTTCAATGACCATTTTGCATTGCCGATCTGCCTCCCATCGGCATCGCACGTATTAAGTCTTGTCCTGTCGGAAAAGAAAAGTTGTCTCGTGTCACTAATTGTTTATAGTCCAACAGTGTTTTTTCTGTGTCAACTAAATTTTTTAATAAAATTCCCCCGAAAAAATAATATAATAAAAAAAAATCAATAGCCCTATTCAAATTAAAAAAATAAAATAAATAAATGCAAAAATAAAATTAATTCTCTCAAATCCATCGCGAGTGTAACAAAAAAAGAAAATATCCAACAACAACAACACCGAAATACCTCTCCTGAAATAAAAGAAAAAAAAAAAATAACAACAAATGCCCACTTTGTAAATACCTAGTGTTAAATACAACAAAAAAAAATCATATACCCACCAAGTGCAAAAACAATAGAAACAACCACTGCAATAGCATCACACAACAACAGCTTATCAAAAAAAAAAAACAAAAACTCTCGCGTCTCCCAAATTGCCTTCAGTGTTCAGTGCATACGAGTAATCCTTTCTTTTCCTTCCCCCCATCCTTCTTGCAGTCTGACTTGATAACGATTGTGGTTTCGCGAGTGGAACCTCTTCTCAAAATGCCGTAATCGTTATCAGTTTGATTTCCAGATAGATTATTGTGTGTGTTAATAAATAACCAGGGGTGGATCGATACAAATTATCACTAAGGCATAACACTAGTGATAATTTGTTTTGTTGAAGCCCAAATTGGAATTTATATTACATATTCAATATAGTTAATTGTCGGATAAGGTTTTTAAAAGTTTTGGTATATTTAAATGGTAGGTACATTCAGGGTCGATTATGCCAACATTCGTGGGCTTAGATCGAACTTCTGCGATGTGTACATTTACACTGTACAAAACAGGCCAGCTGTTTTGGCATTAGGTGAGACTCAAATAAGTAAAAATTCAGATTGTTCTGAATTTAATTTAAATGGGTATTGCTTGGTGCCATTATTCTTCTCTCACCACGGTCTCGCCATATATATTAGACATGATGTAGCTTATCAACTCCAACCACAATACGGCCTGTGTGTAAACACAAATTTTAATTTCATGTGGTTAAAATTCACGGTTAATAAGCGCATCATTCATACGTGTTTTATTTATCGGAGCCCCAACCCGGAATGATAAATTTTATCCCGAATAGGGTTAAAACAATCAAACCGAAAGAGAATGCATGGTTTGACTCGAGCTGTAAAGAGGTTATAAAGAGGTAAGTTTCCGTTGTTATTAAGCCAATCCCACTGAGGAAAACCGGAAAAAGTTCAAACAGGCTAGAAAGGTCAGCAACGCCCATATCCGACGAACCAAATTCCTGCATGATCAAAAATTAAGACAAAAAATACTTCAATGTCCCACAGGGAGTAAAAATTTTTGGTCATTTGCTAAAAACATTAAAAACTCTTCGTCATCTGCGGTTCCAACGCTTGTCTTCAATGACACTCCCTTTGTAAGCTCTGTTGAGAAAGCTAATCTCCTAGCAAAGCAGTTCGCTGCCAACTTTACACTGCCAGATAGTGTCATGACTCCTCCAGTACTTGAGTGTGTAAACGGTTCCATGGGACGAATCTTCTTTCGCACTCGTACAGTGGCAAGAGTCCTGAAAGACCTTGACATACACAAATCCGCTGGCCCGGATAGTATCCCTCCCATCGTTCTGAAGAGGTGTTCTTCCACGCTGGCAAAACCACTGCGTAAGCTTTTTCATCTGTCTACTCTACTGGACTCGTTCCGAGTAGATGGAAAACCGCATTTGTCCAGCCTGTCCCTAAAAAAGGCGAATCTTCCTCACCCTCCAACTAGTAGATGGAAAACCGCATTTGTCCAGCCTGTCCCTAAAAAAGGCGAATCCTCCTCACCCTCCAACTATCGACCAATTGCACTCACGTCCCTTCTTTCCAAGGTCATGGAAACGCTGATTAATTTCCAGCTTAAGAAATATCTTGAAGAACGGAAGCTTCTTAATGACCGGCAGTACGGCTTTCGTAGCAATAGGTCCACTGGTGATCTGATGGTATATCTCACCGAACAGTGGAACAAATCTTTGCATCGTTTTGGAGAAAGCAAGATTATTGCGCTTGATATTTCAAAGGCATTTGATAGAGTTTTGCATCAAGCTCTCTTATCGAAAATGCATGCATTCGGTATCGATGATTCTCTTCTTCATTGGATTAGAAATAACCTTTCGGGCCGTTCAATACAAGTCGTATTGGATGGTTTCAAGTCTGAAACCCACAAAATAAACGCTGGTGTGCCCCAGGGCTCCGTTTTGTCTCCGACTCTCTTTCTCATTTTCATTAATGATTTGCTCTCTGAAACTTCTAATCCATTAAATTGTTTCGCAGATGATAGTACCCTCAGCTTTTCATATTCGTTTGAAGATTCACACCCATGTCCTTCGGATGTGGATTTTCAACGACAAAATATGATAAGCTCATTAAATTCTGACCTTGACAGCATTGTTCAATGGGGAATAAGAAATCGTGTAGAATTTAATGCATCAAAAACACAATGCTGCTTACTATCATTAAAACGGAACCTTCCACCCATGCCACTATCAATGAGTGGCACTTGCATCGAGGAAACTGAGAAACTTTCCATTCTCGGTATGAGTGTAACAAACCACCTTCTGTGGAACGAACACATATTCGATGTCGCCAAAAACGCTGCGAAATGTTTAGGTTTTCTCCGAAGATGCAAGAAATTCTTCTCATCTTCTGATCTAGCTGTAATCTATAAAGCTTACATTCGACCAAAACTTGAATACAATTGTCACATCTGGGCAGGTGCTCCGATAACGTATTTGAGTTTCTTGGACATAATACAAAAACGTGCTTTCAAAATGATAGATGATAGATCGATAACTGAGACAATTGCGTCCCTAGACCACCGACGTAATGTGTCATGTCTCTCCTTGTTTTATCGCTATTTTTATAAACAATGTTCAGATGAAATAGCTAGTTGCATTCCTCCCCTGAAAAAATTTAACCGTAATACTCGCGCTTCTAGGAATGCTCATCAGTTTACCCTTGAGCCCAACTTCGGACGTACCGTCAAATACAGAGATTCTTTCTTTAGCCGCACCACACGAATGTGGAATATATTACCCGCCTCTGTTTTTCCCTGCCATTTTAATGTCCAGAGCTTTAAAACTAATGTGCATCGGTTTCTCCTTTTAAATCCCTCCCTATTTTCCTGAAGCTCGCACTGTGTTGAACATATTAAGGGTATTTAACTCCCTTTAGTGCGCGTTAATTATAAAAAAAAAAAAAAAAAAAAATGACCTGAACAATAGCGTTAAGGTTACCATTCTTTTCTGGTGATAAAGTTTGCAATAACTCAGCAGCAGGACCTCTAAGAGCAAGAATGAGTGTGATACATTTGTCTTCTTCATCCCAGCCATTTGTTCTGACAGCTGCCTCAAACTGTTTTTTGTACATCAGCCAAGAAATTTGTCCATCAAAGGTTGGTGGGTGCATTTCAGTGGCGAGGGATGAAAGATTTCAAATGGTAAGTCGAAGATAAGAAATTCAATTCCAAATTTTTAATGCATTTCTGAGTTTCAAGCCATGAAATTAAGCAATTCAAACGAATTGTCAAAAAGACGCCTTATATTTTTTTTAATAAAGTTTCCATTAAAAAGTGTGCAAAGCTTTTTCTTAAAAGTCAAGTCTACTTCTAGTAATTAGAATTTAAAAGAAGTTTTTTTCTACCTATTTTTCTTAATGACTTTCCCGAAGTGAAAATTGCATTGGACCGTCACGTTTGTGAAATACTTGAATATCAACTGGTAGAAAACGTTATTTTTCGGTAATTTTGAAGTGGAATTCAAAAAGTCATACTCGTATTTTATTGTATAAAATATATTTATTTCTTTTCAAAATTATTTGTTTTCAAAGAATATTGCAAATAAAAACTTATATTTCAAAATCCTAGAGGTTAGCAAATGACAATTTGTGACTTCTGAATTCAGAGCACCAAATTAAGAAAAAATCTCAAAGCAAAGTTCTTGCTCTCGACTTTTTTGTTTGTCGAACAATGATATTAAAGTCATAATCAAAACACTAAATCTTACTATCTAAAAACTTTTCACAATTTTTACATCATCTAAATTTGTATTATTTTCAAAATTGCACTGCGTTCTTCTTGGGAGTTGGGACTTGCTAAATTCAATTGGGGCAGTTGTTCTACTTTATGGAATTTGCAGTTATTTTATACACTTTCTGCCAACAAAAATACCTTATGACATTAAATATAACATCCAAGCATATTTCTTATCATAGTGGAAACCTTTGACACAGCAGCCCAGTGGAGAGATACATACAAATTCCGATAATAAGTCGGAAAGGAGCGTCTTATTTTCTTGTTCCATACCTTTTATATTTTCCTAACTGATTTTCTTCAAATAAAACTTACCTCACCCACAACCTGCGCAACATAATTTGGTTCATCAGATCATTGCGCGATACACACAAATTACCCAAATAAGTCTACATTTTTTTCTTCCTATGAAAAATGAAACCTACCTCAAGCAGACACTGACATGCGCACGAAAATTATAAGTCTGTTCAGCGAGGATTTTTCTAGATCAGAACAGGACAGCACAGCACAGTTTCGTGAGAAACGTCAGATCAAGTTAGAACAGTCATTTAAACGTCAGTTGTCAAAATAAAAAAAAAAAACAAATTGTAAACTATATGAGTTTTTTGCTTATCGGTTCTAGTTAGTTTTATCTATTTTTTGAGTTTTTACTGCGGAAAATATAATTAAAAATTGTTTTTAGTTAGAAAAACCACGAGCACCCGAGAAATATTCGCACAATTAAATCATAAAAAAAACAAAAAATTACAGCTTTGCTTTTGACACTTCTCACGCATCTGTTCTAACCTGATCTGACTCATAAGCAAGAACAGAAAATCCTGTTCTAAACTGTTCTAGTTTTGTCAATGAACAGGAAACTAGAACAGTTCAGCACAGAAAAAATCTCAATGAACAGCAAAAAGCTGTACTTTTCTGTCTAGAACAGTCCAGCACAGCGTCAGTGAACAGACTTTATGTGAGATACATAAAAATTCAATAAAAAGTAAGACGAAGAATATCGTCCTATTTTCGTCCATAAGAAAGCGTGTATTAAACAGAGAGGTCACAAGAGCAGTAATAAGTAAATGCAAAAAGAGGAAAGAAAACAAATTTGTTCTATTGCTTATAAGACGACATTTTTCGGGTTACCTTTTTTTTGGCTCTAGTTTTGTGTTTGTTTATGGAGTGCACAGTGGGTCCCGCCATAGGTCAAAAATAAAAAAAGTAAATGTCAATTTTTTAAAATCCAATGATTAAACAACGTTCTACAATCTCCCATCGAACCAAAACCAAAAAAAATTTGACGGTTACCCTTTTTTTCATTTCTTAATAGCCATTCAAAGTCGGTATATAAAAAAAGGTACAGCTTTTTAATCGCTGCAGTTATAAGGTGTGAACTTGCGATAGTGATAGCGGGTGTTAAAAATTGTGAACAGTATTAAATTGTTATGGATATTAAACGAGAAGGTTAATACTTTCTAAAAACATAAATTATATTGTTAAATAACATTAAGGCTAATTGTAATGGGGCTCGTTAGCGAAGCAATTTTAACCATTTTTATTTAGCTCAATTTTCATTAAATTAGAGATTTAGTTGGTTTGCCTTCGAGTGCCCTCTACAATTTAAGTTCTCAAATGAAGAATACCGTCCTACCTTTCAAAATAATAGCGCCGTTTTTTCCCCTTTTCGAGTAATACGAGTTTAAATGACGATACACGGAGAAAAAAAAATTACAACGTAATACTAAAAAAATTCCTTTTTGGCACTATTATTTTTATAAAAGACTGAACTAGAGGGTAAAGGTAAAGTGCTCGACTGACAGGCAGGTCCATTTCCGGCATTAACCATTTTTTTTTTATATTTTCAAAAAAAAAAAATTTTTTACCTTTTTTTATTTTTCTTGAAAATAAACAAAATTTTAAAAAACTGACTTGATGCATTTTTTTGCAATAATAAATCATATAAAATGATAATACAGGTGTTTCATTAAAAAAAAATGGTCATTATATTTTTGACCGCACTTTGTATGGGAGGTGACCCACTTTTTAATTAAAAAAAATTGTAAATGCCGGAAATGGAACCTGACTGTCAGTCGAGCACCTTTCCCCTACCCTCTAGTTCAGTCTTGATAAAAGGGGAAAAACGGCGCTATTATTTCGAAAGGTAGGACAGTATTCTTCATTTGAGAACTAAAGTTGTAGAGGGCACTCGAAGGCAAACCAACTAAATCTCCAATTTAATGAAAACCAAGCTAAATAAAAATTATTAAAATTGCTTCGCTAACGAGCCCCATTACAATTAGCCTTAATGTTATATAACAATATAATTTATGTTTTTAGGAAGTATTAACCTTCTCGTTTAATATCCATAACAATTTAATACTGTTCACAATTTTTTAACACCCGCTATCACTATCGCAAGTTCACACATTATAACTGCAGCGATAAGAAAACTGTACATTTTTTTATATACCGACTTTGAATGGCTATTAAGAAATGAAAAAAAGGGGTAACCTTCAAACTTTTTTTGGTTTTGGTTCGATGGGAGATTGTAGAACGTTGTTTAATCATTGGATTTAAAAAACTGACATTTACTTTTTTTATTTCTGACCTATCGCGGTACCCACTGTGCAATATTTCGAAATACCAGAATGTCTCCGAAGGTTCTCTTTGCTAACAAACTACACGGAGAAAACACATAGAATTAAGCGGATCGCACCTTAATTTAAGCGGGTTTCTGCATGGTTTTTTTGCTAAGATGACTTTTACCTTATATTAAGGTGACATCACCTTAAATAAAGGTGACAAGTCACATTAATTTCTTGAATGCGCAAATTAAAAAAAAGAAATTTACATACAAGCAGTACATTTGCTCTCTGGAATCGAAAATTAAAAGTAGGTAATTCAAAATGTTTTTAGTCATTTTTAAATACAAAACGAAAATCGATTGGGATTCCATTAAACGTTTCTTACAAAGGGGTCTCATCTGAGGATATAGATATAGATACAATTTGTGATAATTTTGCCTCATTTTTTCAATCAAACTTTATAAGTTTAAATTTAAATAGCATTGGAATGGCGCTTTGTCACTCTTTCAATGACATGGATGCTCTAAATTTATCTGTTGATGATGTGCTATCGTCTTTATCTTCCCTTGATAAATAATAATTACTCAGTAGCACCTGATAATTTCCCAAACATTATGTCTGTTCACTGACGCTGTTCTGGACTGTTCTAGGCAGAAAAGTACAGCTTTTTGCTGTTCATTGAGATTTTTTCTGTGCTGAACTGTTCTAGTTTCCTGTTCATTGACAAAACTAGAACAGTTTAGAAGAGGATTTTCTGTTCTTGCTTTTGAGTCAGATCAGGTTAGAACAGATGCGTGAGTAGTGTCAAAAGCAAAGCTGTCATTTTTTGTTTTTGTGTTGATTTAATTGTGCGAATATTTCTCGAGTGCTCGTGGTTTTTCTAACTAAAAACAATTTTTAATTATATTTTCCGCAGTAAAAACTCAAAAAATAGATAAAACTAACGAGAACCGATAAGCAAAAAAATTCATATAATTTACAATTTGTTTTTTTTTTTTTTTATTTTGACATCTGACGTTCAAATGACTGTTCTAACTTGATCTGACGTTTCTCACGAAACTGTGCTGTGCTGTCCTGTTCTGATCTAGAAAAATCCTCGCTGAGCAGACTTATTTTCTTAAAGGAGTGTAGATACAACCTTGCAGGTCCACTTTGCTACATTTTTAACCTATCCTTAAGCCAAGGAATATTTTTAAATACGTGGAAGTTTTTCATAATCACTCCACTCAATGAAGCAGGATCTAAAAGCTCCGTCGAAAACTATAGACCTATTGCTGAGCTACAAATAATTCCTACATAATGTCGTTTTCCTACACTCTAGTAAGGAGTACTCTAATTTTTTACCCCTTTTTCTGGAGTGATGGAACATAATAAGAGTAATTTTTTTTTGCAATTTTGTGTGTGACAAGACAAAAATTTCTCATCTCTTTGAAATGAAAAAACATCGCAGTTGTTTCTATTTTTTTTTACTTCTAAGGGGGCTATTACTTCATGCAAATCCTTCATGGTATATTTTGATTTCATAAAACTCTTCCCATACTCTTCCATACAAAACTATCTCAAAAGTTTAGCCGAGCTCAAATATATTTCAGCCGAGTTGTGCGCAGATTCAGTTAGAAAATCACACATTCGTTTTGAGCTATATACATTTTTTACCTTTAACAATTTAGTGAGGAGAAAAAAATGAAGAAAAGAAAGAAATAATTTTTATTTTTTTAAAACTTTTTTAATTTGAATGCATTTTATAGGAGCGTATCGGAATCCCGCTTTTAAAATCCCGTTTTTCGAAAATCCCGAAAAAAAAGTTTTAAAATCCCGTTTTCTAAAATACTGATTTTTGAAATCCCGTCTTCTGAAATCCCGCTTATTTAAAATCCCGATCAATTATAATCCCGTATTTTTATATCCCGTCAAATCCCGAAAATCCCGTTTCTTACAAAATACATGCTTAATTCATAAATTTAAAAAATCGTGATAAATAGACAAAAAATTAGTAAAACTGATTTTTTGAGTCGTAAAGCCTACAGAATGTGTACCTTCAATACATCATGAAAACGGTATTTCTTTTATAAAAACATAAAATGATTAAAACCTTAAATTAAGTTCACAAGTAAAAGAAATATTTTTTATTTAAATATCAAAATTATTGAAATGCATCCAAATATAAGTTGAAATATATTTAAATGAAATTTCTTTTGATTGTGTAGTGTGTACTTAATTTATTGGTATTGTGATCATTTTATGTTATTATAAATCTATGGGATTATCACGATTTGATTGTTCTTTTGTTCTTTTTAAAGTAAATATTAGTTTGCTAATTGAATTCTCTTTCATATAACATTCCTTACTTTTTCATATTTTTTTTTTATATATTATATTTTTTGTTAAAGGTTTTAATTAAATGCGTTCAGAAAAATATCAAATTTTTTAATTTTTTATTTTTTTACTATCCCGATTTTGCAATCAAAACTAGTTGTTTTATTTTAAAAAATCGCGCGATTTTTAAAACAAAACAACTAGTTTTGATTGCATAACCGTGATTTTAAAAAGAGGGATTATAAAGAGCAGGATTATGAAAAACGGGATTTTAAAAGCGGGATTTAAAAAAACGTGAATATAAAAAGCGGGATATCGAACCCAACCCACATTTTATCCTTACATAATGAAGTTTTACGAAATCACCAAGCTTTCCCTCTTAAAGATTGTTCTGTTGTTCTAGAATGTTCTTTTTCTAGATATTTCTCCATTTTTTCGAGAAGATTCTGTTGTTCACTCTTTTGCTCGGTACGTTGTTTCTCCAATTGTTCTTTCTGTTCTTCAAGGAGAACAGCCATTATGGACGACATATCGGAACTAGTACTTACATGTTCTTCTGCCGTTTCAATTTCGAATTGAAATGTATCCAAACTTACGTTATTCTGAGTTAAATAATCTTGTTGACGAATAATGAGATCCAGCAGTAGGAAGACCTCCCTTTTTTAACTCCGCCTTAAGCTCAGTCAAACTTAATTCATTTAATGTTTTACCCATTTTAATTATTCTGCACGAGCACTTTTAATTATTTCAAAATTTTTAACAAAATCACTTTGCTTTTTCCTTTTGAACAAATAAATAATTTTATCCCACTTCTGACACCAATGTAATGTTTTATTCCGGGTTCACAACAAAACTTATTTCGTTTATTTTATTTCCACTTGTCTTTCCGTTCAAATTAAAACAAAATTTATTTCAACTCAATTTACTTTTATTATTCGCTCAAAAAAACACACTTTTAAATCACGTTATTTACTACTAACATTTACCAACACTTTTTATTTACTTTGTACTGTACTCTTTCACTTTAAACTGTCGTTTCCGTGTCCACGCTAACTATTTATACCAATATTTCGAAATACCAGAATGTCTCCGAAGGTTCTTGTCTTTGCTTCTCGAAACTACACGGAGAAAACAGAGCACATTAAGCGGATCGCACCTTAATTTAAGCGGATTTCTGCATGGTTTTTTTGCTAAGATGACTTTTACCTTATATTAAGGTGACATCACCTTAAATAAAGATGACAAGTCACATTAATTTCTTGAATGCGCAAATTAAAAAAAAAAAGAAATTTACATACAAGCAGTACATTTGCTCTATGGAATCGAAAATTAAAAGTAATTCAAAATGTTTTTAGTCATTTTTAAATACAAAACGAAAATCGATTGGGATTCCATTAAACGTTTCTTACAAAGGGGTCTCATCTGAGGATATACAGGGTGTCCCAAAAGTAATGGATCAAACGAAATATGCTGATAGGCCAACTTAAGGGCTCTCAGAATTTGGTAACTTGTTCATCCCAAATCCTTACGGTTTTCGATTTAATGCAGTTTTTGTGAAATTTCGAAAAATGCCGACTTTGCATCAGTATTTTGCTTCCTCCGCTCATAATTGATTTTTGTTTTTTAAAATTCTTCCACTAAAACGTTGCTTAATAATAGGAAATAATTAATTAATCAAAATATTTTTTATTTCATACGCCATTTTGCTGCAAATTAATTAACAGTTTCATGTTTTATAAAAACTCAATTTCTTTCTTTTATTTCAGAGCAGCATCCCGAAAAAAAATTGTATGGTGTGATACTGGTTTATTATTTTAAAAACTTGCCGTGTTATTGCAGTTTTCAAAAATGTATAAAAATTTCCAAAGTTGAAATTAGAACGAAAGATATTATGCAACAAAACAGGGCTTTTCAGAGAAAAATAACAAAGAAAAATAAACACATTTTCTCGATTGTTGTTTGTTTATTTCTTTTTGAATAAAAGTCTCGACTTTTGTTTGTTATTTTTCTCTGAAAAACCCTGTTTTGTTACATTCAAATTGTAATATCTTTTGTTCTAATTTCAACTTTGGAAATTTTTATACATTTTTGAAAACTGCAATAACACGGCAAGGTTTTAAAATAATAAACCAGTATCACACCATACAATTTTTTTTCGGGATGCTGCTCTGAAATAAAAGTAAGAAATTGAGTTTTTATAAAACATGAAACTGTTAATTAATTTGCAGCAAATTGGCGTATGAAATAAAAAATATTTTGATTAATTAATTATTTCCTATTATTAGGCAACGTTTTAGTGGAAGAATTTTAAAAAACAAAAATCAATTATGAGCGGAGGAAGCAAAATACTGATGCAAAGTCGGCATTTTTCGAAATTTCACAAAAACTGCATTAAATCGAAAACCGTAAGGATTTGGGATGAACAAGTTACCAAATTCTGAGAGCCCTTAAGTTGGCCTATCAGCATATTTCGTTTGATCCATTACTTTTGGGACACCCTGTAGATATAGATACAATTTGTGATAATTTTGTCTCATTTTTTCAATCAAACTTTATAAGTTTAAATTTAAATAACGATGGAATGGCGCATTGGCACTCTTTCAATGACATGGATGCTCTAAATTTATCTGTTGATGATGTGCTATCGTCTTTATCTTCTCTTGATAAATAATAATTACTGATAGTTTCCCAAAAATTCTTTTAAAGGAGTGTAGATACAACCTTGCAGGTATACTTTGCTACATTTTTGACCTATGCTTAAGTCAAGGAATATTTTTATACACGTGGAAGTTTTTCATAATCACTCCACTCAATAAAGCAGGATCTAAAAGCTCCGTCGAAAACTATAGACCTATTGCTGAGCTACAAATAATTCCTACATAATGTCGTTTTCCTACACTCTAGTAAGGAGTACTCTAATTTTTTCCTCTTTCTCTGGAGTGATGGAACATAATGAGAGTAATTTTTTTTTTTGCAATTTTGTATGTGACAAGACAAAAATGGCTCATTTCCTCGAAATGAAAAAAAATCGCAGTTGTTTATATTTTTTTTTTACTTCTAAGGGGGCCAGAGGCGACGCTAGACCAAAATGAGAAAATGAATTTGGACTACTATTTTGAAAAAAAGTATCAAATCTTCCGTCCAAGTTCAAGTTCAAAATTCTAATAACAAACTTAGTAAGCCCTGTTCCTTTGGGAGGTGGCAAAGTACTACTAGTAGTTTACTAGCGATTTCCAAGACAGTATATGATAGATTAACCAAAACAACTACTATTAGAAGACTACCACTTCCAATGGAACAGGGCTGTAGATGAAAAACAAAATGCACGACTCGATCTCACGAACTTTTTCTTAAGTTTCAGATTGCTTTAATTTTTAAAACTTTTTATATTTTTTGTTAAATTTTTTGTTAAATGTTCTAAAACGTACATATCAAAAAAAAATAATTCGTTCTTCAAATCAAACAATAAAACAACATCTAGAATGAATTTCAGCAATTTGATTTCTTTTATTAGGGCGCGTTTTTAGAAAAAATCAAAATCGTAATTAATCGCTATAAACATTTTTCGGGAAAAAACTATTTAAAGTAAAATTTGAAATTTTGCAGAAATTTTTAATCTACATTCCAAATTTCAGAAAAATTAAATGCAAAATTTTCTAAAATTTGACAATTCAAATAAAAATCAAACTTTCTTCATCAAAATAAAAACTAACTCTTGATTGCTTTTTTGATTAAATTGTACTTTTCTAAAATTGGTACAATATAATATAGCTATTTATTTTAATGTAGAAATTCTTGTTTTCGTCAGTTTCTTTTTTAGAATATAAAAATATCAATTGAATTACCAATTGGAAAAGGGGAATAAATCCATCTCATCTTATTGTTAGCAAAACGCAAATAACTGCACAACTTCTTTATTTGATGGTTCTAAGAATGTGGTTAGGCTAGTCTCACGTTAGTCTTAAAATTTGAAAATTTACACTTTTCAAACAACCTGTAATATAGCTGAGTGCCATTGCTATAATTAAATAAAAAAAATTAAAATTTATCAGTAGGAAGAAGGAAATAAGGCCGGGATTTGTTTCTTTCTTTAAACTATTGTTTTTTTTAAATCACTTTTATATGTATATGATTTCTATGGAGTTTGGTAATAACAACATAAGTCCAAAATCGTCGTTTTGAGATAAATGCATTTTAAAGTTTGAGAAATGCCCCCAAATCCAATTTCATTTAATGCAAGTATATTGGGATGCAATTATTTTTTAAATTATAATTTTTACACAAATAAAGTAAGAACAAATAAAAAAAAAAGCGTATTTATATGTTTTTTAGTGAGATATGTTGTTTTGAAAAAACTATTTTTCGTTCAAGAATAAGATTATTTAGAGTTGTGTCCTTAGTGCCTATATTTTTTTTAAAGAATTTTAATTTTTCGAACGAAGGAACTTAGTTGTGCTGTTTTGACCAAACACTTATTTAAAAGTATAAACATTTTTGATTGGTCAAAACAGCACAAGTTGGAGTTATGCCATTGTGATCAAATATAATTTTAGAAAAAAGGAGTTAAGTGTGGTTAGGGCCATTGAATATCTTTGGAACTAGTGTACTTAGAGTTATGCAGTTAAGACCAAACGAAAATAGATTTTCGAAAAAAATGGACTTATGCTGTTAATACCAAACTCCATAGATTTCTATTAGAAAATCGTTTTTTTTTGTCTTTCTTTTGTATAGAGACAAGATTTACATCAAAATGTAATTTTAGGAATATTGAGGACTTATTGCTTCTTTTAATTGGTGATTCAATTTTGCTTTTGAGTTGAAGAAGAAGAGACCGGAAAAAACCAAGGGGCTCCCCCTGCTAAATACAGGAAGATATATAAAAAATAGGAATTGTTTTTGTTGATGTTTGCTTTTCTCTGTTAGATGCTTATCAATCATTTAATTTTTTTTACGAAATAACTGATAAATTATTCGCATGTTTGTTTGAGCAAAATTTTTGATTTAAAACGGGTTTTTAAAGTTTGGTGGATTGTAAATCCGTCCGTAGGTATTTTGAAACATCAATGAATCCGCAAAATGTGTTCGAATACGGAATTTCGAACAGCGAAAATTCGAAAATTCCACTGAAGAAAATGGTCCTTTTAAATCATTAAATTGGCGGCGGAAAACAGAAATGTTCTTAAGTCTTAAGTAACAAAGTGTTCAAATTGCTAGAAAGTGTAAAAAATCAGTTTATATAAATTGCGAGCGTAAGCGAGCAAAGAATTTTTTTAAGGGAAGTAAAGTTTACCCATTCTTAACCTTTACAAAAACTTATTTCATACAATTTTAAATACCTATACAAAATTGAAAAATAGAAAAAAGAAAAAAAAACTGTTTTTACCACTGAGTGGAAACAAGCCAATTTCAATTATTTGATTGTTTTGAATAAAGAGAAGAGACATGGTTTTTCGGATTTTATTATTACTGAGACATTTTCATTTAGCCACCTCTAAGAGCGGGGCCGTGTGCGGGGGCACACTCCGCACACCCCTTCCGCCGCCTCTGAAGGGGGCTATTACTTCATGCAAATCCTTCATGGTATATTTTGATGTCATGAAACTCTTCCCATACTCTTCCATACAAAACTATCTCAAAAGTTAAGCCGAGCTTAAATTATTTCAGCCAAGCTGTGCGCAGATTCAAAAATCACACATTCGTTTTGAGCTATACATTGTTTACATTTAACAATTTAGTGAGGAGAAAAAAATGAAGAAAAGAAAGAAATAATTTTTATTTTTTAAAAACTTTTTGAATTTGAATGCATTTTATCCTTACATAATGAAGTTTTACTTTTGGTAAAACTTTAACATTATGCTTCTGATCGGTTTTTTTCAGCCTAATTGACACACACCCTTAGTTTGATTTTATAATTGTAAAATAAAAATATCCCATCATCGCAGAAAAAAATTGATGAAGAACACGGGCTGAAAAATTCTTTTACTCGGTTTCCAATTTCATTTTGGAAAAAGCGAAGAATTAACAAAAATAATGGAAGAAATATATCTGGCGGAATATAATATAATAGAAAATATATTCATAATGGTATATAAAAAAAGAATTTGAAAGAAACACTTTTCGCATTTTTCTCTTTTCAAACAAAATATTAAAAATATCAAACTTCAAATTCATAAGTGTGTGAACAAGTCCGTGGGCAAATAGGTGTAAATCTGACTAAAAATGTGGAGTAAATCCGGAGTAGACACTCCGTAGTACTAAAACTACTCCGGAGTAATTTTTTTTTTACACTTATGTGGCGTGAAGGAACACAAAACCTTCAAAAGTTCAAAAATACTCTTTAAATTTTTAAAGGAGATGACCTATTTGAGCCTGGGCCCAGGGCGTACATCAACGAGACTAGTATCAAATGAAAGTTTATATTGAGCTCTATTAGTGAGCCAAATATTCTCAAAATTGGTTTAGGGGATTTCGAGATATTTGAGTCTGAATTTTGGGACGAAAAAAATCAGAAAAATTCGAAACAAATCTTCATAGCATCCGAAGTATAGAACCTAGAAAAACAATTTTGGTACCAAATGAAAGGTTAAAGTAATACCTTTTGACTGACACTAATATCTTTTTCCTATGCTCAGTATTTTTGTATATATGGTTCTAAGATTTTTTTTGAAAAAAATTCCTTAAGACTGATTTCTACGACTGATATCTCTAAAAAATAAGTTATGATATACCTACACTTTTTTTTACACCAATGATTGCATTGATTTCAATTAATAACCTTTGACGTTGATTTGAACTTAAGATTTCTCAAAGAAGAAAAAAGATATTTAAAGGATTTAAACTGATTTAGAAAGATAAGATTTAGTTCTTTAGAAACCGTTACAAATTTTTTTTATAACAAATAACCAAACGCTAAAAAATAACCTCGAAAACTGGTAAAAAGCGGCATTTTCGATTTTCTTGCGGGGCTTTCTCAAAAACATGATGTGATAGAATTCTTTTGACTTCGGATTCGAGCTCAGCACACCATAAACCTATAGAAAGTTATACCTTGGTTTCTGTAACAAAAAAAAAGTTTAATTTTGTTGACCAGTGTAATTGATAATAAAGAATTAAGGTTTTTCTTTAATAAAAATAATTATAATTCTTAAATAATATAATATGCACACAAATAAAATGCGATGAAAAACATTTTATTCTATTTAACATTTGGCTAACCAAATGTTTTTTTCAACGGTAATATTTTGTTAGGTTAAAAATGTTCTCGACCGTTAGAAATCGATAATTGACACTTACTCAACAAGCTGATGGGGAAAAAATGATATAAGAGTACATTTCTTTCTAACTAGTGACTAAGTGAGGAAAAAAGCATAAAAACAAAGTTGTTTTTATTGATATCAAGTGAAAGTGCATATTTTTTAATACAAATGAATATTAATTTCTGTGTTAACTGCAGAATTCGTTTGAATTGAAGCAAACTTAGAAATGCTTCAAATATGGGAAAAATTGTATCTTCCGAATTTTCCTTTAATGGCCATTGGCTGAAACGAAACTTAAATAATTTAAGGTGAACATAAGCTCTTGGTTTTGTTTGAAGTAATGTAACTTTTATGTTTATGAAATAAAAGGTTATCAATTGAAGATTACATTGGTGTTAAAAAAAGTGTATGTCATAACTTATTTTTTCGAGATATCAGTCGTAGAAATCAGTCTAAAGGATTTTTTTTCAAAAAAAGTCTAAGAATCATATATATGGGGCATTTCACGTGAAACCAGCAGCGAAAAATGTGGTGGGTCGTCAAATTTGTTCATATTTGGTATATGTATTCCTTAATCGAATTAAAAAATACATCTGGAAGGATTTTGAATTTTAAGCCTTGATAGCGGAGTTATGGGCTTCTAAAGTTTTGGAAAACTCTGGGAAGAGTTTATTTGAAAAATTTATATAAATTAAACGAAGGGAAAAACAAAATTATTTTAATGATGGATTATACGCAAAATTAGACGTGCTTTTCAAATATGAAATCTAAACCGGAAATAGATTTATTTTTTCGACAGAAAACCGGAAGTTGGCACTTCAAATCCAAATTTAAGAAACTTCGACCATTTTGATATTTTTTTAAATAGTCTTAAAATAAAGCTTATACAATTTAGAAAATACATGCCAAGTTTCAGAGTGGGATATCAAGCCGTTTAGAAGATACATAGGTTTTAGTGAGAGGTCTTCGTGCATGTAAAACCGGAAGTACCCAGTTTTCTCTGCTCTGACCCAGCAGTTTGTACCACCCCCAAATTTTTTTTGCCCATTCGATAGAGCATTGGCTGAATATCATTATCCTGATTTTTCGCACTCGCGAAATTCACCTTTCAGCCGCCATCTTGGATTTTAGTTTTTGTTGAATATCTCGATATCTATTTATCCTACATAAAAGTTGTGTATGCAAGAAACGTAGGAAATTCAATTTCGCGTCTTTATGTTAAGAGAACTTTTTCGATATTCCTAATATTAAAAAAGTTGCAAGCCAAAAAAGAAAAAAAAAACGAAAAAAATGACAATTTTAAAGTTTTGAGCACTTTTTATCAAAATTATGAAAAAACCTTCCGAGGAAAGATTATTCCTTAAAATTCTCTACAACTCTCCTATACAACTTTTTTTTGTAACGCTATAAACACAAACGTTATTAAACTTTTTTTGTTAAAAAATGCTCTTTTTTGTTTGTGTTTTTATCTTTACTTTTTTCTTAATTTTTTTTTTAACAAATATTGAATTTTAAATGATTAGTAAGTATTTTAGAGATTTATGTTACAAGAGAAAATTCAGGACCTTTTTTCATAATTTTGATAAAAAGTGCTCAAAACTTTAAAATTGTCATTTTTTTCGTTTTTTTTTTCTTTTTTGGCTTGCAACTTTTTTAATATTAGGAATATCGAAAAAGTTCTCTTAACATAAAGACGCGAAATTGAATTTCCTACGTTTCTTGCATACACAACTTTTATGTAGGATAAATAGATATCGAGATATTCAACAAAAACTAAAATCCAAGATGGCGGCTGAAAGGTGAATTTCGCGAGTGCGAAAAATCAGGATAATGATATTCAGCCAATGCTCTATCGAATGGGCAAAAAAAATTTGGGGGTGGTACAAACTGCTGGGTCAGAGCAGAGAAAACTGGGTACTTCCGGTTTTACATGCACGAAGACCTCTCACTAAAACCTATGTATCTTCTAAACGGCTTGATATCCCACTCTGAAACTTGGCATGTATTTTCTAAATTGTATAAGCTTTATTTTAAGACTATTTAAAAAAATATCAAAATGGTCGAAGTTTCTTAAATTTGGATTTGAAGTGCCAACTTCCGGTTTTCTGTCGAAAAAATAAATCTATTTCCGGTTTAGATTTCATATTTGAAAAGCACGTCTAATTTTGCGTATAATCCATCATTAAAATAATTTTGTTTTTCCCTTCGTTTAATTTATATAAATTTTTCAAATAAACTCTTCCCAGAGTTTTCCAAAACTTTAGAAGCCCATAACTCCGCTATCAAGGCTTAAAATTCAAAATCCTTCCAGATGTATTTTTTAATTCGATTAAGGAATATATATACCAAATATGAACAAATTTGACGACCCACCACATTTTTAGCTGCTGGTTTCACGTGAAATGCCCCATATATATATAGACCGGGCGGCCACTGCAGAAACGCTCAACTCATCGAGCTAAAGAAAATTTCAAATGGGAAGTGAAAGAGGGCTGTTAGTAGTTACGAAAACCACAGGTCTTCCCGTTCGCATCCTGGCACGATTGGCGTGGTAAAGTGCATTGTGCATCTCATAGAGTTAAAAGACAATATTGGTGTCAAATTAAAGGTGATATTATCAGCTATCAAAATTTAGAGGTCTTCCGGGTGAAAGTCTGGCAGTTTTGTCATGCAGCCCGTTTTAAGATAAGAAGTGATGAAAGTGAGTTTTTTCATAAAGTCTGGTTTTTTGGTATGGTGGTCGATGACTTAAGGAACTTTTTCACTATAAAATAAAAATAAGAGTTATTAGCATTTAAATACAAAACGGTTTTTTGGAAAAAGCTTCATAGATTCTTAACAATGACCCAAAGTATATGCAAAACTACGAATAATTCGCGAAAAAGTCTCAAATAATACGCTGCGCCCCTTACAACTTACCGAATTAAAAGGCGAATTTAATTTCAAATTAAAGCTAATAATGTCTTTTTTTTGAAAACCAGAGGTCTTCCAAGCCAAAAATTGGAAGTTAGGTCACGCAGCTTATTCACTTATAACGTTCCCCCAGGCTGGGGGGTGAAATGTCAAAATGTGGCTTAGAAGACCTCTGGTTTTCAAAAAAAGACATTATTAGCTTTAATTTGAATTTAAATTCGCCTTTTAATTCGGTAAGTTGTAAGGGGCGCAGAGTATTATTTGAGACTTTTTCGCGAATTATTCGTAGTTTTGCATATACTTTGGGTCATTGTTAAGAATCTATGAAGCTTTTTCCAAAAAACCGTTTTGTATTTAAATGCTAATAACTCTTATTTTTATTTTATAGTGAAAAAGTTCCTTAAGTCATCGACCACCATACCAAAAAACCAGACTTTATGAAAAAACTCACTTTCATCGCTTCTTATCTTAAAACGGGCTGCATGACAAAACTGCCAGACTTTCACCCGGAAGACCTCTAAATTTTGATAGCTGATAATATCACCTTTAATTTGACACCAATATTGTCTTTTAACTCTATGAGATGCACAATGCACTTTACCACGCCAATCGTGCCAGGATGCGAACGGGAAGACCTGTGGTTTTCGTAACTACTAACAGCCCTCTTTCACTTCCCATTTGAAATTTTCTTTAGCTCGATGAGTTGAGCATTTCTGCAGTGGCCGCCCGCTCTAATACATATGTATATAAATACAAAAATACTAAGCATAGGAAAAATATATTAGTGTCAGTCGAAAGGTATTACTTAAACCTTCAAATTTCAAGATTCTACGATAATCAGAAATGCTATATAATAATTGATGTAACACCCCCTGAATTGAAAATCTCAAATTTTTGATATTTTCCTTTGCACTACAAGTCCCATCACCGTGTAAGGTTTCAAGTTTCTACGATAGCGGGAAGTTCTTCATAATTTTGATGATTTGTCAGTGAATCAGTAACGGTTTTCGCGATTTTTGAAGTCATATATCTCAGAAACTCCTAATCAGAAAAAGGTGAAATTGTGAATTGTTAGGAGCTTGGTTTAGACCAGTTAAACAATTGTAGCGAGTTTGAAATTTCTGGCATTTTTGGTGCGGAAGTTAAAGAGGGGCCGAGTTGTTTCCTGCAAATAAGGGTGTAGTGTCAAAGTTGCTAACATTCTTTTTTCATTCTCTTTTTCATACGAGCAATCAATCAGGTCTCCATTTTTCTTCACATAAAACTAAATTATTTCTTAAAACTATTTGTTAACCTTTAACCTAACAAAGTAAAAAAAGTTAAACTATATCTAAATTAACTAAAATAAAAACGTGAAATTTTATACATATCACCCAATTGCGTGTGCAGTATTTTTTTCTTTTCTGGAATTGTGGAAATCAAACAGCAAGGCAAGTCGGCAAAGTGTCGCCGTTCAACAGGGGCACTACACTACCGTGCCCCTTGATTAAAAAAATGAGAACCAGCGAATAATCTGTTAAAGTCGTATTAATTAAACCCATTCACATGCATAACGACTAATTTCAGCCAAGAAAATGGAACTTGAAACAAGTATGCGCTGCTAATAAGTAGATATGTATATCCAAAAGCATTTTATTGGGGTACCTTATACTTTTGGCCAAGGCTGTAGGCAAGGGCGTATACAGGTTTACTTCTTGGGGGGGGTCACGCTGAATTTTTTTTTTACAAAAGTATAGACTTGAAAATGTGCTAGTTAAATTACAAATATTTAATTTTGTTCATTTCGCATTTTGAACCGAACAGTATCGGAGAATTACTAAACAAAGAAAGGTATGTGATTCGTTTGCTAGTTTAGCCTTAGCCTTGAGCCCTTTTGCTTAGAGTCTTAGACCATCCTGTTCTAAAAATTAAACTGTATACTTCGATTTTCCGCTAGCCCAAAATCATGTTTAAAGATACATACTATTAAAATCTTCTTTATTAAATAAATATGGTAACTTTTTAGTTGAAAGTCTTCCTAAGGCAAACGAATCACAAAGTTAAAAAAATAGCATTTCGAAAAAAAATATTCTTTAAATTTTATGCAAATTTTATAAGACTAGGGGGATAACATTTTTTATAATATATTAAAATTTAATGCAGTTTGCATAACACTCAACTACGATCGACCCATGTTAAGGATAATTTCCGATTTAAAAAACTATCTTTGGCGTAAAACATAATGCTAGTGTAAAGGTATCTATAGAAATTTTGGTAATTTTAAACGGTAATATTATTTTGAACGAAATGCTTTATATTACCTACTTATTTAGGATTTTACAAAATGGGTCTGATTTCGTCAGCCTTCGGGTTACAAAATAACACACATTCAGTTATATTTATTAGATTTTCTTAAATTGGTTCTTAAAGATTAATTTTAATATTCTTAGCTTGCTGGAAATATGTATTTAATTTGGCTGTACCAAGGTTACTTAAATTCTTACCTATAACACTGTGCTACAAAATAAAAAAAAAAAATACACCCGTGAAATTACATAGTGCAGGCTGTTTGTATGGTCGAATAATGCATAAAAATATTTTTGTTATATTTTTGGAACCCTCCATTTTTTTTTATTTACAAAAAACCATTTTTACAGATTTTACGATGTAATCTATCAATATCTAAGTCATTTTTTTAACAGTTCTCAATACGTTATATGTTTTTGGAAAGAGGATTTCCAGACCTTTTGAATGATGCATAGAAGTCTATAAACAAATTAAGTGTAGGTTTTTATCCCATAAATCTTGAAAAAAAGACTTTTTTCTCAATTTTTTCAACTTTACCCAATTTTTTTTGGAAAATAAACCAAAAGAAAAAAAGGAAGGTTATATTCTGAAAGAATATACATTTAAGCACAAATTTGACTGCGGATTCTATGCTACTTTTTTGTAAATAGAAAATGTGGCTTTTCATGATATGAATTGCAAGCTGAACAATAGGGTGTTCGTAATTTTGAAATAATAAGAATTTCTATGCTCCTAGGATCTTATATGGTTAGAAATAAACTAAAAAAATATTCCCCAAGTTTCAAGTCTCTAACTTAATTCTAACCCGTGCCGCCAAGCGGTTGAAGTTTCTTATGGGAATAACAAAGGGTCTCTTAGACCTTGTTCGATCAATCTTAAATTCCAGCCAAACCATTTGTTCAAAAAATTTAAAACTTTACAGGCTCAAATTTAATAAGTGTAGCTATCATGTGAACATTTTTCAGATTTTTAATTGTTATAATTTTAGAGATTTAGCTTGTTAAAAAAGTAATTTTTTTCAGACTTTTTCAAAAATCGCTTTTTACACTTTTAATGCCAAAAAATAAAAAAACATACGTTTTTATTCACGAATAAGCGTAGTATGTATATTTAAAATGTATATTTAATTCAAAGTTATATAATTAACTAGTTTTTTATTTACATATTTACTATAGTACTTTTTCTTAAATCGGGAACACGTTTTTTGAATATCGATGTGAGTTGAAGAATGAATACACAACTATCAAGAACGTATTTTTTTCTAGGTGCCAAAGAAGAAAAAAATTAATCGTACTGGCAAGCCACATGAAAGAACATCCATTTAAAAATAAACTGACTGTGACCTCCTGGGAAAATTTTGCGTGACCCACCGGCACCGGTGGGTCACATGGTGGTCAACGTGTTAAGGATACGCTTAAAATTGAACAACTTTAAAGATTGCTTTATAGAAACGACTGTTCTTTTATTTGCTGGTTACAGTTGCTCACTAAAAATATGACCACATCTTCAAAATAATATGGTAAAATAGTTCGTTGACACCAAAAAAATTTTTCACTTTTCATTTTCGTTCATGTTCTAAAACTTAAACATTTTGAAAATCATCTTAATTAAGTATAACTTACCAAATTTTGTTTAAGTTTTGAGTTCTTGGGGGGGGGGGGGGGGGGGGAGTCATGCCCCCGTGACCCCCTCCCTTGTATACGCCGTTGGCTGTAGGTCTCATTTTAATCTATGCTGGGTTTTTTCTCCATATACATATTTGAAAATTCTCCTTTACAGTTTTTACAGATTTGTTATTTGTATCGTAAACAAAACAACGTAGCATAAAAAGTTAAATTTAACCCAAATTTGCTTAATGTGCAAACCCAAGCCTCACATAAATTTGGATAGATCTTGGTAAAATTTGGATCCAACAACAAAATACGCAGAAAATTGTTTACTTAAGAGTGATAAGAAAATTTAACACACATTTTTTTAGTGCATTTTCCTTTAAACATAAATTTATTAAACCGTAAAAATTAAGAGGGCCAATTAAAATAAGTTCTTACCTGCCATCCCTGTAACAACAAGCATCTATCCACAGAACGTAGCCACATAACTGCATCACAAGCTTCAAACTTTCTCAATTTTCTACAGCGTTCATGTAAAAACATTCCAAGGCATTTGAGCAGTTCTGATGTAGATGCCTATGTAAGAGGAAAGAAAATTTAAACTTAGATATATACACTATTTTAAAAACTTTAAATCATAACAAAAACATTACTGTTAAAAAAAGAGCCAAGTTCTCCTATGTTGAAATTATGCTGGCACAAAAAGTACTGAGATGTAAAAGTGTACCAAGTTCGAAAGTTTGGGTTCAAATTCGTATCAATAAAATTTTGATTGTTCTCTTGACAATTTTTCTTAATTATCGATTTTTAAAGTTATTTCAAAAATTGCCAAGTAAACAATCAAAATTTTATTGATACGAATTTGAAACCAAACTTAAGAACTTGGTACACACGGGCGACCAACTAACTCCTACACTTTTTAACCGATTGGGCTGAAATTTTTTTAATTTATTGATTTTTAAAGAAATGGCATTAGTTTGAAAAAATTCTTTTGTTTCACAAACAAAATTCGGTGAAAAAAGACCATAAAATCGTTAAATTTTAATATTATATAAATCGAAAAATTGTATGTACTTATATTATTTTATAAGGCTTGAGTTATGCATATACCGTTGTTAGAAACATTCTGTAGTAGTTATCTACTATTTCTTACAAATTTTGACAAGTTTGGCCTAATCTGATCCATTTAAAAAGTCAATTGGTTTCCTGCACAGAAAGGGTAGATTTACCAAAGTATGTTCTTCTTTGTGGGTTAAAAATAGGACATACACTAATGAAATGAAAGCAATCTTCTTAGTATCTTAGATTACAAAAACTGCAATCTTCTCGCTATGTACAGTGTAGGTACACTAGAGTGACCGCAATTCCCATAGAAAAAATTTAAAAACATAATACAATTTATATTAGAATTTAATACCAAATGTATTAAATTTCAAGTATTGCATATTAAAATTTAATCTTTTTATTTTAATTTCTAATAAGAATTTTATTAAAAGGCAATAGAAAAATATTTTAATCCAATACCAAATGTATTTAAAGTTAATAAAATGTATTCTTTTCCTAAATTCATTACTGAAAATAAATATTAATCATAAATAATATAATAATGGTGATATTATTTTATCTGTTTCACAAACTGTGGCCTGTAAAATCATCTGCAATGTATGCTTTTTGCTTCGAAAAAGCACAAAGCGCCTTCAATTAGTACAAATTTACAGTTTTTGATTTATTTTTTTTTTTTAGAAAAGGTGCCTCAAACAATTGGCGATTGGAGGATATACTACTAGCGCCGTAGTGGTCAAAAATTCTAACCAAATAAACAGGACGGAAGGAACTAGCGCCACCTAGCCTTCACAACTTGGAAATAGTTTTGTTTACGTTTTTCTAAAAATGGCGTCCGTGTCAGACGTCAAAAGAAATTTCACAAAAAAAAACAGAGGTGCGTTCTTTTTCTAACAATAGTTAACTATTGTTAACTATCGTTAACTTTTGTCGTTCCTAAACTACAAAATAGTTACGATTTGTAACTATTTGACAGATGAACATCGTTCCTAAACTCGTTTTGAAGTGTCAAATAGTTACAAATCGTAACTATTTCCAACTCACCTCCATGATATGAGTTGAACATTCATGAGATTGTTGATGTGTCAAAGTGGATGTTTTGTTTACAAAACAAACTCAAAGATTTTGTTTCTTTTGGAAATAAGCGGAAAAAATGAAAATAAAAAGAGAGTTTTGTAATTTTTTGATAAAAGTTAATTTATTTTGAGTAAAAAACAATTTTTTTTGTTATAATAATGGAAATAAAAGTATATTCTCAAAAGAAATTTAGCTGGTGGTTTGACAGTCTAATACTACGTTTCCACCTGCCCTAAATCCGAGATTTAGCTAAGTAGATTTAGTATAAATCTCGAGTTTTATTTTAAATCTCGGATTGAAAGTGGGTGAATATCTTTGATTTAGGGTAGTTGAACCCAAATCTGAGATTTAGCTAAATAGATTTATAATAAATCTCGAGATTTATTCTAAATCTACTTAGCTAAATCTCGGATTTAGCGTAGGTGGAAACATAGTATAACAATCTCTAACAATAAATCGTTCCTAAATGATTTGTAAAAAATCCAACGATTTCTAACAATGACACTTCAACAATAATTTTTGACATAACAACGATCGTTGACTATTGTTAGAAAAAGAACGCACCTCAGAACATTTTTCATGAATTGTGAAAACGTATTTATTTCAGTGTGAACTCAAATTATAGTGAGTAGAAAATATTTTTATTCAAAAAACTGCATTTCAATCAAGAAAAACAATATATTAAAAAAATAAAAAAAAAATTGTAATACTTCTAGCAGAAATCCACGTATGTTTTGTATTTCAAAACAGATATTGGGAACTAAATTGATAGGTATGCCTCCAAAATCAATTGGTTAATACATTTGTTTTCTTTTTTAAATACGCATTTTCTTTTATATTGCAGAATAGTCGTACGCTATGGTTTGATGAGGAATCAATTGCTAACACCGATCTCTATGCCACTGTACCTACATACCTACTTGTTTTCAAGAAAACTGAAGGATGCAAGCCCTACGTTTCATTTTGCATGAACACCGAAAACGAAGTACCACCCCCAAATTTTTTTTGCTCATTCGATAGAGCATTGGCTGAATATCATTACCCTGATTTTTCGCACTCGCAAAATTCACCTTTTAGCCGCCATCTTGGATTTTACTTTTCGTTGAATATCTCGATTTCTATTTATCCTACATAAAAGTTGTGTATACAAGAAACGTAGGCAATTAAATTTCGCGTCTTTTATGTTAAGAACACTTTTTCGATATTCTGACTATTAAAAAAGTTACAAGGCAAAAAAGTAAAAAAACCGAAAAAAATGACAATTTTAAAGTTTTGAGGACTTTTTATCAAATTAATGAAAAAACGTTCCGAAAAAAGATTATTCACCTTAAAATTCTCTACAATTCTGATATAATAACTTTTTTTTCTATCTCTATAAATATAAAAGTTATTAATCCTTTTTTCTGTTAAAAATGCTCTTTTTTGTTTGTGTTTTTTATCTTTACTTTTTTCTTAAATTTTTTTTTTACCAAATCTTGAATTTTAAATGATTAGTGAGTATTTTAAAGCTTTATGTTACAAGAGAAAATTCAGGACCTGCAATTTTTTTATATTTAAGTCTCTTCATTTCGTAAAAAAGGGGTATTTTTTAACAAAAAAGTATTAATAACTTTTGTATTTATAGAGATAGAAAAAAAAGTTGTATAGCAAAATTGTAGAGAATTTTAAGGTGAATAATCTTTTCTCGGAACGTTTTTTCATTATTTTGATAAAAAGTCCTCAAAACTTTAAAATTGTCATTTTTTTCGGTTTTTTTTTTACTTTTTTGGCTTGTAACTTTTTTAATATTCAGAATATCGAAAAAGTGTTCTTAACATAAAAGACGCGAAATTTAATTGGCTACATTTCTTGTATGCACAACTTTTATGTAGGATAAAAATAAATCGAGATATTCAACAAAAACTAAAATCCAAGATGGCGGTCGAAAGGTGAATTTCACGAGTGCGAAAAACCAGGGTAATAATATTTAGCCAATGCTCTATCGAATGAGCAAAAAAAATTTAGGGGTGGTACAAACTGCTGGGTCAAATTATAAATGCACTGGACTAATATGTAGCTACCTAGTTGGTATGGAAAGAAACTTGTTTACAAATATTTATGGGTAAGGCCTACTATACATTATATTAAAAACAAGCTATACAATAACAATAAGGAAGTCAAGCTCTAACTTTGTTCTTATTGAACTTGACAAGGGCTTCGGAATTTTTGATTCATCAAATCCCATATTAAGTAGTTCACTAAATTGTATAAGATGTTCAACTGTCTGAAAAAAATTATTTGATAATTAAGGGTTAAAAGGTAAAATAAAATGCTTTTGAAAAGCATTACTTACATCATTATCAAATTCGGCTATTTTGGATACTCTTTTTAAAAGGAAATCCATAAAACTGATGTTTTTTGCCAACTTTTGAGACGATGGACAAAGTTTCATAAGGCTCTTTATTGGCTGTTCATATATCTCCAAGTATGAAAATGTTTGCAAGATTTTCTAATCAAAATATCAAAGCTCTCAATCGAATTAAAATGTTTCCATTTAAATGGAATTTGAAAATATTGCCTTAGAAAATAATAGCATAGAGGTGTTATATGAACCCTTAGCAGCGTTAACCAACTCATCGGCCAAGCATTCAGCATTATTGCATATTAAAATTTAATCTTTTCATATTAATTTCTAATAAGAATTGTACACGGTTAAAAATTCTGGAGTATTTTTTAATACAGCTCTTGTATTAAAGCAATACAAAAAATATTACATTTTAATTCTTCCAAAATATTAAAATTATTTTTAATCTTTTTTGTATTAAATTTCGATATTTAAGTATTAAGTTTACTACTTGTAATACAAAAATTATAATTTTAATTAAAATTTAAAAAAATTTAATTAAAATTATAATAATTATTAGAAAATTAAATTCTAATCTTGTATTGAATTTTAATACCGCTGTACTAGATTTTAATATTTTTGTATTATATTTGAGTATATTGTATTACATTTTAATATAATATTAATATATAATAAAAATTTATTAAAAACTAATATAAAAAGTATTAATTTGTAATACGAGAATATTAAATTTTAATCAAACGTCAGCAGCCACAGTACACATAATAAAGTAATATATTCCGAACGTTGTCAAAATTTGTTTGTCAAAAATGGCCACCAATCTGTCAGGTCGGCCTTTAATTTTTATAAAAAAAACCAATTTCTTTGTGTTTCTTCGCAGAAAATGGTGAATAATTTTTAACAAATTAGTGGTGTGCGTGGTTTTTCGGTTTTTGTGCGCTTTCAAATTAGTATATAATAAAATGTAATACAATATACTCAAATATAATACTAAAATTTTAAAATCTAATACAGCGGTATTAAAATGTAATACAAGATTAGAATTTAACCCACGGAGATTATTTTCTAAAAATGTTTGTACATATTACAAGTAGTAAACTTAATACTTTAATATTGAAATTTAATACAAAAAAGATTAAAAATAATTTTAATATTTTGGAAGTATTAAAATGTCATATTTTTTGTATTGAAAATTGCTTTAATACAAGAGTTGTATTAAAAAATACTCCAGAATTTTTAAGGTGCACAAAAATTTTCCAGACCGTTGTTTATATTATCTTACTAAATTTAGGGTGCTGATTCCGAAAACAACATGAGTTTTTCTCTAGCAGGTCTAGCTTTCAAATTATTCATACATGAAAAGACATAGGTAGAAATTCATACAATTTTTTTTGTTAAATTTTTTTGCGTTTTAAAATTTTGAAAATTTGATCCGCGGATCAGCAACTTTTATCTTCTGAAATCGGTGGTAAGCAGTGGCGTATTGAGAGGGGGGGGGCTCAAGCCCCCCCCCCCCCGGAAATCACTTTTAAAAAAATTACGATGGATACGTTTTCGAGATATGGTTTTTCAAAGTTTTTCGGGCTATATCTTGAGTAATAAACGACTAATCTGAAAGCTGAGTAAATAAGCAACAAACGCTAGAACAACTTTTTTGGGTCACTCCAGTTGTTTAAGTGCAATGTATTGAAACATTTTTAAAAAATCGAGTTTTTAAAGAAATTTTCTGAATAAAAAAACTTTATTACTGAAAGAAAAAATCAAAATCTATCGAATCCTCATAGCTTTAAATTTTATATGTATAGCACACTTTTTGGCACAAATAAAAACATAGTTTTCTTCAAAATCTATGGATAAATTAAAAAGATATGACCACTTTTGTAACGATCAATATTTTTTACCTTCTCTGTTACTTTTTGAGTTTTTGTCTATAACTTGAAAAGCCAGCCGAACTTGAAAACTTGTATTATGTAATTTTTTGTAGATAATTAAATTTCCTATCGATGTGTATTCTTTTGAAAAAAATTAAAATTGAAATATTGTAAAAAAACTTAAGAAAAACTTCATTAAAGAGAAAAAAAAACGAAATTTTTTATGTTCTTACTAAATGGTCTATTTTAATCATTTGAGCATTTATAGACACTGAACATGTAAAGGAAAAAAGAAGATACTTTATCTTACAATATAATGATCACAAAAATTGAATTCGGCTAAAATTGGATAAAATATGAACGTTCAAAATCTACTGTTTTTGGTGTTTTTTTTTTTTCTTTAACACATTTTAGAAGTTGTAATTAGGAGTTTTGCATTTCTTTATTTTTATCAATTTATACCTCTATTTTCTTAAAAATAGTCTCATATGATATCGTTTATCCTAAATCCCGAAACTATTTTTTTATTTTATAAAATGTTTTAAATGAAAATAGATTTACTATTTGTTTAGCATTAAGTGGTTTCATGTATGAATGATAAAAAGTAATTTTAAATAATAAATGCATATGATAAAACCACTGCTAAACACCATTTTTTAAAATATGTGCTAAAGAAAAATGGTTCAAAAAGACCAAAAACAGTAGATTTTGAAAGTCCATATTTTATCCAATTTTAGCCGTATTCAATTTTGACCAGCGGACATGAGATGTTTTTAGATTTTTGAGGGTAGTTAAAGAATATCCAAACAAAGATTAAAATGAAAAAATTAGCCTATTAGCACTTATTCCTAAGATGAACAAGAATCTTCTTTAGTGCATATCCTAAAATTTGCCCCTCCATCAAAAAATGCCATTATTTCGTAGGTATATATATTTTTTTTGTAATGGATTGTTTTGATTTTTAATAATGATGGATTCTAAAATTTTCATGCAAAATTTGGTTCATCTACCATAACTTTTAAGGGTTTTTCGGCAGTAAGTTTGCAACTGTTATAATAATATGAGTTGACAGATGAAAAACAGGTATAACTTTTTCCAGAGACGTCAGATTGTCTTGATTTTAGATTTTTTGGAATTTGCATTAAAAAATACCTTGAAATCATGTATCATATGTGTATATAATACCATAGCCTATTTTTGCTAATTTTGAAAATCTCCATTTCGCGATTTGACCTTGAAATCGCGACAAGCGGACATGAGATTTTTCTAGACTTTTGAGATATCTTATAGAATGGCAAAAGGAAGATATTGAGCAAAAAAAAATGTCTACTAACATTCATTCCGAGGTTAAACCCTTATTTGACTGGATTAAATAGATTTAGAAGAAAATTATGTTTTTATCTATGCCACAAAGTGTACTATACATACAAATGTTTTTAAATGTTTTAATACATTGCCCTTAAACAATTAAAGTGACCCAGAAAGTTGTTCTAGCGTTTGTTGCTTATTTACTCAGCTTTCAGTCGCCGTTCAGATTAGTCGTTTATTACTCAAGATATAGCCCGAGTACTAAGTAGGCTGGACAAAACAACAACAAAAAACTTTGAAAAATCATATCTCGAATACGTATCCATAAATATTTTGTTAGATAATATTTTCGAGTTTTCTGGGCTCAAATCTATATGAAAAGTACCTATAACGGCATTTGGTGTCCAAAAATTTTTTATTTTTTTGTAAACTAGTGTTATTCAAGTTTTAAAGTCGAAAATTTAGGTTTTTCATATATAACATTGAAACAGGAGAAGGTATAAAAAAAAGTATATGGATGACTTGGAGGTTTTGTAATTTCCTAAAAAAAATGTTATGATACTTTTTTCTACGAGATATCGTACTTTTAAAACGTGTCAAATGTCGAAAATATTGACATTATCGACTATTACTCTTAAACTATGAGTCCTATCAAATAGTTGTCTTTGAAAAACTGGTAGATAATGTGCTCCTTTATATTACTAAATTTTTTGTTTTTGTTTAAAGTAGTCTTTCAAAAAGAAAACAAAATTTTTTGATTTAGTCAAAATACAAAAATTGAGAATTTGTGTACATAGTTTCTAAAATATGAGTTTTTTGACATATATTTTTAACTCGTACCATAAACTATAACGCTTTCCATAAAATAGCTGAAGATATGCTATAGTAACACTTATCGTTTTAAAGGTAGTGCGCTCAAAAGAGTGGTATATTTAGAAATATCGGTTTTTGTCTATTTTCTTCAAATGGTCAGTGTCATCTAAACGAATTTTCATAGCATGTGTAGGTTATGTGTTTTTTACATATTTGAATGAAGTTTTTATCGCTCCATAGCGGTAATTAAAAACAAAAATTATTTGGACAAAAATCAGAAATATCAGTTTTTTATATTTAACTCTTCTAAAATGCAGTCTTTGAAAAATATTTTAAATTTATTTCATAGCCCATGATGTTTTCCAATAAAAAGATTAAGATGTACTTTTTTATAGCTGCCATCGTTTAGAAGATATAAGCTTTCAGAGAGAGGACCATACGAAAAAATTTTAACATATAACCTTTAACCTTTTTCACTCCCATGGTTTTCACCTTGGTGTGGTGGGGGGCCTACGTTTGGTACTCCAGCAACCCAGCTGTAGGACCAAACAAACCATGAAAACAGAGATGTTATCTAAAAATGACCAATAATGGAAAAGTTATCGAAGAAGATAAAAATCGAGTGGGGTTATTCACTTAAATGTCAGACGAGGTCATGGCTACCGACGAGGTCTTGGTTTTGAGTAAAACGCCAGTGACAACAAACAAAAACAACAAGGAACTAATGGCGCTCCATCCTGTAGCAGGCCTACTGCCGGTGGGGTTGATGAGGTATTTTCTGAATATCTCATGAACCTTACCAACTCTGAGGACGGAACTGGAGGGGGAGAGATGTCTTCGGATGAAGAGAATCGTATTCTCAATGACGACGGCTTTCAATCCCTGCCCAGTTCAGACAGCTCGGACGCAGATGTCACAGTGGCGGAAAATCCTGCGAAAGACATGGACATTGACTACCCACTAGACAAAACTTTGGCCAAAACCCTGTCCTTGACAGTGAACCTTGAAAAGTAAACCTACCAAAGTCTCCGAGGATGGCTCAGACTCCTAAAAGGTGCTGATAAACACCGGACCTAAACAGCAATGCTCAAAAGGGCCTAGATCGACTCATGAAGGAATGCTGCATCTAAGCAAACAGAATAAGGCAGGGGATCTTACTCCAGATCTCAAAAAGATCGAAAATGCGAGGAGAGCCGTACGAAGATATGGCAGTGGGGACCCGAAGAAACTGTGTTTTAGAGATTGAAAACGACTAAGCTGGGCCCGAAAACTTCTTGCGAAGTCTGAAACAAACTACGAAGCTCCAATCGACACAAAAGTAAGATAAATTGAAAACAAAAAAGAACATCAGCGCGCCTTCACCTCAAAGGCAGCTGCAGCCAGCAACCCAAGGGTAGTACCGGTAAACGGTCCCAGACACTCTAGGGTTCACGATGCTCGCGAAAGCAGTCGCCAAAAGAGAGGCAGGCAAAACGACACGTCGCGTTGTCTCCAAAAACATCTCCCCCCAAGAAATACAAGTCGGCAAACAGTGCACAAACGCCAGGGAACATTCAGGTGGCAGTTATAAATGCAGGGAGCTTAGAAGGAAAACTAACCAATGAACAGTGGTCTCAAGTGGAGGTTAAACTTCTCGAATTCGTTAACGAAGAGATACTTGCTTCCACAGGTTTGTTGTAACCTACGGGCCATTATCGACAATCAAAGGCTTTAAGGTTCTTGCCTGTTACGGTGAACCTACTCTGAAGTGGCTCAAAGATAAAGTGGGCTGCATGGAGGGGTTATTGGAAGGAGTAACGCTTAGTGTTGCTATCAAAGATGACCTTCCAACCAGACCCAAAGTCCGTATTAACATACCGGACCCCAATATCGACAAGACCACCTTTGAAAGGTACCTAAGGCACAAAACCCAAGCCTCCCCAGTGCAGATTGGAAGGTCATGCAAATGGAGACACCTACGAAAACAGGTCGGGAAGCAATAATTATGCTCAACCATGAAACTATGGCTATGCTACCATCACTAGACTTCCTTCTGGGATTTGGCATAAATGCGGTTAAGGTGAGACCGGTAACGGCAGCCAACTTGCAGAAAAACAACAAACAATAATTAAAAAACATAACTATGAAAGTGTTGCAACTCAATCTGCAACACAGCAAGTTGGCATCTGCCACCCTAACCTCATTTCTGTCAAATAATAACATAGACATTGCCCTGGTATAAGAGCCGTGGATCAACAGCGGTATTATCTGCGGACTCAAATCCAAAGATTTCACGATTTATAGTAAAAAAGGGACTACAGAAGCTTACTATCGCACATGTATAGCAGCGAAAAAAATCTTAAATCTTTTCCCTTCTATCCCCCCATTGTAGCGCAGATATGACAACGGTCAAATGTGAAGGAGACGGGGCTAAGCCCCTGATCATAACATCCGCCGGTGATACACTGGACCCTCCACCATCAATTGCGTTTACCGAGTTGGTAGCAGAAGTCGGTAAGAAAGGTTGGGATCTTCTGGCAGGCTGTGATTCAAACGCCCACCATCTGCAATGGGGCAGCACACACATAAACACAAGAGGAGAGTCACTTTTTGAATTTATTATTAAAAACAATATGGTGATACATAATAGAGGTAATGAACTTACCTTCATTACAAGAAATAGAAAGGAAGTACTTAATGTGACAAAATAAAATTAAGGCCTCATCATTGGGATAATATGTTAGACAACCTCTGTTAAACAGCTCAGCTATAGAAAAACTTGTAAATGAAATCACATCAGACATAATCAATGCGTACGAAAGGTCTTGCCCCTTGCCCAAGGCTAAAAAAAAGCTCAACCCCGTATGGTGGTCAAACGAGCTTTCCGTTTTTAGGCAAAATTCTAAAAGGCTTTACAACAGAGCTAAAAACAGCAACAACCCAGCTGATTGGGATCTCTTCAAAATCAGCAAAAATGCATGTTAAAACCGAACCACCTATGCCAAGTCACGAAGTTCAAACTAGTTGACCAATGTCGAAATACACTCCCCAAGCAAGACGAACATAGTTACTCTTCGATGGGTCCCAGGACATCGTGATATACAGGGGAATGAAAGGGTTGATGAACTGGCCAAAACAGCATCAACCCTTGATTCGTGCCAAACCGTTTCATGGGTGCTTATGCCAATGGTGCACGAATAAAGCTGACTAAAGCAAAGCTTCTTAAACTCTGCAAACGACAGATGGTCAGATCTCGAAACCTGTCGAGTTTCCAGAAATCTGTAGCCGATCCTTTCTAAGAACAAAGCCGAAACCATACTTAAGCTAAGGAGCCTCAATTGTCCCTTTAGATCACTGTCCTTACAGATCACAACTCAATGGGAACCCACATGAGTAGAATGGGTATTATCTCATCAGACTTATGTAGAGGGTGTCAAGACGAAGAGGCAGAAGAGGGCTCATACCACTTCCTTTGCTAATGCCCCAGTTTAGCAAAAAAGCAGGAAAGCAACTCTTGGAGATTACTTCTTCAATGAGTTAGATGACGTCTCGTCCTTGCCACTAAAAAACATTATGAAATTCATCCAAGTTTCAGGATGGTTCAGGGAGGCATATACCACAAACACCAAATTTCCAATGAATCCTTCCCTCACCCATCCAAGTTCCTTCCCACCCTAACCCTGGGGATCACAATGGATCTATCGAGATCCGAGTGCGATGATTCGACTTGTCGGATTATCAACCCGTTCAACCTAACCTAACCTTGAATAATTATTTATGCACACATGGGATTTTTGACCTTTTACTTTTATCGATGTTTTAATACTCTTTGCAAGTTTTCAGCTCTATGCGATTTTTTCCATGTTTTACAATGACTAAACTCCTTAAACTCCTTTTTATTAAGAGGGGGTGTCCCGTCACATAAACGGTTCAACGCGTTACAACGTTTATAAATTGGTGGATAACTTTCGCATTTGTAAAGATAACCGAATGAAATAAATTTTATTATTTAGTTAATAAACATTTGGATTGATACTTAATACTATTTTGGATTGAGATTTAATCAATCTAAGGAGTAAAGCTATTTTGAAAAACTAAAATTTTGTTTTTATAGAAAAAAATTAATCGGAACTTATGTTATTTTTCTTGACCTTGCAATGTTTGGACAGGTGCAACTTCTGAAAAAAATATTTAAATTATGATTTCTGAAAAAGTAAATATAAAAACTCCTTTTTGAACATTTTTCTTTGTTTGATACCTTAAAATTTGATATTTTTTTTTTGAAAAAAAAAAAATATTTGAGTTGAGCTTCTTAAAACTTTTTATTTTAATGAATTATATTGATGTATGCAGAAGTTACACCTGTCCAAATATTGCAAGGTCAAGAAAAATAACATAAGTTCCGATTCATTTTTTTCTATAGGAAACAAAATTTTAGTTTTTCAAAATAGCTTTACTCCTTAGATTGATTCAATCTCAATCCAAAATAGTATTAAGAAAAATAAAATTTTTAGTCTGAGTAAGAAACAAACACAAAATTAATAGGTCGTACTAAAACAACGACTAAAATTGTCGCTTTTTATGCTCTCTAATTTACAATTGCTCAAATTTAGAATTTATAATTATACTGTTTATTAAATTAATAATAAAATTTATTTATTGGATTATCTTTACAAATGCGAAAGTTATCCATCCATTTATAAACGTTGCAACGCATTGAGCCGTTTATGTGACGGGATACCCCCTCTTAAGAATAAAATACCAAATACGTGAATACACGAGCCGAGAAATTATAATTTTAAGAAAGCATTAATCCATAAGAAAATTTAAAAAAAATTCCCTTTTTTATAAGTCGAATAATAGTTCTCAATGAGAGGGGTTGTTTTCATTGTTTCTTGTTATAAGACAATTTGTCTCATGTTTTTCGTTGGTCATTTGGAACTTTGTTAAAAAAATAATTTCTCGGCTCGTGTGGGTCGTAGAGAGCTAATTTTTTTTTTTAATTGTAGATAATTTAGAGCCGTTTTCTTCACTAAAAGTTGAAGTCAACTTGAGGATTTTTATTCTCAACTTGTGATTTTGTTTTTCTTCACTCAAAGTTGACAGTTTCAACTTTAGATTCTCAACTCTCGAGTTGGTCAACTTCTGGTTTGCTCAACTTCCGAAAATAATAGAAGTTGAGGGAGCAAACCTGAGAGTTTTCTGTGAAATGTCATATTTTTTTGATGCTAAATCGTGGCAAAAACTTTTTTATTGCTGTGACAAATTGAGAATTAAACTTATGTCGAATTCCTTTCAATTTTTAGAATCGCCTAGAAAAATTCGAATTTTTGGTGTTAAAAAGGAACATGAAAACAAACCGAATTCTTTTTGCGATTGTGTGTGTGTCATTTGACAACAATTCTTACACGAACGTCAAGCTGAAATCAAAACAATTTCTGAAAAATAAAACCAGAGATTCCTTTGATCAATAATTTTGTTTATTTTCTTCGGTAGTATTAATTCAATTTATTCCAAATCAATAGGAAATTGCAGATATTATTAAGATCTGAGTGAAGATGAAGTAAATATTTCTTTCTTTTGGACGTATACTGTGGTTTTACAAAGAAAAAATTTCCTTAAGAGAATCACGAGAAGAAAAGTCACAGTAATTTGACTTTTTCACAAGAACTACCTATGCCAAGAAAAATTATATTTTGATCGCACATTGTTTTTTCTATTTATTTCATATTTTTGCGCAATAAAAACAAGATATTCGATTATAATTTACTCATTATTTGAATTTATTATTCTCAGATAAACAAACAACACGAAGGAATCTTTCAGCTTGACGTTTGAGAAATGTCAAATGTTCCAAGTGTGTGTGCAAATCCGTGTAAATCTCTCAAAAAAGAGGGATTAAAAAAAATTCGAATTCTGCTTCGTTTGAGGCGAATTTTTTTTCTATGGAACATGATTTTCAGAAAAAATTCGCTTCGAGATCGTCGAAAATTCGATTTTTGCATTGAAAGGAATTCGCCATTATGGAAATATATTTTCCAATCGCAGAATATTATTATTCATTAAAGAATTTTCATATACATTTTCCACCGATTTTTTTTTTTACATTCCGACAACATCACTCTTGCGCGCACACACACACATACACACACACTTTTACACAAAATATTCCTTTGAAATTCATTTTTGCAGAAAAAAAGCAAAGCAAAATGCATTTAAATTTATTACTGAAAAGAATTTGACATTTTGACAAAAAAAAAATTGCACTAGAAATAGAGAACTTCAATTTAAAATGACATACTAGATTGTTTTTTAAATTTGAAACTGACAGTATTAGTATAAACTGTCACAAATATCCCAGGGATATTTTTCAAACTGGAAGTTGAGAAAAAAAAGTGAAGAAAACAAATGTTCAACTTTTGTTTCAACCTTAGAGTTGATATCAACTCTCAAGTTCGCCAACTCTCGAGTTTGCTTCAAGTTGAGCAATAGTGAAGAAAATCGCCCTTAAAGGACTACAAAAGTATTTTATTTTGTTAGCCAATACTTGCACCGTTTGCAAAATAATAAGGCAAGAGTTTGATAAACAAAAAAACGATTTCGACTTAATATTATTTACTTTTTATTTGTTTAAATAATAAGTGGGTGGTTTCGATCAGGTGGTGAGAAATTGGGTTTAAGACTTCTAAATATACCCCTATCGATCCATGAAATAAAAATTGACAGTGCCTCTGTGCGCAAGGTCAAATGACGCTTTGACTGGACTAATAAGGAAAACTTAAAAATTAGTATGAATATTCCCGCAAACATGAAAAATTAATTATTTCAAAACCTAGAGCTGCTAGAATGAAGCCAATATGATTTTTGAGATAACTGAACACAAATCTATAAAATTTGTTGAAGCTTAGAAGAATTTGTTGTAGCTAAGAATTAATTCGTTCTGGAAAATTTTAAAAAGTTGAAAATTGTTGGCCAGTGTAGTATATACTTTTTGTTTTAAAACAGCAGCAATGAAGCCATGAAAGTTATGAATAGCAGTCTTGAGTCATATTTTGACGCAATCAGTTCTTGGTATTTCTCAAAAATGGATGTTTGTTAATATTTGTCGAAATGGCAGAATTTTTATGTATCAATTACCAAAAAGTTTATAAAGATCGATTATCGGGCTCAGAGTTAGATTTTAAACAACGTTATCAATATGAACGGGAAAATTCGTTAAGTAATATGATTTTTGAGATTACTGAACACAAATCTATAAAATTTGTTGTAGCTAAGAATTATAATTGGTTCTGGAAAAATTTAAAAAGTTGAAAATTGTTGGCCAGTGTAGTATATTCTTTTTTGTTTTAAAACAGCAGCAATGAAGCCATGAAACTTATGAATAGCAGTCTTGAGTCATATTTTGACGCACTCAGTTCTTGGTATTTCTCAAAAATGGATGTTTGTTAATATTTGTCGAAATGGCAGAATTTTTATGTATCAATTACCAAAAAGTTTATAAAGATCGATTATCGGGCTCAGAGTTAGATTTTAAACAACGTTATCAATATGAACGGGAAAATTCGTTAAGCAAAAAATGTATTGGTAAGTCATTATTGTAAATGAATAGTAAATTTTTTACAATCAGCCCTATGGTGAGTTTCACGTTGAATGTTTTCCACCCGGAATTATTTTGTTCGCCTGGAAATGTATCGCATTGAAATAAAATATTTATTAAATAAATAAGTTATACGTTTCGAGATTTAAGTTTGCGTGATTTTAATGTTGCGGGCTTTCGATAAAAGAGATTTTGTAATTGCGAGATTTCGGTATAAAAAATTTGTAATGCGAGATTTTAAGATGCGAGATTTTAAGAACGAGATTTTAAAATGCGGTCAATCATACCCAAACCACAACTTTTAGCCCGGAACTCAATACAATTTTTCCGGGTAGAATCTTGTTCACGTGAAACTCACAATAGGGTTGAATAAGTTTTTTTTTTAAAGTTATGTCAAGTTTCAAAACTGTTGAGATAATTTCAACTCTGAATCATATTTGAATTGCCAACAGTAGGTATATTATAGTGGAGTAAAATTAGATTTATACCTCGGAATCCAGGGAAAGTCGATGAATCTGTAAAACTAGTATAGGGCTGCATTTTTAAAAGGTCAAATAAGAAAGTTAAAAAAAAATCACCGCTCTCGATTACAACAATTTTTAAGTATCGTTTACAAAATAATATGTCATTCCGTATGAAATCGTTCAATCAGAATTGCTGTCTCATTTTTAGATTTTGCTCAAACTTTGTAGGGATGTTCTCTAGGACTGTTAGGAAGCAAATCCATGATGATTTAATTTTAAGTTGCGTGGTTTTCTTATCTTTCAACCTAATTTTCATGTTACTATAGTGCATCTATTGAAGATATCTTTTTGTTTGAAACGGCATTTTAAAGCTTAAGAATAGTAATTTTTAAATAGTTGTTAAAAAATTGCGTACTAATTATCTCTGAATTAAAAACGATTTTTGAAAAACTGGTAATTTTACTGATTTTTCATGGTTTTTGACTGGTTCCAGAACCTTGGCTATTATATGTAAGAGACCTATACTTACCAAATATTAAATATAGATATTTTTCAACAAAATAAATCTTAAACCAAAACGCCAATAAAACGTTTTTATTCAAAAATTTGTTTTGAAATCGGTGGTGTCGTTTACGAGAAACGACTCTAAGGGAAATACCTACTGTTAATTTCGGTTCAAATTTTCCACATTACATTTTTTGTTTTACAAAATCGTTAAGGCCCAAACCCATAGAATCCGTTGCGTCCGTTCCGTCAATCCATCCGTTGAAGTTGAAGTTTGGGACAGAAAGGGGTGACCCATAGAATACGTCGTACGACGGATTGCTTTTTGACAGCTCACTTCAAATTCCGAGGTGTGTTCGATATTTTATCGCTGAATGTGCACTAAGGAAGTTCTGATGTAAGAATTTTTTAACTATTATTGTTGTTCTTTTTTTTAATAAAATAAAATGCTCCACTAGATTTCATGTAGGTACTTGCTCTTCAGTTAAAAACAATTTTTAATAACAGATTATCATTTGTAGATATGACTTTGGCATAGTAAAATTGAACTCTACAACAGAATTTTAGTATTTAATTGATATAATTTATTAGATATATCATTAAATTTTACTTTTATTACATTTTCTTCACAAATTAACAATTAAAGTTCAGAATTCATAAAATCGGAGAAGAAAAGAACACAGTTCTTAGTTCTGAAATTCCCCGGCGTGCACTCAGAAACAGAAAATTGAACTGGTCTATTGTTGACAACCAGTGTCAAAGGATACGACGGATGAAAAAGTAGAAAGTTGGGCTACTTCTTCCGTCGAATCCGTCCGTCTCCTTCCGATCCGTCGCTTATGGGTCGCTTCCCATAAGAACGTGTGTATTTTATCGAGCTGTGAGTTGAAAACTGCGACGGAACGGACGCAACGGATTCTATGGGTAGGGCCCTTAAGAGCCGTCATGTTCATGTCATTTCTAATTGTTATCTCGATTTCAATTTTTGTATGCTGCTGTTTAGTTTACTTTTGACTCACAAAATAGCACGAACAGATGTCCAAAAACTCAAATTTAAGAAAGAGTACAAATTTGTATTGGATAACACGGTAAAATTTTCAGAAAAAATTATTTGTCTAGGTCTCCAAAGTCAAAAAACTCTTCTTCTTACTTGGATGAATTTAGTATCTACTAAAAGTATTTGCCTAGTAGCAAGTACTTTTTTTTATGCAAGTTATGCCACCCACATTTCATATTAATCCAATTGCAATCTATGCAATAAGTAATCCATAAATTAATTTTTGGATTCTTTTCGTATCTTTCAGATACAGTATCCTACACCCCCACAAAGAATACTTTATACTTCGTTGCAAAAGCAACACAGCATTATTCTTTCTTCGTTGCAACTGCAACATAACACCTTTTGCAATTCCGCAAAAGTATAAACAATCAATTGGGCATCAATCGCTTCGCCCACACATTTCGATACGCTTCCTTAGCTTCAGTAGATAATATTATGAATTGTATAAATTAGTCTTTAAGAAATCCTCTGAAGCTCCGGTCTTGTGACCGTTAACGTTGATAATAATTAATAAAGGCTCTAAAGCCCTAAAAAATATATTTTTTTAACCAAACGATCGTGTAAATCCATAATTGGCGCCCAACTTAGTTGCAATAAAATATAAAAAACCTACGACAGTTTTAAAAGTGACAGCATTCACATAAAAAAAAAATATAAAAAAAACCCCAACCGTGAAAATTTTTCAAAAATTTCAAATAGATTTTTTGAATTAATTAATAAATTTTCTACGACAATTTTAAAAGTGAAAAAATTCACACAAAAATATATAAAAAAAAACCCCAACCTTGACTGTGAACATTTTTCAAAAAATTTCAAATATGATTTTTTGAATTAATAAATTTTCTACAATTTTAAAAGTGAAAAAATTCACACAAAAGAATATAAAAAACCCCAACCGTGACTGAAAATTTTTCAAAAAATTTCAAATATGATTTTTTGAATTAATTAATAAATTTTCTACGACAATTTTAAAAGTGAAAGAATTCAAACAAAAAAAAAATATAAAAAACCCCAACCACTGTGAAAATTTTTCAAAAAATTTCAAATATGATTTTTTGAATTAATTAATAAATTTTCTACGACAATTTTAAAAGTGAAAAAATTCACATAAGAAAAAATATAAAAAAACCCAACCATGACTGTGAAAATTTTTCAAAAATTTCAAATATGATTTTTCGAATCAATTAATAAATTTTCTACGACGATTTTAAAAGTGAAAAAAACTTTGAAGAAGATCAACAAATATTACGCTCAACAAATGTTATAGTAAGTTATTATTTAGAAATATATATATAAAATGTAAATATATACAAAAAATATATTGTAAATTATTATTATCCACTCATTTAAAACTGGAGAATTTAATCGATAAATTCTCCAAACTTAAAGTGTCTAAACCTATAATCTATAAGGTTAAAAAACTCACAATGCCCGACCTTACTGTTGAGTTAATCACTCAACTTATTGCGACTTCGACCGCACCACTTATTGATGAAATAAACAGACTCAAACAAGAGCTATAGACTAAAAAGGACCAAGTCCTTGAATACGAAACATAAAAAATAGATGAGCAAATTAAATGTGAGGAGACCTTAGACGTAATAAAGTCTCTTCCAGAGTTTTCGGGTAAACACACGACATATGTAAGCTGGCGAGAAGCTGCTTACAATTGTATGTCATTGCACAAAATAGGAAGTAGGAAATTTTTCGCAGCATTAACAATACTGCCAAACAAGATAACATAACGGGGTTAAATCCCCCATTGTCGAATAGCATACATTCGATGTCACCGGTAGATCTCTCTAATGTCTTGGCAGCAGCCCAAGACATAGATTCTAATGAGCAAAGAGCTCTTTTTACGAGTATATATTACTCCTATAAAAATAAAAATAATAACAACAATAATTATAACAATAAAAATTATTCCCAAAATCATAAGACTCACCAAAATTTTAACACACTGAGATACCCTAAAAGGGAAACTAGTTCAAGGCCAAATAATTTTGCCTTAAGTAAAGCTGAACCAATGGAAGTTGATCCTTCCACACAAATCTATCGGCAGGCAACAAATTACCCTCATCATCAAAATCAACAGAATAACCCTAATAGTTATCAACAGCCGACGAAATATCCTCATCCTCAAAATCAGAGGAATAATCCTAATAGTTCAAAATTTAATCCAAATCAGTCCCAACCGAGAGGAACTTTCCAAAAAAGAGTTTGGGAGTCAACCCAAACGAATCAACCAAAACCAAAAAATCAAAGAATAAATAATATCACTGAAAATCATTTTTTAGGCGACTGTGGCAGTCGGACTGCCATTCCTCTATAAAGTCGACCGAGACACGAACAAAGAACTAAAAATTTTAATTGACTCTGGGGCTACAGCCTGTTATATAAAAACAGGAACTTTTCCCAATAAAAAAGAACTTAACGTTTATAAGAGAGTCCAGACTGTTAACGGATTTTCCATTATTTAACATTATCATCAATGCGAAATCTTTGGCATGGAATAAATATTTTATGAAATAGATAATTTAGAATCCGCTCTCTTAATAGGATTCAATTTACTTAAAAAAATAAATGCTATTATAAACCTTAAAGAAGGATATTTAGAATACAGGGATAAAAAAGAAAAAATATTTGATAATAATAATAATTATCAAAATAAAAATACCGCCTTGGAAAGGAATATTAATAAAAATAATGAAAATAAAACTACCGCCTTGGAAAGGACCAACAATAAAAATCATGAAATTATAAATACTCCCTTAGAATGGAGAAATCATGATTTCAAAAATAAAAATACCACCTTGGAAAGGAATTCAGAAATTACCGAATCCGAAAAGGATTCGAAAATTAAGAAATATTTAGCATCTGTTGCAAATGCAACACATAATGATGTTTCAGAAACCTTAAGTGTAAACCCCACGATTCATGAAAATAATTGTATACAAAATCATGAATCAATTGATACAAAAATAATTCTGTTAAAATATTTTATTAAAAATAATATAAAGAAAAGTCACTCAAAAATAAACATTAGTTTGCCTTTTCGAACTGATATTCGCGCTAGTATTCGCATGGAAACTGATACACCCATATGGAGTAGACAATACCCATATCCAAACTCGTGTAGTGATTTTGTTAATTCAGAAATAAACAGGTTACTCAATGAAGGTATTATACGAAAAAGTAAAGGACCATACAATTCTCCAATTTGGATTGTGAATAAAAAAGGTTTCAATACTGACGGGACGCGTAAAATGCGAATGGTCATAGATTATATACACATATCCTATCCCAGATACGAATATAATAGGTATTATCTAATTTAGGGAAGTCGAAATATTTTTCGACTATTGATCTCGAGTCAGGATTCCACCAAATCTTGATGGAAGAAAATGTTATTGAAAAAACAGCTTTTTCAATTAATAACGACAAATATGAATTTTTGCGTTTACCTTCGGTCTCAAACACGCTCCTCGAATCTTTCAAAGAGCAATGGACGATATATTAAGAGACTTTATAGGCAAAATATGTCACGTCTATATGGATGACATAATTGTATTTTCGAAGATTTAGAAACCCATATCAAACACTTAGAAACCATTATCAACGTACTTAAAAACGCTCATATGAAAATCTCAATCGAAAAATCGAAATTTTTCGAAAAAGAAATCGAATTTTTAGGCTACATTGTAGCACACAAAGTCATTAAAACAGACCCAAAAAAGGTAGAAGTTATTGAAAACTACCCGATTCCCAAAACACTTTTTGAACTAAGAAGTTTCTTAGGAGTCACCGGATATTACAGAAAATTCGTTGAAAATTATGCTTTTCTAGTAAAACCACTCACTAAACTCTTATCAGGTGAAAATGGTAAAATATCAAAGCACATGTCAAGAGAGAAAGCTAATCTTCTTGCAAAGCAGTTCGCTGCCAACTCTACACTGCCAGATAGTGTCATGACTCCTCCAGTACTTGAGTGTGTAAACGGATCCATGGGACGAACCTTCTTTCGCACTCGTACAGTGGCAAGAGTCCTGAAAGACCTTGACATACACAAATCCGCTGGCCCGGATAGTATCCCTCCCATCGTTCTGAAGAGGTGTTCTTCCACGCTGGCAAAACCACTGCGTAAGCTTTTTCATCTGTCCTACTCTACTGGACTCGTTCCGAGTGGATGGAAAACCGCATTTGTCCAGCCTGTCCCTAAAAAAGGCGAATCCTCCTCACCCTCCAACTATCGACCAATTGCACTCACTTCCCTTCTTTCCAAGGTCATGGAAACGCTGATTAATTTCCAGCTTAAGAAATATCTCGAAGAACGGAAGCTTCTTAATGACCGGCAGTACGGCTTTCGTAGCAATAGGTCCACTGGTGATCTGATGGTATATCTCACCGAACAGTGGAACAAATCTTTGCATCGTTTTGGAGAAAGCAAGATTATTGCGCTTGATATTTCAAAGGCATTTGATAGAGTTTGGCATCAAGCTCTCTTATCGAAAATGCATGCATTCGGTATCGACGATTCTCTTCTTCATTGGATTATAAATAACCTTTCGGGCCGTTCAATACAAGTCGTATTGGATGGTTTCAAGTCTGAAACCCACAAAATAAACGCTGGTGTGCCCCAGGGCTCCGTTTTGTCTCCGACTCTCTTTCTCATTTTCATTAATGATTTGCTCTCTGAAACTTCTAATCCATTAAATTGTTTCGCAGATGATAGTACCCTCAGCTTTTCATATTCGTTTGAAGATTCACACCCATGTCCTTCGGATGTGGAACTTCAACGACAAAATATGATAAGCTCATTAAATTCTGATCTTGACAGCATTGTTCAATGGGGAATGAGAAATCGTGTAGAATTTAATGCATCAAAAACACAATGCTGCTTACTATCATTAAAACGGAACCTTCCACCCATGCCACTATCAATGAGTGGCACTTGCATCGAGGAAACTGAGAAACTTTCCATTCTCGGTATGAGTGTAACAAACCACCTTCTGTGGAACGAACACATATTCGATGTCGCCAAAAACGCTGCAAAATGTTTAGGTTTTCTCCGAAGATGCAAGAAATTCTTCTCATCTTCTGATCTAGCTGTAATCTATAAAGCTTACATTCGACCAAAACTTGAATACAATTGTCACATCTGGGCAGGTGCTCCGATAACGTATTTGAGTTTCTTGGACAGAATACAAAATAGAGCTATAAAAATGATAGATGATAGATCAATAATTAAGACAAATGCGTCCCTAGACCACCGACGTAATGTGTCATGTCTCTCCTTGTTTTATCGCTATTTTTATAAACAATGTTCAGATAAAATAGCTAGTTGCATTCCTCCCCTGAAAAAATTTAACCGTAATACTCGCGCTTCTAGGAATGCTCATCAGTTTACCCTTGAGCCCAACTTCGGACGTACCTTCAAATACAGAGATTCTTTCTTTAGCCGCACCACACGAATGTGGAATATATTACCCGCCTCTGTTTTTCCCTGCCATTTTAATGTCCAGAGCCTTAAAACTAATGTGCATCGGTTTCTCCTTTTAAATCCCTCCCTATTTTCCTGAAGCTCGCACTGTGTTGAACATATTAAGGGTATTTAACTCCCTTTAGTGCGCGTTAATTATAAAAAAAAACAAAAAGTGAAAATAAATCTTAACGAGTCTGAAGTAGACTCCTTTATCTAATAAAAGCTTTATCAAGTTATATTCAATTGGTCCAACCAGACTATACAAAACAATTCGTTCTAACCACAGACGCATCAAACGTAGCAATTGGTGTTGTACTATCCCAAGAAAACAATCCGATAACCTTTATTTCTAAAACACTAAACTGAACAGAACCCAATTATGCGACTAATGAAAAAGAGCTTTACGCTATCGTTTGGGCACTAAAACACTGAGAAACTACCTTAACGGGTTTCAAACTTGTTGATATATACTGATTATCAACCTTTGTCATTTGCAATATCACCCAATAACCCAAATGCCAAAATGTAAAGGTGGCATTATTGAAGAATTCTCACCTAAAATTCAATATAAACCTGGCACAACTAATAAGGTAGCCGACGCGTTATCACGAATAATACTTTATAATATATCAGATGCTAACCCCTTAGATACAGACATTGATTTAGACGATACCGATGAAGAAAACGAAATAGATGTTCAAAGCACCATTCATTCCGCTGCAAGTCTCGATAATATAACTATGCCAGAACCTAGGAAACCACTGAATCAATTTAAACAACAATTGACTTCACCCATAATGGCTTCACTACAATCCATGAATCCATTAAAATGTTTGGAAACACAAGACATTTAATTGAATTCGATACAGTAGAAAATCTACTTACAATTTTAAAAGAATTCTTACAACTCAAAGTTGTAACAGGAATTCACTGTACAATCGAAGATCCTTATCAAATCAAAAGATCACTCTTAGAAACTTTTAACATTAAATTTTTCTATACTAGGCACTTTGCTACAGATATAACAAATAAAGAAGATCAATTTATGATCATCGAGCAAACACACAATCGAGCACATAGGAATTTTAAAGAACATTTAAAACAAATTAATAAATTTTATTACTGGCCAAATATGGTTAAACAGTTCAAAGAATTCTCTAGAAATTGCGAAATTCGTTATAAACACAAATACAACAGACAACCAAAAAAGATACCTATTGGTCAAGCACCAATCCCTACTAGTGAAGGCGAACACCTACATTCAATCACTATTTTTTTGGTTTTTCATTGAAAATGTTATTTTTTTTCTGTAAATAAACAAATAAACGCATTATATACTTACTTAAAAAATTCTACAAACCAACTGTCCCATTTATTTGTTGAATATTACCGTTTTTTATCAGGCTCACTAATGAGCGTTCTGGTACCACACTGGTACTAAGAAATTTTATTTTTAAGATCCAATTTTAAATGGAAATAAAACCCATTCATGGAATCGAAGTAGATTAAGCACAGTACTTTTTAATTTTTGATTTTTGATAATGGCAAAGCAAAATAGCCAAGAAAATAAAAATCTGATAAAGAAAGTAGTTTTCCTATTTTTCAATTTTCTCAAAAACTAGAAGGCATAGAAACATATGGTTTTCAGTATTTGATAAGAAATTTATTGAGGTAATTTACTTAATCAATTTATTCCGTAATGAAACCCAAAGTCTTGACAAAAATAGTATTCATTGTATTTGTTTAAACTTCTTTTTCACAGTTGTTGACTTTGAAATCGATTATTTCGAAAACAACTGATTAAAATAACTTGATTTAAAAACTTTAATTAAAAACTTTAATTCTAGCTTTTGAAAAAGGTATCATTCTTAACTGTAAGTGTTGCCATTGTTTTTTAATAATTTTTTGTATGATTTTTTAGAGAATTGCCCCTCCCGCCTAAAGAGGGGGACATAGACCCTCCCTTCTATAACAAAAAATGATTGTATTGAATACCTCTACTAAAAACCGTTTTCAATACTCGGCGCCTAAGTTATCGTAATCGAGTCTTGCGTTGATATGAATTTTTCTCGAAAAAAAAACACGTTTACGGAGGGTATTTCGAAAAAGGAAGCTAATCCGATTTTGGTAAAAACGGATTATTATTGCTGAGATCTTCAAGAACAAAGCCTCATCTTTAGTTTTTGTCGTCATTTTAGGTCAACCTTAAACTTGTTCAGGCTCACTTTGTGAGCCTAGTTTTGCCTCTGCTCAATTTAAATCATTTATGATGAGACAAAATATAAAAATATTTTATTCCGATCCTCACCATAGTACAACTAATGGTCAAGTGGAGCGTGTTCACTCCACAATCATAGAAATTTCAAGATGCATTAAAGAAGAATTTAACCTAATTAACGATTTAGAAATAATTCTCAGAGCCACTAAAGAATATAATAATTCAATACATTCTTCAACAGATCATAAACCCTCTGAAGTATTGTTCAATAAAATTGATCATAAAGGCTTACATAATAAATTATTTGCAATACAAACCAATATGCTTAAGACGCATAATAAAAATAGAGTAAAGAAAACTTATCAAACTGGTGATAAAATATTTGAAAAAAATTATGGAGACAGAAATAAACTTAAACATAGATACAAAAAACAAATTGTCCATCAAGACAATAAAAGAAACTTTGTTATTAATAGCAGAAAAAGAATTGTTCACAAGGACAATATTAGATAAATAATTATTTTTCACTTTTTATACTTTTAGCAAGTAGGGAAAATATTAAACATAAATAAGCCTATAATGCAGCAAAATGCTCATTTATTTCACAATTGCACAACTGATTGCAATATCTGCACAAATCATTGATTATACTAACGATGATTATACATATACTCCTGGAAAATGATGACGCACTGGTATACCAAGACTACGGTGAATTATTCCATGTTTTCAATATAACATATTATGAACATATTTTAAATGAAGAAAAAGAAAAATTTCTTACGAACAAGAAGAAAGTGTATTACACACATGAAGAACACTTAGAGCTCGAATCAGAGCTGACCTTAATAGAATCATTTGTAACTCAATTAAAAATAAATAAGTTGAAAAGGGGAATAAACGAATTAGGAACTCTTTGGAAATGGATAGCAGGTTAGGTACCCCTGACCATGATGATTTAATCACAATATCCAATAAAGTGAATGATCTTGTAGAAAACAATAATATTCAATTGATAACAAACACTTAAATGTTCAAGGAAATAAAAAGACTTTCTGGTCTCATAAACGACATAATTTAATAGAATCATTTGTAACTCAATTAAAAATAAATAAGGTGAAAAGGGGAATAAACGAATTAATAACTCTTTGGAAATGGATAGCAGGTACCCCTGACCATGATGATTTCCTCACAATATCCAATAAAGTTAATGATCTCATAGAAAACAATAATATTCAATTGATAACAAACACTGAAATTTTCAAGGAAATAAAAAGACTTTCTGGTCTCATAAACGACATAATTGGTGCAAAGTCATCAGTCGAAAAACTAATAAGAAAACAAAGACTACGGCTTACAGCCAGAGACTTACAAAATACACTACAAAAAATAATTCTTGCGAAAGCAAACATCCTAAATACAAACTTTTTACATCTGCAAGAACTTAAAGAAATAATAAAGCATGAACATGAGTCAATGACTTTAACAGACCTATTAGACATTTCAGAATTCAAAATTTTACGAAAAAATGAGTTGATAATCTTATATATTAATTATCTTATAATTTCGAAAAATTGTTCACTATATGAAGCTAGAGCCATCGCACACGACGAGACGATGGAAAATTATTAATAGATAAATAATATTCTTAAATGTAACAACACATATTTTAATTCACACAATTGAAAAACGAATTACCTAAATAATAACTTTTGTAAACTTAATTTAAACAGAACCTGTTTTACAAATATTTTAAATAAAATTAAAACAAATTGTACCAAAATTAAAGAAAATAACAAAAACATAGAAGTGATTAAAGATGGAGCTATAATTATTTGAGGAACAAATTTTGTAAACGAAAAAATTTGAAATGGAACTTTTTTAATAATTTTTGGAACTAATGTCACTACTAATAATTATTTTTATTTTAATCCTACAGGAAAAATAATCGAATTTCTAAAAAATTATCATTTTAAAGATTACATAATAACGGAATACATTATATCAAATAATGAAGAATTAAAATTCAGAAACATTAATTTTATTAACAAAATCTTTGAACATTTTAACTCCGTCACTTCTAAAATAATCATATCGTTTACCTTTTTTTTATATTTGTGTATTATAATTTGTGTATATAAATTTTTCAAAATGTACAAGCGTAGGAAGCAAAAACAAATTTTAGATAAACAAGAAAAAATTCTATCGGAAATGTCCGATAAAATTCGAATTTTACAAATTCGCCTGAATCGGGACGATTCAGCTTAAACAGGGAGGAAGTTATGCCACCCACATTCCATATTAATCCAATTGCAATCTATGCAATAAGTAATCCATAAATTACTTTTTGGATTCTTTTCGTATCTTTCAGATACAGTATCCTACACCCCCACAAAGAATACTTTATACTTCGTTGAAAAATTGGGTATCAATCGCTTCGCCCACACATTTCGATACGCTTCCTTAGATTCAGTAGATAATATTATGAATTGTATAAATTAGTCTTTAAGAAATCGTCAGAAGCTCCGGTCTTGTGACCGTAAACGTTGATAATAATAATTAATAAAGGCTCTAAAACCCTAAAAATATATTGTATACATATTATATATTTTTTTAACCAAACGATCGTGTAAATCCATAGTTTGCATACGAAATTAAGTAAATACTATGAATTTTACCTTTTACTAGAATGTATAGTACTTACTTTCACCTATTACTTTAAGTAAGTACCTATACCTATACCTACTACCTTTTTATGCACATCACCCTTTGTCGAAGTATCTTAAATTTCTTTTGTCTCATTTACTTATACTTATCATGTAGATACGGACTAACTTAAAAATGGTACAAAAATTCATTAATTTTGATAAAAATTAACGTAAAAGGGGATAAAGTGTAAAAGACGTTTTCTTTGGAATTCATTTCCGGAAATTTAACAGACCGGTCTAATACTTTTCATCTAGAAATAACGTGACATTCTTACCTTTCTGGCAAGAACAAAAGAAAACTCCGTCTCGAATACGTTGGTATCAAAACTGATATAAACAGAAACATCTATATGTATAGGAGTATGACCACCAAAAATCAATGACTTTATCAATACACTGAGGGAAAAAATAAATTGAAGTTGAAACGTCTTTGTTTCAAAGTTGAACTACTTTGAATTATGTGACTTTAAATTACGAAACCATCATCAATTAACCTTTTTTCCACGTTGATTTTAAAATGTTCATCTTCAACGCAAAATCATTCCGAATAATAGTTAAATCAATGAGGTTTTCATTGATTTTACGTTGTTTTATGGTGGCTTTTCCCTCAGTGTACGCATTTTGATAAAAATGATTATTTTATGATCAACTGTCCGTAACCCTACTTTTTTTAATAACATGACCTCATTTTTTTTTACATTTGATTTTAATACTGATATTCGTCTTATACTCATAGTTTCCGAAACTTTAAAAAATATAAATAGTGCAGCACTTGAACGTCATATTCGTCTCATTCCTTGCAATCTCGTTCACGGTATGACATGCTCATAACATAATTAACAACTTTTTTAAAACTTACGTTCCCATATCAATCTGCAGGGTAAAGCAAAAAGCAAGTGTTTGGTTTATAAATGAAATTCGTTTTTCAATAGTTCAGGGAGTTCAGAAAAAACAAAATCTTTTATCAATTTGAGCTCCAAAAAATATGCAATTTGATTTCTTTTTTGGAAAAAAAAATCAAAATCGTTACAGCTGGATTTAAAAAAAAATTTTTTGATTTAAATTTTGAATGATATTTTCTAGCAACACCTAAAAACTTGGGTCGCGGATTTCTGACTGTCACTATCTAGAACTGCAGCCTAAACCACTGAAGCGATTTATTTCAAAAGTCTTAATAAAGAGATTTTTTTGTGATGCCCTAGAATCAATAGGTAATTGCCATTCGGCCAAAATCGAAAATGTTGTTTTTTTTTTTTAAACTGCTCTAATGATTTTGGTTTAAAAAAAAACTAAAACTTTTGAAATAAAAAATATATTTTTTGGTCCATTATGAACGGTACCTGAGATCTGACATAGAGCCATTTTCTTGTTTACTGACTTTTTTCCAAAACGACTCAAGCGATTTAAAAATGTTGAAAAATTAAAAAAAATCATGCCATATTTTTTAAAATTATTTGCAATGTGTTTTTTTAACGGGCCGATTAATTTTTTTGAAATTTTGTTTTATGTGTCGATTAATATTGTTATTTGTACGGATTTCTTCATTTGGAGGTCAAAATCACTAAAGTGATATTGTTATAATTTGCAAAAAAAATATGTTGATATAATATTTTTTGAGTTTTTAATACATTTCTTATAAAATTAAATAAAGTAATATTCTTTTACGATAAAAAAACAATACCATTATAAGAAACTTTTACCATAAGTGCAAGTACGTGCAACCCAGTCGTACATTTTATTTAATCTCCTTTCCTTAATCTAGAAATCTAGGTTTTGTGAAAACGTAGCAAAAACAACTTGTCGATTTTTGTTGTAAAAATTATTGCATACTTCTTTTATCACGAAGCTTAATGACAAAAAACTAAACTTTTCTCATTCCCATTTTGAAAAAAATTGATTGTATAAATTTTCTAAAAATAATTTAAAAATATTGAGAGACTTACGAGCATAAAGTTGAAACTATTATTATTATATAGGTAGTATGAAAAAACGAACGCAACACAAAAAGGTAAGAACAAAATATTGCAGTGTAACTAAACAATAAAATGTACCTGTATAACGGTTTTCCTAGCTCCAGTTTGGTTGTGTTGAGCTGAAGGTCTAGAGCTCTTTAAGGGTTGTGGTAATGGAAGTGACAATGGAAACTTTGGAGCCAATTTATTCTGTAAATGTGTCGAGTTTGTATTGTTTGCCCGCACCAAGTCCAATGCCAAGAATATACTTTTAGGAGTACCAGGAGTATAAAATATCTGTCTTTGTTGATTCTGATGCCCAAGGCTATGTTGAATATTAGCCTGGTCCTGAGATTCTTGAAACTGTTGTTTTTCCTGTAATTTTTGCTGAGCATTTTTATTCTTGTCAACCTGTATGTGATGTAATGTATCTCCTACAATGGACGGTTTAAGGTTGGCTGCTGGAAAATTGGTAGCTTTATTTTTATTGTTGTCTAATTTTTTTCTGCTATGAGATGCTGCCAATCGTTTCCAGGACAAGGCGTTAATGAACAGTGAGTGTTTCCTTAAATTTTTTTCCAAAGCATTTTTTTCGGATAAAATGCGAGAACTATCAATATTACGTTCTGATGATTTGATATGACTAACGTTGTTGTTAATGCTATTATTATTGTTGATGATGTTATTAATATTGTTATTGGTATGAACATTGTGGGTTTGTTCAAGTACGGAATTGTTATTTTCATTATTATTATATTGATTTAAATTATTATTAGATAACTGTTGGGAAAAATTTGGTTTTGTATTTTCTCGATTTTTTGCATTGTTCAATTGTTCATAAGAAAAATTGTTAAGCGGCAAGTCAGGTGCACTCGATGAATCTATTGACCTTTCGTTGCTAGGATTATTTCCATTATCGACACTATTGGGATGATGGCGATGAAAATGGTGACTATGGTGGTTGGCTGAATAAACGGGGCGCCGTTCTCGAGGACTAAAACTGAGCACTGTACCCATGTTGAGTTTTTTTTTTCTTTTCTCGATTTCTTTATTCCGATACTTAAAACTTTTATTAAACACAAATTGTATTTCTTTGCTCAACTGGGATGAATACTATCTACTACAGAAAAAAGGACTTGTTTTACCAAATCACTTAATACAAAAAAAAAGCTATAATACAATTTTAAACATGTACATAGATTTTTTTCTATATGTACCTAAATATTCCACTATTGACACTTTGTATTGAGAAAAGAGGATACGAAAAAGTGTTTTTTAAGGAATTTCAGTGAATATCCTTAATTTCTGAAAAACTTTAATCGAAAATTAACTTATTCTAATAAAACTGCACAGAGATTTTTGTCCAAATTATTATTTTTACTCATGAAAAGATTTAAATTTTCGCAGTGAAGTGCAACTTAATGCGCTCCACGCTGCGGAAAGTGTTTTACCAATTTGAGATACTCATAAATTCCCGATCGATTTAAATGCGCAGAAGTACAACTGCGGTACTGTATTGAAGGAATATGCGTTCACCCTTTGTCCGAAGAAAAACTTAAATATTTTAACGTGAAATTTGGGGTGAATTCAACATAATGCGCATACACCGATTCGGGACAGCCGTATTAGACAATTGAATGTTTTAACAGAAAGATTAAAATTTAAAATTGAATCTATTTCTTCCTCTACTTATAGGTACATACACGGAGAGAAAATAAGGTATGTACCACTTTATTTCTGGTATATTTAACTATAATGTAAGGTCAATATAGGGATGACTCCCCAATAAAATATAATTTACCTTACTGTTCTAGTAAATTTGTGGCTTCTGATTAACTTTACAGTAAAGCTTTTTCCTGTATCAATTTCAAACAAAATTGACTAGAAATAAGGTACATATTTTACCTTACTGTAAGGCTGAAAATATTGCTTTTTAAAGTAAAATAAACTTCTGTGGAATATAAATATTTCACGATAATTTAGTTAAAGATTGGTTCAAATAAAGTCAATTTCATATTACTAATGATAGTTTTGTAAAGAAAATTGTAATGCATTTATCTACCAATATTATAATAAAATAAAGGTAAAAATAATAATACAAATTTGAAAAATATAATTTGGTAACACGTTCTTACTCCTGGAAGGCATTTAGGAGAAAGTACGTGTGACCCAGTTATGTTTTTCAAAAATTGTTATTATTTTTATTTTATTATAATATTGGTTTATACATGCATTACAATTTTCTTTAGAAAACTATCATTAGTAGTATGAAATTGACTTTATGTGAAGAATATGCCAGCCTCAATTAAGGAGATCACCACGCTCATAAAAAGACAAAAAATACTGAAAAAAACTACATTTCAAAAAGGAAAAATTACATCTGATGTCAAATTTTGATGTAAGACTTCGTAAAGTTAAGTTTAAATCCTTTAATATTGAATTCTAACATGAAATGGTGCGCTTCCATGAAACATTTCATGTTAAGACTTGTTGACATGCTAAGAACTATTTCCAGAAGAGGCGCCCTGTTACAAATTATAGGTAATAATAGCTTGCAACTAATTTTCTTTTCCTCTGCTTGATTCAGCTTAAAAATCAAGCATTTGTTTCCAGCAGTAAATTTTTTATCCGACACAATTAAACGCATGGAAAAAAAGTGAAGACAAACTTAGAAACAAATTTAAGCTAGATCGATCTGCGTACTAGGCAAAGAAAACAATTAGGTAATAATTACCGTTCATTTTTGTTAATGGTTTATTTATTAAAAAACAACGCACACAATTACGACAACCAGATTTTATCTTCCATTTTCCGGGAAAAATTTAAAAATTTAATAAATTATAAAAACAACTAGATATTCCGCACTCAACTATGATTGAAAAAAAAAAACATCAAAAACAAAAGAAAAGCAAAATGGGAGACTTTTCAATGACAGCATTAAGACGTTTCTATGGCAATGATCTCTATTAGGAAAAATTCCTAGAATTCGGTATAACTTTTACCTTAGTATGAGGTTATATTTACTCAAATCAATAAAATATTATTTACTAGAAACGTGGAGTAAAAATAGTAATACACTTTTTTACTTGAAAGTATATTTTACTTTACATAAAGAAAATATTACTACAGGTAAAGTTTGTACTACTTTATTTTGTTCACTATAATTAACTTGTAAAAATTACTTTACGGAGCCACGAAATTCTCAACACGTAAGATAAGTTTTATTAAAAATCTAGGGCTTTTAACTTTAATTATCTTACTAGTCATTTGGGGTGAAAAATACTAGATTCATTTTTCTCCGTGTAGTTACCTACAATACAATAAAAACAATAAGGAAACAAACAACGAATTACTTACTTCACAATATTACTTTTTTTTTATTTAATCATGAACCTTTATTAACAAAACACTAGATTTACTTTTGCTTGGAATTGACGAATCCTTTTTTGTTTTTTACTTGCGATATATGTAGGTACTATATATCAAGTTATGCATTCGTACAAAAAAAAAATGTTGAGATAACATTTTTCCATGACATTACGATGGTAGAGAATGCCAAAAAAGTGGGTCCCGGAAGTCCGTCTGTCTGTCAGTCTGTCTGTCTGTATAAGGGGCTACAGCCTGAACAGATGGACTGATTGACTTCAAACTTGGTATGTAGCATTTTTTGGAGGCTCTCCAGAGGTGTTTTTGGAATTAATTTTTTTGGTCCAGAAATAAGGGTACCTGTCATACAAAAATTTCGGAAAAGTTTAATTTCACGAAAACGGCTCCAACGATTTTGTTAAAAAAATTCAAATGTTAGTTTTTAAATGAGGTCTATCTTTTGAAGAAAAAAAAATTGTTTGAAAATCAATATTAACGGTACCTGCCATAGGACCGCTTTTTTCAAACCAGATTTTCTGCAAAACTGCTTATTGTATTTCTACGAAATTTTTTATACAAAAGCATTTATATACTTTAAAAATAATTTTTGGATTTTTAAACAAATTTTGAAAATTTTTTTTTGAAAAATCAAATTTTCGAAAACGGGACATTGCATTTTTTTGAAATTTTGTTTTTAGATGTTGATTAGAGATTTTTACAAAATGGCATAGGTACCAATTTTATTTTAAAACTTTTTTTTTCAAAAAATTATTTATAAAAAATTAGTTTTTTTTAAAAAAACGGCTCTAACGATTTTGAAATTTTTTTTCTAAAAATGCACCTTAATATATCAAATAAAACTGCGTACTTGTTTTGTGGGTCGATTTGATCTCAGATATTGTTTTATTTTTTTTGAAAAATGAATTTTATTTATTTTTTATTTTTTTTTTTTGTTTTTATATACCTACATTTCCTAAGTTTCTATATAAAAAGTCTTAAACACTTAAGCAACTTGAACTCTAAGAGCAAGTTCGTGCGACCCAGTCGTGCATTTTATTTTTATACATTTTATGAACCTATTTATTATTAAAATACTGTCTGTTATTTCGTATCCAGGAAAAATAAGCATAACATTAAAATTTTAATTCCTTAGTGGAAACAAAGGATTACTTTGATGTTTCGAAAAACTATGCAGTTTGTGGACGAAATATTTGTTTAGCTGAATAAAAAGCTGAAAGGCCTTTCAATTGAACAACGTTCTTTGTTTAAAATGCATTTCTTAATTTTTCTGCACCAAAATATAAAAAAACATATTTATCAATAAATACTTTTCAATTCAAAATTGTCTCTAGAAATGGAGTAACTAAAGCTCAAAAATGTGCAATATTAGGGAATCCGGCCGAACAGCTTAGATTTTAATGATATTTTTTTTTTTTTCAAACGTCGGTAATTAAAAATACTTTAAAGTCTTTATATACGGCCGGTGTTGCTGTTTTGATTTTTTAAATTTAATTGAAGATTTTTGTAAACAAAAAAATTTTTTTTTTTCAAAAATTTTTCTTAAATTTCATAAATTTACTGACGCCAAAAGATTGTCTAGGAAATTCAAGGAAAAAAATACATGGGAGTGAGGGACAATCTTCCATCGTTCAGGCGATAGACGCAATTTTCTTATTAATTGACTTCAAACACAAAAAAAAAATATTTGAACACAACGGCAACACCTAAAATATTTAAAAATACATTTTTAAAATGCTAAATGCTTAGTCACATTTGGAAAATTAAAATTAAGTAAATTGAATGAAGGGCTTTTGAAAGAATGGTAATTGAACTCGGATTAAAAAAAAAAATTATTGACAAAATTTTAACATGTCGTTTTTAAAACTTTTTCGTAATATAAAATGCATTTATTTTCAATATGTATTACGGTTTATGAAAAAAATTAAAAAGTATTTCATTTTCGAAGAACTTTTTTTTATAGATGTTTTGAATAAAATTTAACTTATTTTTTTTTAAAGTTATTTTTTATTCATTCAATTGCCCTTATCGTTAAAAGTCAAATAGCATAAGTTTAAAGTTCTTATTTACCAAAATCTTTGAGAAAATCAATTATTTCAATGCAAAAAATCAGTTTTTATCAAAAAAACCCATTAATAATTTTTAATTTTTTTTCAAAAGTGTGATATATATTACCTTTTCTGCTTCGGAATTCAGCTGATAATATTAATGGCGAAAAAAATTTTTAAAATAAGTTCATATTTTATTAGAAAAAGTTTGGAAAAAAGTCATTTTTACTTCCTTTTATAACATTTTGTTTTTTAATTCTGAGTTTTTTCTTGATTAAATTTAGTGGATTTAAATTTAGGAGATAAGAATGAGCTTCTGGCTTTCTAAAAATGTATTTTAAAGTATTGTAGGTTGTTTTCAAAAGATTATTTTTGTGTTTGAAGTCAGATTATGAGAAAATTGCATTTATCGCTTAAACGATGGATGAAACGCTTACTCCTTTATATTTTTTTCCTTAACCCTCTACTGCATACTAAGCCAAATATGGTTTTGTCTATTTGTATGCACTTTCTCTTCTCTGTCACAAAAAAATCATAAAGATTCAATACAATCCTCTTATTTGTGTTTCTGAGAACTCATAAGGATAGTTTTTTCGTGTGTCCGACACAAAATAAAGGTGTATTTTATGATCACACAGGTGAGTCGATCAGTCGTGTGCATTGAAATCGAAAGTGTAGAATATATTCATACTTTAAGTGTTAATTACTGCGTTTGTTTGGAAAGAAAAGTGGAATTAAAAATTTATTTTTGATCGATTGTCTTATTATGTATGCTATGAACCAATTTTTATTGGAAAAAAATTATTGGCCTGGTCTTGGGAGGGCAAAAAGTGCGGAAGCCATATTTGGCTTCGTATGCATTAAGGGGTTTTAAATCTACACAATTTGTAAAATTTTTTTGTTGGAAAATGTTGTTTCTTTACATTTTTTTTTGCTTGGAAGCTTCAGAAATGGAGCCCCTTCGCTTTTAGAGACATTTTTTTTATGTTAACCCCATTTCCAGGTGCGTAACCACAAAAAATTTAGGGGGTGGGAGGCTTACCTATAATATTTTTCAATCATTTTATTACTTTTTAGTTTTTTTTTAAGATCTGGGAGTGGGTGAAAATGTTGGAGCAAGACTTACTTTGACAGTGGAAAGAATGTGAACCAGAAAAAATATATATAACGGAAAAAACAAATTGCTTTTCTCGGTTCCATGGCTTAAAATGAGCCAAATTTGAATTAATTCTTATATATTTTATTTAGTATTTTTTTTACTTTATTTTGTTTTTAAATGATAAATATTTATCTTTTGATTTTTTTAATTTTATTCTTTACATAATCTGAATAAATAAAATTAGTAAAATTTCTTACCCCTTAATGCATACGAAGCCAAATTTGGCTTATAAACAAATTTTTTAAACAAATTAATTTAAACAAATTTTTTAAATGTAAACCCAAAGAACACATGTAAAGCATTTTTTAATTTTTTCGTCCGCTAATATTAATTCATGCAGTAGAGGGTTAAATTACCTAGAGAATCTTTTTTGGTTTTGGTCAAAAAAATTTTAATTTTAATATCGGTAATTTTTAATCTATAGACCTTAAAATAGTTTTAATTACCTACGTTTGAAAAAAAAAAATCGTCAAAATCAGAGCTGTTCGGCCGGGTTCCCTAATAATTTTTTTTTTTTTTTGTATACTTTATTTCAGAAAAAGACTTAAAGCTATTACAATAATAACAATACTTATAGCTTACAATAATTCAAAAAATAGCATGAAACTTCAACTAAAATAGTTAGGAACATCCTGTTGCCCAAAGGTAAGAGTTGGATGTACCATTAAATTACAAAAGTATTCAAAACAGTGGCGTAGATAGGGGGGGGATCAGGGGGATATATCCCCCCCCATTGGGATCGATAATTGTGCAGTATAAATAAAATAAATAAAGTCATGAATAAATAAGTTGAAGAAGCGCACTTTGAAAAAAAAGCTATGGATTTCGAGTTCTTGATTAGCTTAAAGGTTATAAATATGGTTTACCAACTTTCGTTGCCATTAAGTCGGTGTTTCAAAGAGTGAATTTAGACTTGGTCCAAGCAATGGAGCTCGCTAAAGATTTAAGGGATCAACTAAAAATTAAACGGGCAGAAGACGACTCATTTTCGAAAGTTTTTTGTATATGGGAAAAATTAGCTGAAATCCTTGACATAGGCGTTAAACATAAGAGAATGGTGAAGCGACAAAAGAATCGTTCGAACCCTTCGGTTCAAAGTACAGTAAAGAATATTTTCGTGTTACTGTTTTCAATCTTTTTCTCGATTTCTCTGTAATGGGCCTTGGAGAAAAATGTACAAACCATGAAAACACACTAGAAGGGTTTCCGGTTCTTTCTAAGGATTCTTCGTCTGAAATAGACAAAGCAGCATAAAACAGTTCAATAAGGAAATCTGTTGGTATTTAGGTGGTCCTGGTCATATTTTTCTCTGTGTGAAGAATTAAAAACTCAGAAAAGATATATGATCAGAAGTAAAAGTACTTCCTCTATGAACTCATTGAAAGCGCTCGAAAGCTGCCCCGAAAAAAGTTCTCCTGGTATTTTATTTTATTAAAGATATTAGCTACACTGCTGGTTTCTACGTTAACTACCGAAAGAACTTTCTCCAATTTAAAGAGAATAAAAACAATACAAAGAAGCATTATTAAAACTTAAAAAAAATTTGCGAACTAGATCTATCCCCCCCCCCTTAGCAAAAAGCTATCTACGCCACTGATTCAAAAAACTATTGATGGGGATCATTTATAATATAAAAAATTGAAAAATTCAAGTATGCAAATTACAAAAAAAATTTACTTATGTGTATATATATTTTTTTTATATAATTCTCAAATAATAACTGTAGTTCAACGAAAATAGGAAAAGCTTAATATTACCTAAAAAGGTTGATACAACTCTCTCGCACCTTATATTTTCTGGCAGGTTATTAAATAAACGAGGTGCAGTAACCAAATAAAAGTGAGAAAGGTGCGCTTTTTTAATGTTAGGTACAGTGACCAAATTCATGCCGTTTACACGTAAACTATGAGATCCATACAATCTATTTTTATTTATAAAAATATAAATGCTTAAGTGGCAGAATATTAAGATTCCTGAATCACTCAAAACTTGGAGTTCTAGGATTAACCCTAGCAATAATTCGTATAGCATGTTTTTGCTTAATAAGTAAGGGCTCAATTTTTTTACTATGCGTTCCGCCCCAACAAGAAAGTCCATATTGGAGCTTTGATTTAAATAAGCCATTGTAGACCAATTTCAAAATTGGCAGGCTACAATACAGGCTGAGATGGTAGATTTGCCTAACAACTTTGTTCAGATAACCTTTCAAGTTAGAAGTGTGGTTTATCCAACTCATTCGAAAATCTATCAGTATACCTAGATATTTGAAACATTCAACGCGTTCAATTTTAAAACAACCACCAGAACATAACAGGTTTTCATTATAGGATGCAGTGGAATCATGCAAACAATCATTGTTTAGCCGATAGCGAAGACAGAAGGGTGAATGATAACTTAGTGTAATATCTTCGCAGATGTTACCTCTTATATTAAAAATCATAAATTTTGTTTTATCACTTATAATGAGTCGATGAATATAAAACCATTTTCGCAGGATTTCTAGATCATAATTTACATCACTAAATAATTGAAAATTGTTTTTCGAGGAATAAGACAGAGCTGTATCATCAGCAAAAGCTGTGATATTGCCTTTAAAAGGTTGAACAAACAGCGAATTAACAAATATTAAAAAAAGGATAGGGCCCAAGACGGATCCTTGTGGAACACCCATATTAATAAACTTCTCTGAGCTAAGACTATTCCGAATTTTTACTCTTTGTTTTCTTTTCATTAAATAAGATTCTAACCAATCATACACAGTACCTCTAAAGCCCGCTCTATACAGTTTATCCAGCAACAAAACATGATCCACGGTATCAAAAGCCTTAGTTATATCTATGAACAGAGATGAAGGTACTTCAGAAATGTTGATACTGTTATAAATTTCCTTGCAGAGTTTTAAAACAGCATCCTCCGTAGACCTACCAGTCATGAAACCGTATTGGTAGTCGCTAAAAAAATTTGTTTTTTTCAAAAAAGATAACATTCTGTTTTTCATAGCTTTTTCAAAGATTTTCGAAAAAACTGATAGGAGGGATATAGGACGGTAATTATTTAGGTTTGAGGTGGGGATTTTTTTATGAAGTGGTATAACTAAGGCTTTTTTAAGGGCATCAGGGAAAATTCCTTTCCTGTTTACTATTTCCCATTCTTTTTTCGAATTGCCTAAGTTTTCAGCAAGTTTAGTTTTAAGTTCAAGACAAAGTTTTTCATAAAGTATTTTAAGCCTCGAATTATTCGGATGTTTTTTAAGACAACCAAAAAGTTTTTTCTTTTTATTTGTTTTTTTTTAGCAGAGAAAAATTCATCCAAGGCTTACGGCAGGTTAGGTTTGAGTCTTTCCTTTCTTGCACGAGACTATTATTGGAAATATGAAATCGAAGTTTGTTTAGAAAGAGGTCAAAGGCAAGTGACGGGTTCTCTGCTGCATAAACTTCATCCCAAAACTCATATGTCAAAGACGATTTTAGAGAAGCGTAATTAATTTTTTGGAACTTTTTCGAGTAAGACTGTTCGCACCTTGACACAAAATTATCGAATTGAAGACTAACTAAACTATGGTCAGTTATTTTAAAATCAAATGCATCTGCTTTATAGTTCATATTAGTATTTCCAGGGGCGGACTGGGGGTCAAAGGGCCTCCCGGGACTTTAAGGAAAAGGGCCACAAATACATAATTCACTTTTAAAATTTTTAAAAAGAAAAGTTGATAAGCAGAAACTGTTTCTTGATATTAAGTTTTTTCACGTTTATTTGGGCCGTTTTGCCCAATTTTTTACAAATCGGGGCCTTAACAAGTCTGTCAGTTGTATACGTGCTTGAAACATGTAAAATGCATTACCTTACCTTACCAACGTTGAAAAAGAACGTTTGTTAAAATACTTTTTTCCCTCAAAAATTAGTACTTTTTATACAAAAAATGCAGCCTAGAAGCATAATACCAACTATATGACTGACATTGACCATCATGAGATTCACCATAATATACTTAATAAATAACCGTCAACTTTCTTATTTTATGTTTAACCGTTACAGATTATTCTCATCAGTTAGAATGTTCATTTTGTCAAAATACTTTTTCCGACTGTTGTATATCAATATATCGAATGTCACTTTTCATAAATGTCCAAATCTTCCAAAAATACAAATACAAATCGAAAAAATCTTTATCTTAATTTGTTTGACTTATGTAGAATGTTATTATTATTATTTGATCTCAACACAACGTTCTAGAATGATATTATAGCCCAGGCAAATCAGTAAATCAAATCGCATTTTTCGCAGGACTAAATTTTTTTCGTGGAATGTATTTTGGTGAATGTCCTTATCATAAAAGTCAATTTTTTGGGATGGTAGGATGTCCAAAGCAGCCGCCATCTTGGAAAAGAGGTTGGTACCATTTATAATGGTAATTTAATAGCTCCATTTTTACTCATTTTAACAGTCTTATTCATAATAAAATTATCTAAAAAATGATGTTCTAACGAATTCCGTGGCTATATTAAATTCAATATTATAACTGGTTCCGGTTTGTCTCGAAAGGTGGGGACAAATTGACACTTTTACTTGCGATATTGGTACTATAGGGCAAGTTAAAAATTCGAAAAAATAATCGGACTTGAGATAATAATCAGACATGACATTAAGATGATAGAGTATGCTAAAAAAGTGGGTCCGCTATTCTAGTCTGTCTGTCCGTCTGTAAGTACCGCGAGTTATAGCCTAAACTAATAGAGCAATTTTTTTCAAACTTGGTAGTTAATAGTTTTGGGTGATTCCCTGGAGGACAAATTGAAATTTTTTTTAGGGCCAAAACTAACCGTACCTACCTGTCTTTTGAAAAATCGATTTTTTGAAAACGGGTTGATATATTTTATGGAAATTTCGTTTTATTATTTCTTATAAATGGCATACCAACTACATTTTTTTGAAAATGTTAGAAAAATTTTATATATAAAAAATTATTTTTTATAAAACGGCTTTAACGATTTTCGAAATTTTTTCTGAATGTTCCTTTTCATGGAAGATATCAAATAAACGGTGTTTAATTAATTACAAAAACAGATTTTATTTATTTTGACGACTTATAGAATTCCTTAAAAATATCAAATTTTAATTTTCCCTAATTTTGTTCAGGGGGCCTATTACATAATACGAAACGAACGGCAAAACAACGATAGCCACGACAAACGATAGTCGCGACAAAGAGCGACTATAGCTGCGTTCCTTTGGAAATATTTATCTACTTTTTAGTACTTAAAACTACTTTGATCTACTTTGCTATACTGAAAAAGTAGTTCAAAGCAGCTTTAAGTACTAAAAAGTAGATAAATATTTCCAAAGGAACGCAGCTTATATAAATCGATAACGCATAAAAGAAATTGTACCAGATGAAACAGGAAAAAAAATCCTTTTTCAAGCGCAACTAACTTCACTCCTATTTGTGACTGTCAAAATTGGCTCAGTAAACAAACGAAAAAAAAGTAAATTGAATTTCTAAACTTTGCTAAAAATGTGTTTTCAGAGTGTATTTGTAGATTTTTCACAAGTGGACATAAATAAGAAAATACCTAATATAATTATACTTGTGTTTAAAAGAACGTACGCGCTTTTCAAGCCATCGATGTGTTTTTCCGGAGGTGCACTTGCATTGAGAGTGTCTGCGAAAATGTTCCAAAGTCCAAAACTAATTTTTACCTAGTTCCAAAGACCCGTTTTTTTTTCAATATACCGTTTTGGAGGTATTGCAATTTTCTCGAAAACGGCTCTCGAAATTTTGTGTAAGAATAGTCTTTTGGATTCTACCAAAACTGCATTTTTAGTTTTTTCTCAAAAAATTCGGAAAACGGAAATATGCCGTTGTCGTTTTTGCAAAAATTCTCATATTTTTTAGGTTTCTATAATTCATCAAACCATAAGCCAATTTAAATCAAAATTTTCAGGCAGGTAATTCTTATCATTTTAAAGTGTAAAATGCAAAACAAAAATTTAAAAAAGTTTCTATTTTAAATTTAATTTTTTAACTTAACTCGGAACTTAACAAAATCTTAAATTTCCAATAGATATTTAAGATAAAGATACTTTTAACTATAAGAGCAAGTAAGTGCGACCCAGTCGTGCATTTTATTTTCTTACGTGCTTTGACCTAAGGGTCTCGGAAATTACATTACAAAAAATTACGATGGATACGTTTTCGAGACATAATTTCTCAGTTTTTTGTCGTTGTTTTTTCCCAGCATAGTTAGTAACCATTCGGGCAATATCTTGAGTAATAAACGACCAATCTGCACAGAAAAACCGGCCCTGATAGCTGAATAAATAAGCAACAAACACTAAAATATTTTTTTGGGTCACTCCAGATGTTTAAGAGCAATGCATAAAAAGATTTTTAAAGTAAATTTTTGACAAAAAAAATTTCTTACTGAAAGAAAAAATCAAAATCTTTCGAATCCTCATCGTTTTAAATTTTGCATGTGTAGTACGTTTTTTGGAAAAGATAACAAGATACTTTTCTTCAAAATCTATGGATTTTGTGGCTATCAATATTTTCGACCCTTTTTGTTACTTTTTGGGTTTTTGTCTATAACTTGAAAACAAAGCTGAATTTGAAAATTTTTATTAAGTAATATTTTGAAGATATATAAATTTTCTATCGATATGTATCCTTTAAAATTTGTTTCAAATTAAAAAATTGTAAAAAAACTTAAGAAAAATCTATTCAAAAAGATGTTTCATGTTTCATGTTTTTACTAATAGTTTTTTTGTATCCTTTGAGCATTTTTAGATATAAAGGAGAAAAGAGAATACTACTTTATCCTTCAACATAATGGTCACAAAAATTAAATACGGCTAAAATTGGATAAAATATGGACTTTGAAAATCTACTGTTTTTGATCTTTTTAAGCCATTTTTCTTTAAATTTTACAAGTAGCATATTTTTATCAATTTAAAGCATTATTGTATACCAAAAAAACGATCTCATATGATATTGTTTATCCTTAATTCCGAAACTATTTTCTAAAGATAAAACCGCGGAGTGCTATTAAATGAGAGGGTGAAAATTGAAGATAGGGGTGCAAAAGCCCCATTTTTGAGGTTCTCAATATATCTCGCAAACAAAGCAAAATTTTTATGTATCGCATTTAAAACTTTTTTGTAGAGAATTAAATTTCCTATATAAGAATAATGTTTGTTTTTAATTCAGAAAAAAATTTGCGTATCTTTACTGTCGAAAAAAGAAAACACTAAAAAAAAACAAAAATTTCAATTTTTTTAGTTTTTTTTTTTTTGTTATTTTGGTTGTATCTCCTTTTTGGTCTGAGTAAGACATAAATATTGCTCTGAAAAAAGAGATTAAATTTCCTCCAAAAGTGTCTTGTCTATGGGCCGCTTAATACAGTGATTGTTTATTATTAAAAAATTCAAAAGGATGCATATCGATAGGAACTTTAAAGTGGAGTACCTAAGGCAAATTAGGTATTATTGTAAAAGATCCATAGGAGGCCTACATTGACTAAAGGGCCACAAAAATTATTCTTTGGACCTCGAAAGATAAATAGGAGGCCTACATTGAATAAAGAGCCACAAACAAAATTCGGTGGGCCTTCAAAGATCTATAGGGGGCCTTCATTTACTAAAACGGCCACAAGCCTAATTCTGTGAACCTTGAAAGATCGAAAGAACGCCTACATTGACTAAAGGGCCACAAACAAAATTCGGTGGGCCTTCAAAGATCTATAGGGGGCCTACATTTACTAAAACGGCCACAAGCATAATTCTGTGAACCTTGAAAGATCGAAAGGAGGCCTACATTGACTAAAGGGCCACAAATAAAATTCGGTGGGCCTTCAAAGATCTATAGGCCTACATTTAATGAAAGGGCAACAAACAAAATTCGGTGGGCCTTCAAAGATCTATAGGGGGCCTTCATTTACTAAAACGGCCACAAGCATAATTCTGTGAACCTTGAAAGATCGAAAGAGGGCCTACATTGACTAAAGGGCCACAAACAAAATTTGGTGGGCCTTCAAAGATCTATAGGGGGCCTACATTTAATAAAAGGGCCACAAAAATAATTCTGTGGACCTCGAAAGATTTATAGGAGGCCACAATATGTTTATATTGACTAGCAACCGAGTATTTTATGAGAAAGTTTTGTTTTACAAAATAGAATTTCAAGTGCTTTTAAAAATTTTCTTCTTGCCCGAGGGCCTACCGGGAAAAATCCCGGTTGCCCGGTGGGCCAGTCCGCCCCTGAGTATTTCTATGCAATCTTAAGAAAATATGATCCAAACATAAAGTACCTCTTGTAGGTTTATTTATCAAAGACACAAAACCAAAAGATGATAAAACAGCCAAAAAATTGTCAGCATCAAACGATTCAGACAAAATATCAATATTTAAGTCCCCTAAGAGGACTTGATTCTTACACCTTTGATTCTCCAAGAATACAGAAAATTCGTCCACAAAAGCCTTTATACTGAAAAAATGAAATCTGTACACACAAACAAAACAAAAACGAAAGCCAGATATCTCACAATTTACGACAATCAAATCGGCAGATTTTAGTCTGGGATAGGAAATATCGCACACAATGTCACTTCTACAAAAAACTGCTACACCTCCAGCAGCGTAAGAATTATTACAATAAGCAGAAAACGTAAAATGTTGAATTATATAATTAGCTACTTCATAATCATAAATCCATATCTCAGACAAAAATATGAGATCAGGTAAATTATTTAGAGATGCGAGATGAGCCAAAAAAACATCAAAATTTTTTCGAACACTGCGGATGTTTTGATGAACTACAGAGAAACCAGAATAAGAATCTACGTTAGGATGATCAATACAGAGACAATTAATTTCATTATAATTCATAAAAGAAAAGTTACTATTATTATTATTATTTATTACATAAGGAGGATTCTCTAAAAAACTTATATTATTATCATATTATATTATACAAAATTAACAAAATTCAAAATTATTTTTAGAATAATCCTCCACACTTTTAATTTTAATAACCTTTTCGCCTTCCTTTCTTCTGATAAATACTGTTGAGCTCCGAACCCAGGCATAATCACATTTACCCTGAATTTTAAGCTGTTTGGCCTTCTGTAGAAGCGAACGTGTATGTGCAGTAAGACTATCGTTTATGAATATTTTATTTTTTGCTTTCCCATTATTATTGTATTGGTCACCAAAGGTATTTGCTGACAATTTGATTTTGTCTGTGCGCAGCTTGTTCATTATTTTTAATTTGAGAGACAGTTTTAAGAACTTCACGCAAACAATATTAGACACAGCGTTATTTAAGACATCACTTTTTTCTTCAGAGTCTTAACGTAACACGATTCAATGTCATCTCTTTCAATTTTCTCACCTACACCCACATTAATTAGTTGAAGAACCTTGTCTGTGGCGTTTAACGAGTTCACTTCAGGAATACCAACAATGTCAACAACACACTGCTTTTCTCTTTGTTCCAATGAGTTTAATTTTGACTCCAAAATATTAACGGTGTCAGTCAGAGAAACATTGCGCTCTTCCAGAAACCGAATTTTTTCTAGTGCATCACTGTTGAGAGTTTGAAGCTTAAGAATTTCGGTATATAGCATTGACAAAGTTATTGTCTGCTCTCCATTTATCGGTGAGGAAGCGGCAGAGGCTGGATTAGTTGTTGTTACTGGAGGGGGGTAGTGAGTTGGATTTACATGTACTTGTACAGGTGTCACGAGGTTATTTGGTACATGCAAGGGAAGAGATTGGGAACCGGTTGCAGAAAGAGTATTGTAATGTTTTATTCCGGGTTCACAATAAAACTTATTTAATTTCCACTTATATTTCCGTTCAAATAAGAACACACTTTATTTCAACTCAATTTACTTTTATTATTCGCTCAGACAAACACACTTTTAAATCACTTTATTTACTACTAACAATTCGCAACACTTTATTTCACTTTGTACTGTACTCTTTCACTTTCAAGATTAAACTGTATCCGGTCGGTGTCTACGCTGCCTGTTAAGTAAACATTTTAGGTAACATTTAAGTAACCATATGACCAATAGTATTATTACATTGCATTGTTGCTGACACGATGGGAAATGATTTCTTACCAGTTCCCACTGAGTGTTCTTTTTAAGTATAATTATGTATACCTACTTATTTTTGTATTCTATCACCCATTTTTACCTTTCCTACCATATCATATTTCCACCCAACTCCTACTTCTGCGTGAGACCAGACGAAATAAGATCATTTAATAAAAGTTCAATGTTTAGTCTCACGCGCTGAGTGTTCATTATGCTGACTTGTCATTTTTGGCAAAGTACCTTTGAATGATCGGCATAATGGGCACTCGCTGTCCAACCACTTTCAAGTGAACATCAAATAAAAATTGCAATCAATAATAATAAAAAAAAGGTGTTTGTATTTTCAAGGTTCTAAAGTTTAAAGAACAATTGGCGACCGTGACAGGACTTACTAAAAGAGTTTAGTGGCCTGTAAATTAATAAAATAAAATAAAATAAAAGAAAACAGTGTTGTGAAGTGAGTCGTTATTAAGAAGACTAAAAAAGAAAAAAAAAGAAAAGAAGTTCCTTTCAATTACTAACAATTCAATATAAAAAATAATTAAAATGGTGGCTACAATTGAAGAACTTACCAATCAGCAAGAAGCTCTAGGAAAAGAAATCTGTACACTTGCTCGCAATTACGGAAAGGATGGTCCAGGAAGGAAAACCCTGGATTATTTAAATGCGCGGTGGACAAGATTAAATGAATTATGGGAAGTATTCGACAATGTTGATAGCGAGATAAGAGACAATTATCCGCAGGTAACTGAACACGAATACTTCACTAAAGGTTTTTACGATGGGGTAAAAAAAATTCATGATCAAATGAAAGATGACATCATCAAGCGGTTTGCAGTAGCGGAAGAAGAAAAATCTGATGGGGCTATAGAGGAGACCGCAGCAGTCCATCCTCAGCCGGAGCAGCTAAAAGAAGCCCTCTTAGGACCAGCAGCCGTTAAGCCCCCAGCAGGGCATTCAGAGGGAGTTACCGCAGCAATTTCCAAATTTAACATACCACCAGGGCTGACAATAAAGCCCACTTTAATAGATGACACCAGTGTAAAGGTCAACAGGATGACTACGGATAGCAAATTCCGATTACTCTGCAAAATATTTCAAGGAGGTCTTAATAAGTGCCCATTGAAATTGCGGGAAACTTTACCGCAAGAATTTAACCAAAAAACAAAAACCCTAATGACCAATTGGGATGAAATAACAACAACATATAGACGACTTGGAGGCGATGCAGCTGTAGAAGATATACAGCTTTACTTTGAGCTCCAGGATGAATTAGATTTGAGGATCACCTGGCTACCAACTAATACATTGCCAGCTGAAACAGTTCAAATGAATCAAGGACGAGCAACAACAATCAAGCTTCCAAAAATTGAGATACCCAAATTCGATGGAAGCTATCTTAATTGGCCGCAGTTCTTCGATCTATACAAACAAATGGTGCACAACCAACCAATTGCACCGGCTCAAAAATTATACTTTTTAAAGACAAATCTTACTGGAGATGCCCAAAACCTCATTCAACATTTCCATGCCACTGATGACAATTATGAATTGGCTTGGAACACTCTAGTTGACAGGTTCAACAACAAGCGGTTGCTGTTATCCGCTCAGTTAAGCCGATTGTTCCAATCAAATACCATCGTAGACACTGTCAGAAGTCTCAAGAGGCTGCATGATACAACAAAGGAAGTCATTCAGGCCATCAACAATCTCGGCTATGACACCAGTGGATGGGACCCATTAGTTGTACATCTATTGCTGGAAAAAATGGACAAAGACACCCGAATGCTTTTCGAGGAATCCCTACAAGCACCAAGAATAACACCAACTCTAACCCAATTACTGGAATTTGTCGAATGCAGGTTCCAAGCCCTGGAGACGGTGAAATCAGATGAAAGGAAGAAAGCGGTAACTACCGCATCTGAAAATAGGGAAGTTTCAAATTGTCCATATTGTAAAACTAATAATCATAAGATCTTTAATTGTAAAAAATTTATTAATCTTTCAGTTGAGGATCGCAATCAGCAGGTGCGGAAGCTTCAACTTTGCACCAACTGTTTGCAAGGACATCGTTTCCCATCGTGTCAACAGCAACGTAGATGCAAGGTTTGCAACGGGAAACACAACACTCTACTACACTATCCAAATAAAAAAGATGTCAACGTAAAAAACCCAGCATCCGGTAAGTGTGATAATATTATTGGTCGGGTGGGTGAGTTTCCTTCAGGGTCCCATAATAACAATTCTCTAGGGGTCGTATTAAAGGGTCGCGAGGTATATCTCGCCACGGCGATTGTGAACGTCGTGAGTTCAAAAGGAACGCGTATTCCTTGTCGTGCTATGTTAGACTCGGGATCTCAATTACATTTTATTACAACATCCCTAGCCCAGCAGTTAGGGAACATAAAGCGAAGAAAGGACATTCCGATTAGCGGAATTGGAGGCAGGGAAAGTCAGGCCAATTTCGTAATAAATGTTCTTTTAGAATCCAGAACTTCATCATATAAAAGAACTATTGAGACCAGTATAATGCCAAAAATAAGTGATTATATGGCAACTGCATCTCTGGATAGGCAAACGTTGCAATTGCCCTCCAATATTCTTCTTGCTGACCCTAACACAATTAGTTCCAACCGCATAGACTTGTTAATTGGAGCAGAGTTATTTTTCGAGCTTCTTTTGCAAGGAGAATTTAAAATCTCAAACAGTCTTCCTCTATTGCGGAATACTAGATTAGGATGGGTTTTAGCAGGAAGCGCTGTAGATTCTTCCCAAAATTCTCATTGTCATTCAGTGTCAAAACCTAGTCTGAGAACACTAGATAAAATGGTCCGATCACTGTGGGAAAGTGAACATTTTGAAGTTGAATCGAAGGTCTACAGCGAAGAAGAATTTAAATGTGAAAAATATTTTAATGATAACGTGGAAACAACACGCCAGGGTCAGTACATAGTACGACTTCCTTTTAAGAAAGACCCAAACCAAACATTAGGAGGTTCAAAAGAAATTGCAAAGAAGCGTTTTTATTCATTAGAAAGAAAACTAGAAAAAAATGCAGACCTCAAAGAAAGTTACACAAACTTCATGGAGGAATATGAGCGTCTAGGTCATATGACTGCAATTCAAGAGCTTGACATACCAAAGTCAAATTATTTTCTTCCACACCATTGTGTAATTAAACCCGAGAGCTCATCAACAAAGCTCAGGGTGGTTTTCGATGCTTCTGCAAAGACGACATCTGGGTATTCACTTAATGACACCCTCATGGTTGGTCCAACAGTCCAATCAGATTTATTTTCAGTTATAGCCAATTTCAGATTACATAAATATGTATTCACTGGCGATATTAGCAAAATGTATCGTCAAATACTCATTCATCCAAAGGATAGAGCATATCAGCACATTTTATGGAGGCCAGATCCTAAGAGCACATTAAGAACATACCAGCTCAACACAGTTACGTATGGAATGGCGTCTGCCGCTTATTTATCTACAAGATGTTTGGTCAAATTAGCAGATGATTTTCAACATATATATCCTAATGCATCAAAAATTATTACAAAAAATATCTATGTGGATGACTGCCTAACAGGAGCAGATTCTCTTGAGGAAGCCAAGTTGCTTCTCAATGAAACAATAAAATTATTAAGTCAAGGAAATTTTAATTTAACCAAATTTTGTTCAAATGATCCACGTATTCTAGAAAATATTCCAATGGAAGATCGAGAAAGAATGTTAACAATCTATCAGTCGGAGGTCATTAAAACCCTTGGTTTGGTTTGGGACCCAATTGAAGACACATTCAAATTTTGCTACAAGTACAATGCACCCAATGATTTAAAGATTACCAAACGCCGCGTTCTTGCCGACTTGGGAAAATTCTTCGATCCCTTGGGATTGATAGGCCCAGCCATATTACTAGGAAAAACATTTCTACAAGAACTTTGGAAATCTAAGATAATATGGGATGAGAATCTGCCTCAAGAACAGGCTTATAAGTGGGTAAACTATTTATCAGAATTTTCTTCTTTGTGTGAAATTAATATCCCACGCCTTATCTTAATAGACTCAGCTACGAAATTAGAAGTGCATGCATTTTCCGATAGTAGTGAAAGCGCATATGGCGCATGCATTTACTTAAAATCTATTGATAATGAAGGGAAAGTTTTTGTTCAATTGTTATGTTCAAAATCTCGTGTCGTTCCCTTAAAGGCGACAACTATAGCTCGGTTAGAGCTTCAAGCGGCTGTCCTAATGGTGGAATTAGTGCAAAAAATCCTTCCAATAATCAGTAGGACGATCACATCAGTCAGTTATTACACCGACTCTACAACGGTTTTAACATGGGTAAAGGCACCTTCCTATACTTGGGAGACATATATAGCAAATCGTGTAGCAAAAATCCAATCTAAATCAGATTTGAATCATTGGAATTATGTAAAGGGAGTATTAAATCCAGCAGATCTTATATCGCGTGGGTTAGGAATGCCCAATCTTGTAAGATCAACCATTTGGTTCAATGGCCCTGAGTTTTTAAGACAAACTTCAAGTATACAAATGGAGTATTCGATTCCAGAAGAAATCTCTGGGCATCGAAGGCCAAAGACAGTGCTAAATATGTCAATCCAAAATGATATAATAAATTCAATCAACCATAAAAACTCGTTTTTTACACTGCAGAAAATTTTTGCACATTGCTATAGATTCATGATGAATTTTAATATTCGCTGCAAAGGAAACAGAAGAACTGGTTCTTTAACCGCGGAAGAAATCCAGAAAGGAACGCATTTGTTATGGAGGATTGTTCAATTAAGTGTTTTTCCCGAAGAGTATAAGGCACTTCAGGCAGGGAAACCTCTCCGCAATACCTCTAGCATAATTTCGTTAAGCCCATATTTTGATAAAACAACAATGTTAATACATGTGGGTGGAAGACTTAAAAATGCTGAAATTCCTTCCCAAGCAAAAAATCAAATATTACTCCCAAAAAATAATATAGTTACCACATTACTCTTAGATCACTTACATAAAAAACATCTACATGTTTCCCATAGAACACTTGTATCTATCTCTCGGCAACAATTTTGGATTTTGAGTGTAGGAAGAGAAACACAAAAGGTACTTTCTAAATGCATCCAATGTTTCCGTGCGAAACCCAAATCCATAGATCAATTAATGGGTAATCTACCTAAGGAAAGAATCGTACCTTCTCGCCCATTCTATTATTCAGGGGTGGACTTTTGTGGACCAATACGAACACATTATAATATTCGAGGGAAAACTCCAACAAAATCGTATCTTGCAGTATTTGTATGCTTTTCAACAAAAGCTATTCATATTGAAGTTGTATGCAACCTTACTACTGAATCATTTATTAACTGCTTGAAACGATTTATAGGAAGACGAGGTGTATGCCATACTATATTCTGTGACAATGCCACAAACTTTGTAGGGGCAAGAAACCAATTAAAAGATTTTCAAGATTTTCTTGATTCGTCTGAAACTCAATCATCGATTAATTCAAATTGTTTAAAAATGGGAATTAACTGGAAACACATTCCACCACGTTCTCCCCATTTCGGAGGCCTTTGGGAGGCCGCTGTTAAATCCGCAAAAACATTGTTGTTAAAATATTTAGGAGAAGCGTCTTTAACTTATGAAGAGCTTTCCACAGTTGTGATTCAAATTGAATCTATCTTGAATTCACGCCCACTTACACCCAACTCCTCAGATCCTAATGACATGCAGGCATTGACTCCCGGTCATTTTTTAATTGGTGCTCCGTTGACATCGCTTCCAGAACCTGACATAACTGATCATAACATCTCAAGATTAGACAAATTTCGTCAGATTCAGCATATTCAACAGCATTTTTGGCAAAGATGGTCAAATGAATACCTCCATCTTCTTCAACAGAAATTAAAGTGGAAGGTGGAATCCAAAAATCTAGAACCTGGAACAATGGTTGTTTTAAAAGATGCACACCAGCCTCCAATGAAATGGAAGCTCGGACGTGTAATCGAAGTTGTCAAGGGAACAGACGGATTAGTACGAGTGGCATATGTTAAGACTGAAACCGGCACATATCAACGAGCTGTTCAAAATCTTTGTCCCCTACCGATTGACCATAAAGAGCAGCAAAAGGATGCTGCACAAATCCCAATAAAAAAACAACCCCTGATGAGATTAAGAAGTGGGAGATACCTCCTTAACTCTTTAACATCATTATTATGCTTCATGTTGCTATTGTTTCCATTAGCTGCCTCTTCAGATACCGAACCAATAAGAATAACCCAATTTGACCATCCCACAGGGATTTATTTTGAAGATATAGGTAGTGCGAGCACCGTTAATAGTTTTTGGAACATTTATATATTTTATAATTTATCATCATATTGGCTAGAGCTAGGAGAAGTGAAAACTTATTTACAGAGAATGGATAATATTTGTTTAGATGAATTGAAAATTAATCCGTACTGCTTGCCTACAGTAACAGCTCTCAAACAAAGAGTTATAGCAATCGAATCAAACAATGACCTCATTCATAATTATCATACTTCTTACAATAAAAGGATAAGAATTGCTAGATCTCCTTTCGATTTTATAGGAAACGTGGCACATAGCTTATTTGGGGTATTGGATCAAGATGATGCTAAGGACATACAGCACCAAATCTCTTTGGTCAACCAAGATGAACAGCATCTGGTGCATCTCTTTAAAAAGCAGAGCTCAATCGCAGATTCAACCGTAAATCTGCTTAAACGAAATAATCTGCAGCTCAGTCAGCAATATCAAGGTTTTAAAACCATGTTCGAAAAATCCTTAAACAGCATTGAAAAGCATCAAGAAATAATCGATGTCAGTCAGCGCTTTTCTGCATTAACTTCATATTTGATTTTGTCAATTTCAAACCTCGAAAGAGTGCAAGACACATTACTTGACGTTCTTCTTAGTCTTAATAATGTCAAAATGAATCCTCATTTTATTTCGCCGTCACAATTTATTAAACAGCTCCAAATTATTCGGAACAACATTCCGTCCCATCTTAACATTCCGACAGCATCTGTATTAGATATTTTTAAGCTGTCATCTATTAAAGGACGAAGTCTTAATGACTCAATAGTATTTGAAATGATGATCCCTTTGGTTGATAACCAAGAATTTCAGCTTTTTAATTTAGTTCAGTTTCCTCTATTTCAAAATGATTCAAGTTTCATAATAGAATTATCATCCCCTTATTTAGCAGTCACTGCAACAAGAGATAGGTATTTTGAATTAACAGAAAATCAGCTATCATCATGCCATTTCCTCTCAACGAAAAATTTTGTCTGTAACCAACAACTACCAACAATGATTCATCGAGACAGCGGTATAAGTTGTGAAGTCTCGCTTCTGAATCATTTGAGCAGTGCTTTAAGTCACTGTTGTTTAACGAGATCCATCTCTCAAGATCGATGGGTAAGCCTAAGAAGTTCCAATACTTGGATATTTGCTCTTAAGGAGGCTGTAACTGGTTTATTGGTATGTGAAGGAATAACAAAAAGTCTAACCCTAAGTGACAGTGGTTTTATAGAATTTTTGATACCATGTATTTTAAAACTTCCACACATAGTGATAAATGGTCGAGTCTTTAGCAATACCACCTTAAAAAACTCATTTGTTCCCTCTATTAAAATTTCTGAGTCAATTAAAGGTAAAATACCGATGAAAAATATGAACATCATAACATCCCCGAGCAATGAGACTAATTTTAAAGAGATAGAAGATTTAAAAGGCAAAATTAGTGAAGTTGATAAAGACCTAGATAATGATACCTGGGTAAATTCTATAAATACGCACGATTACCATCATTATAGCATGAGCTTCATATTATTCCTTACAATGATTGGATTCATCATTTTTTATTTTATTAAAAAAAGAAAACCCAAACCACTTCCTAGAAGAAGCGCTCCTCGTTTTGAAATAGACACACAATTTTAAATTTTTTGAGGGATTAGATCCCTCAAAGGGGGGGAGTATGTTAAGTAAACATTTTAGGTAACATTTAAGTAACCATATGACCAATAGTATTATTACATTGCATTGTTGCTGACACGATGGGAAATGATTTCTTACCAGTTCCCACTGAGTGTTCTTTTTAAGTATAATTATGTATACCTACTTATTTTTGTATTCTATCACCCATTTTTACCTTTCCTACCATATCATATTTCCACCCAACTCCTACTTCTGCGTGAGACCAGACGAAATAAGATCATTTAATAAAAGTTCAATGTTTAGTCTCACGCGCTGAGTGTTCATTATGCTGACTTGTCATTTTTGGCAAAGTACCTTTGAATGATCGGCATAATGGGCACTCGCTGTCCAACCACTTTCAAGTGAACATCAAATAAAAATTGCAATCAATAATAATAAAAAAAAGGTGTTTGTATTTTCAAGGTTCTAAAGTTTAAAGAACACTGCCCTTTTATACCGGAATCTCGAGACTCGAGAACGTCCTCGAAGGCTCTCGTCCCTGCCTCTCGAAACTTCCTTTCCAGGAAGGGCACTTCATACTTCCAGTCTAGTGGGATATTTTTAGATGTGTTCAGTGGGATATTTTGAGATGTGTTCAGTGGGATATTTTCTTAATTACTAAAGGTCCGTTCACATTTCTACCTTTGCAATAGTAGGTAGTGTGTTCAGACTTTTATCTTAAAAGTAGTTCAGTAATTCATCGTTACATTGCCCCCTCTTAGGATTGTTCGTCCCGAACAACTCCATTGCTTCTTTCACCATTATAACGATGTAAACGGTCACAATGAACTACCTTTAGTTTTCCTCTTACCCCTCTCTGTATACGGTAAACCACGTCGTTAATTCTGGTTACTACTGTGTAAGGGCCTTCCCAGTTTTGTTGTAGCTTCGGTGATAGTCCCTTTTGTCGGTGGGGATTGTAAAACCACACAAGTTCTCCTTCTTGAAACCCTGTTGCTGTCGCTCGTGCGTCATATCTTGTTTTCATCCTGTCACTAGACGCTTTTATATTTGTCCTTGTCCGTTGGTGAATGTCAGCCAGTGTTCCTTTCAGGTTATCTACGTACTCATCCATTTCATGTGGCTCGTTTGGAACACTTCCAAATTTTATCTCACTTGGCAGGCGTATTGTTGAGCCAAATAGGACTTCCGATGGTGTATGTCCAGTAGAACTATGTGTTGCACTTCTATAAGCCATCAAGAATAATGGAATATGTCGGTCCCAGTCTCGTTGATTATCATTGACTACTTTTGACAGGTGTTCCTTAAGTGTCCTGTTAAATCGCTCAACCATCCCATCAGATTGTGGATAAAGCGGTGTTGTTCGCGTCTTCTTGATGCCAAGGAGTGAGCAAACCTCTTGAAAAATCTCAGATTCGAAGTTCCTTCCTTGGTCGGAATGAAGTTCCATGGGTACTCCGAACCTGCTCACCCAATGAAAGACAATCTTATCCACAACTGTTTTGGTTTCCTGGTTTGGAATGGCAAATGCCTCAGGCCATTTGCTGAAGTAGTCCATCACTACAAGGATGTATCGATTTCCGTTGTTGGTTTCGGGAAAAGGACCTGCTACGTCTATTGCAATTCTCTCAAAAGGTGCACCCACATTGTACTGCTGCATCTTGCTTTGGATTTTTCTAGCTGGTCCTTTGCTAGCGGCACAAGTATCACATTTTCGGCACCACTTTTCAACGTCTTCTCTCATACGTAACCAGTAGAATTGCCTAAATGCCTAAATGGCCTCCAGAAGTTCCACCGTGCATCTTTCGGAGAACATCATTTACCTTTGACTGAGGTACGACTAGCTGCATTACATAGGATTTACCATCTGCGGATTCCCACTTACGCCTGAGTAGCCCTTCTTGCACATGAAGTGAGTCCCATTGTGCCCAATATGCTTTTAGAGTGGGGCTTCGGTCGGAGATGTCGGCCCATTCTGGTTTCTCTTGATGTTCCTTCCATGCAAGGATGGGTTCGATGTCCGAATCTTCCTTTTGGGCCATTCTGAGTTCTTCATTACTCCAGCCGCAAATGGGATCAGCTCTCGTTCTTCTAACAGCGACAACTTCCTTTTCTTCTAGTCGTGTGCAATGCTTGCAGTCTTGATTGCACGGGTGCCGAGATAATGCGTCTGCATTTGAATGCAGTTTTCCTCTTCGATGTTGAATCTGACATTGATACGTCTGAAGTATCTCGATCCATCTTGCTGCTTGACCCTCTGGATTTTTGAAGTTCAAAAGCCAATTTAGTGCACCATGATCTGTGCGAAGAAGGAACTTCTGTCCATAGATGTACTTATGGAAGTGCTTTGTTGCCAATACTAGAGCTAGAAGTTCCCTTCTGGTCACGCAATAGTTTCTTTCTTGTTTCGAGAGTACCTTCCTGAAATAGGCAACGACCTTTTCTTCTCCGTCATAAACTGCGATAAAACAGCACCAACTCCAACATTACTTGCATCTGCGTCAATGATGAATTGTTTGCCTGGAGTCGGATAGGCCAGCACAGGAGCTTCACATAACCGCAGCTTCAGTTCCTGAAAGCTTTTCTCACACTCACCTGACCATTTAAAGGGTTTACCCTTCTCCGTAAGTTGGTGCAAGCTTTTGGCGATTCTCGCAAAATCCTTCACAAATCGTCGATAGTACGTTGCCAGACCAAGGAAACTCCGAAGTTGATGCTTGTCCTGAGGGGTTGGCCAGTTCTTCACAGTGTCAACTTTTTCAGGATCAGTCTTCACTCCTTGGGATGAGATGATATGCCCCAAATATTTAACCTCGGTCTTGAAAAGTGCACATTTCTTTGGATTCAACTTAAGATGTGCTTCTCGTAGCCTCTGGAATACAGCCTTCAGGTTTTTACAATGGTCATCAAATGTTTTCCCGTAAACGATGACATCATCCAAATAGACTAGGCAAGATTTCCAGGTTAATCCATTTAAAACGCACTCCATTAAGCGCTCAAAAGTAGCTGGGGCATTGCATAGCATAAACGGCATGACATTAAACTGCCACAGACCATTCCCTGAGGAGAAAGCCGTCTCTCCCGATCCTCTGGATGGATTTCTACCTGCCAGTAGCCACTCTTCAAATCCAAAGTCGAAAACCATTGTGCTCCTTCCATTGCATCTAGAGTATCGCTGATTCTTGGCAGTGGGTAACTGTCTTTCTTCGTCACATCATTCAGCCTGCGGTAGTCGACACAAAATCGTGTGCTTCCATCCTTCTTTTTGACGAGAACTACCGGTGATGCCCAAGGGCTTTTGGAATTTTCGATTAGCCCGCCTTTCTTCATTGTTGTTATCATTTCTTCAACTTCACCTTGTTTGGCCAACGGGAGACGTCTTGCTGGTTGACGAATCGGCCTAGCATCTCCTGTATCGATTCGATGCTGCACCAGTTGTGTCCGGCCGTATTGCCCGCTGGGTGAAGAGAAAATATCAGCATATTCATGAAGAAGACTTCCCGCAACATTAAGCTGATGTTGACTCAAGTTGTCTGATTTGAGAATTTGTTTCTTTAGTTTCTCCGAGTTCATAGTCATCTGTGTATCCACCTCGTTGATCCTAGTTATTGCGGCCACAGATTCACATTGCCCAACAACTTCTCCTTTCTTAAGCTTGATTGGGTACGGTTTGATGTTAAGTATCCGTACAGGTACCATGTTGTTCTTTGGTGCCATAAGAGTCTTCCCGATAATGATGTTTTGGGAACTTTGCTCAACTTCTGGTTCGACCATGAGGTATCGATGGCTTCCAAAGTTTCCCTTTAACTTGGTCCACACAAAAACTTCTGAAGAAGGAGGCAGGCACATGTCTTCTTTGATGACAGTTCTAATTGTTGTCGAGTTTTCAGTGCCATAGACCATTGGAATCTCTACATTTCTGTATTTCAGGACTTTATTACCGATATCCAAAATGATTCCATGCTCCTTCATGAAGTCGATTCCAATGATGCACTCGTCACATATATCTGCCACCAAAAACACATGCGAAAACTCTAGTTCTGCCATACGGATGTCAAGACGAACTTCTCCGAACACTCTTGCTGGTTCTCCTGTGGAGTCTTCAGATGGTAGCTGTTGGTGTTATGTAGGCATGTCATCTTCAGTAAGTCTCTTCGTACGATAGAGGCGGTGGCACCGGTGTCAATTGTAGCCACGTGTTGTTTGTTGTTTATGGTCGCCTCCACTGTCAGACTTTTGTTGTCTCGTTTAGTCTGTGAGACTTGAATTGTGGTTCTGGGGCCATCGATACCAGAAACCAGCTTCTGCCCCTCGAAGTTGGTTCTTACTCGTGTTCCCGAGTGGGAATCAAGCTGAGCATGAGTGTTGGTTGTATCGCTTACCTGTTGTTGGGCATTATTCCTGTTTCCACAGTGTTCGCAAGCAGTTCTTCTTGGTGGCAATCTGCACTGCCGCTGGAGATGTCCCGTCTTGTTACAGTTCCAGCATCGAGCAGCTCCGTCCCTCTGGTTTCTTTGGAATGCAAGTTTTTGACAAGAGCATTCTTCCACTGCAACTTCTCTTACCCGATGAACGCCTTGAGAAGCAGGTTCTGCTGCTTCCATAGTAAGTGCGAACGCTAATGATTCAGGAAGGGAACGTTTTCCAGCTGTTCGTATCGCTCGCTGAAGATTTATATCAGAAACAGCACGAACAAAGGCTTCTGTCGCAAACTGATTGATAATGTCGTCTCCTGCTGTCGGATATGCCAGATGGGCTAACCTTTCAATATCAGCTTGGAGTTGTTGCAGAGTTTCTCCTCTTTTCTGGATTCTTGTATTGAGTTGGACGCGGAAGACCTCCTGCATATGGCCATCTTCAAAGCGTTTTTCAATGACCTGGACAAGAGCGTTAAAGTTACAATTCTTTTCTGGTGGTAAAGTTTGTAACAACTCAGCAGCAGGACCTCTAAGAGCAAGAGTCAGCGCTATACATTTGTCTTCGTCATCCCAGCCATTTGTTGTGGCAGCTGCCTCAAACTGTTTCTTGTAGATCGACCAAGAACTTTGTCCATCAAAGGTTGGTGGATGCATTTCCTTCTTCTTTGAATACTCACCAGAACTTTCTCGGGCCTTATTTTTTCGAACCTTGTCCAACTCTTTAGCCATGTCTTGGAATTTATCTTCGAACTTTGTGTCCATCGCCAACAGCTTTTCTTCGACACGTTCGTCAAGAGCAGTGAACTTTTTCTCGAAATCAGCAAGTTTTCCCTCTAAGAGATTTTTCTGTTCTTCAAGAAGGTTCTTTTGCTCATTGCCTTGTTTCTCCATTTTTTCGAGAAGATTCTGTTGTTCTCACTTTTGCTCGGTACGTTGTTTTTCCATTTGTTCGAGAACACTCTGTTGTTCACTCTTTTGCTCGGTACGTTGTTTCTCTATTTGTTCGAGAAGATTCTTCTGTTCATCCTTTTGTTCTTTACGTTGCTGTTCCATTTGATCTTTCTGTTCTTCAAATTTTGCAAGGAGAACAGCCATCATGGATGACATATCGGAACTAGTACTTACTCGTTCTTCTACCATTTCAACTTCGAATTGAAATGTATCCAAATCTTCGTTTTTCTGGGTTAAATAATCCTGCAGGCAAATAATGAGGTCATTTTTGGATCCAGCAGTAGAAAGACCTCGTTTAGTTAATTCCGCCTTCAGCTCAGTCAAACTTAACTGATTTAATGTCTTACCCATTTTACCTTTTTTTTTTTTTAACGCGAGCACTTTTACTTATTTCGAAATGTTTTACACTTTGTTTATTGTTAAAACACACGCGCACTTTTTATTTTATTCGCGAAATTATCTGATTCGCACAAATAAATAAGTTTTATTCCACTTTTCTGACACCAATGTAATGTTTTATTCCGGGTTCACAATAAAACTTATTTAATTTCCACTTATATTTCCGTTCAAATAAGAACACACTTTATTTCAACTCAATTTACTTTTATTATTCGCTCAAACAAACACACTTTTAAATCACTTTATTTACTACTAACAATTCGCAACACTTTATTTCACTTTGTACTGTACTTTTTCACTTTCAAGATTAAACTGTATCCGGTCGGTGTCTACGCTGCCCTTTTATACCGGAATCTCGAGACTCGAGAACGTCCTCGAAGGCTCTCGTCCCTGCCTCTCGAAACTTCCTTTCCAGGAAGGGCACTTCATACTTCCAGTCTAGTGGGATATTTTTAGATGTGTTCAGTGGGATAATTTGATATGTGTTCAGTGGGATATTTTCTTAATTACTAAAGGTCCGTTCAAATTTCTACCTTTGCAGTAGTAGGTAGTGTATCAGACTTTTATCTTAAAAGTAGTTCAGTAATTCATCGTTACAGTATTTTGATGTAGCTGGCTAATAAGACAAGTTTCACATTTGAAGCTCTTGCTCTTTGCAATATTTTTAATGTCACGTTTATCTATTTTTGCACACTTTGCATGAAAAGACATATTGCAAGATGAACACTTAACTTGGAGATCTTCATTATCAATACGAGAATTACACAATATACAATTCATAATTGGTTTTAAATAACTTTGTTTTCTTTTGAGATTTGAGAAAAAAAATATTATTTTATTTTATTTATGACAAACTCAAACAAAAGCTAGGAATTAATCCTCAAACGAAGTGACCCCATCAACACTCGGAAGAGAACTTTACTGTTTGTTACTGCTTTAGTTACTCTACTATAGGTAATAAGTTATTTTCTTTACAAAAAAGGTGAAGTGCCTTGAATTGATTAAGCATTTTTCAGGAGAGTGAACTTAATAAAAGAAAATTATTTAAAAAAATCAGTTTCGGGTGGGCTTCGGGAATCGGAATATAAATGAATTTAACAGAATGAATAAATGAATAAAAACAGAACGTCGAAAACAGCCAAAATTACGTTTTTTGACATTTTATAACGGTAATATTTCAAAAACGAAGGCCAATCAAATTTTTCTGACTCCAGATTCGGATTCAGCACCCCAAAAACTACTAGGAAAGTATATTTTGGTTCTTGTGGCAAAAAAAAAGTTAAATTTTGTTGACCAGTGTTATATGACAACGACTAAAATTTAAAAAATGTTTATATTTTTTTTTTATTTAAAATTTTTGTATACGGGTAAAGTAATGATTCAAACGGAATATGCTGAGAGGTCAATTAAAGGGCTCTCACGATTTGTCCCAAACTGTTTTCGATTAAAGGTAATTCTTGTAAAATCTCGAAAAATCCTTGAAACATTTTTCATTAAAACATTGTCTTATAAATTATTAGGAACACTTAAATAATCAAAATATTTTTTATTTCCTTCCTAATTTCGATACAAATAAGTTAACAATTCGAAGTTTAAATAAAACTATATGTCTAAATATTGTAATGTTAAACACTGGTTTTAATCGGAAATAGAGACTTTTGTTAAAATACAATTATTGGAGTAAAATTAGATTAATACCTCGGAATCCAGGGAAAGTCGATGAATCTGTAAAACGAGTAAAGGGCTGCATTATTAAAAGGTCTGGGATTTTAAGTAAAACACGACCTTTGTAGTTTAACAGCCCTGTTTATAAACTCATCATAGACAGTGCATAGCATAATGTACCTTTTATAATGTCTTTAAATAGAAAATTGTTTCTTCTTCTTCTCCATTATCGACGATAGTCATGATCTCGGATGGGGTCACAACTTTCCCACTCTACTTTTGAACTGGGTTTTCAGGGTTTCGTCTTTGTACATGACAGTACCAGCTTAAACGGTCATGCTGTATTTTATCCAAGATGGTGTTTTTGACGTGAAGGCTTCCTCGGATTTTCTTGCTTCTGATTCGATCAAGCTTTGTTACTCCTGCTGTCATACGAAGCATCTTCATCTCAGCTGCTGTCAGTTTACTCTCATACGTTCTGTACATTGTCCAACATTGTGAACCGTATGTAAGTGCTGGGCGAACAACTGCAGTATAGAGCTTTCCTTTCAGTTTAGGGGGCATTTTTCGGTCACAGAAGATGGCAGAGTTTTCGCGCCACTTCATCCACCCTACACTTATTCGGTGGTTGATGTCGTCATCACAAGAAGCTTGGTTGTTGATCATAGATCCAAGATATTTGAACTTTTCGCACTTGGGAAGTGTTGTTCCATTCAGGTAAGTGTCCGTAATAGGGCCGTCTGGGTCAGAAAATGGACAGCAGAGATATTCTGTCTTTTTCGCGCTTATCCGGTTCCCACTTCCTTCCAGAACATCCACCCACACATCAAGTGCTAGTTGCAAGGATGTTGGATCTTCACTTATGATGGCTCCATCATCAGCAAAGAATAACTGATTCACTTTCGGATCCGTCAATTTTCCTTCAAGCAGAAAGTCAAGGACTGTAATAAAGAGCAAAGGACTCAGGACGCTTCCCTGGTGCACACCGACTTTGAAGGAAACTTTCTCTCCACTGATTTGGCATTTGGTCACCGCTAATGAGTTTGGAGATGAGAATCGTGAACCATTTACACCAAATGTCTCCCATCTTCTTCCAGAACTCAGAGGGTATTTCGTCTGGACCAATCGCCTTTCCTTTCAGTTTTTCACCGACACGCTAACTTCTTCGACTGTAAGGTCGGGTACTTCTTCTAAATTAGGTTCGACTGTTGGAAAGTATATCCTGGGAAATTGCTCATTTAGGAGTTCGTCACAATACTGTCGCCACCTGTGAAGAATTTTGGCGTCATTTACAATTAGTAGGCCTTGAGCATCGTTAATTAACTTTGGTGAGCGAATTTCCTGAGCATTCCTTCTGCTTTGAACGGCAATTTTGAAGATGGCTGCACCCTTCTTCAGCTTAGCATGTCGCAGTTCCTGGAGAGCCTGGTTTGCATTAGCAGCTGGATCAGATATTTCACCAAGCTCGCGATACATGCTTTCCGTACTCTCTGCCTTATGCTGGGCGCATTTCTTCTTTGCTTCCTTCTTGTAGCGCTTGTAGTCCACTTCGAGTCTTGCTTTTTCATCTCTATTATGAGAAGGGCATTTGGACCAAGCTTGGAAAGCGGTCTTTTTCCTTGATATCACTGCTTAAACTTCATCGTTCCACCACCATCATCATCCTCATAGTCTTCGTTGCCGTTCCCTACATGTCAATTTAAATCTCCACCCACAAACAAAAGCTCTTCTTTTGGGATGTCTTTAATGAGGTTGTGGAAGTCTAGCCAGAATGCATCTTTTTTCCAATTTGGGGAGCATATGCACTGACTATATTCCACACCTTTCCTTCCATCACCAGTTTAAGAGACATCAATCGGTCACTGGACTTCGAAATAGCCAAAACGTTTCCAGGAAGCTTTTCCGCAAGGGTGACACCGATTCCGTTTCTAACTTGCTCTGTTCCGTAGTAGAACATCTTGTATTGTTTTGTCTTGTCGGAAAATTTCGCGAAACGTTTTTCTCAAATTGTCCACACTGGCATGCTCCTGATTTTGTAATGTGATCGTCTTTTACTACGCCGGTGATCTCCAGTCGCCTAACCCAAGGAATTGCATGCACGCTTAAGGGGGGGTTTCCATAGCATTTTAGTGGAAGATGGTTGACTAATTGTTGTATAACTTTTGCAGTTTATAAGATAATCTTACGAAACGTACTTTTTTGAAAAGGCAATAAACGTATGCACATTTTTGAAACTTTTCTTTGGCGATTTTTATAAGAGTCGAAATTGATTTTTTTTTTCCTGCAAATCTATATTGAATCAGAATTTTGGTTGGGGCACCGTTGTTTATAAACTTTTTATATTTTTTGTTTTTGTTTTATAATGATCAAATGTGTTTTCATGCAGTAGGCGCAACAGATTTTTTTTATTTTTTTTTTTTTATTAGAAAAAAAGCTTCGTCAATATGTTGTAATTTCATGTTTTTTTTACTCACTCTTCTTAGAATAACTTTACCATTTATTGGTGTATTTAGATGAAACAAAAAGAAAATTGTAAAGTGGAATAAGAAGAATCCAAAATAATTACTAAAATTTAATTTGAAGTTAGTTTGAACGGTTAATTTGAAGGAAAAGTGTCAAATGCACTTTTTTAGCATTTTACTCGTGGGGCAAAGCGTGATTATTTTTTTAAATATTTTTGTTTTTTTAATAAGAAGTTAATAAAGTTTTTCATGCAGCCAGTTTGCCAAAAAAAAATATTTTTTTTATTTACTTAATTAATAAACCAATATTTGCATTCTGTTTTTGAGAAAGGGGCAGTCAAAGCATCCACAATTTATTTTTATTATTTTTTTCATTATATTTCAAATTAGTTTCAAAAAAAAAATATTTGTTTTTGCTCACAGTATTTTTAATATAAATTGTTGAAAAAGTGTCTATTTTAGCTTTTTTTACTTTGAAAATTCCATTAATCACGCACACATACAAATTTAGTTCAAAAGAATGCCACGCATAAGCTGGCGCTGATGAACTCTTTCTTTCTGTTCTTTTCTATTTATTGAAAAAAAACTTGCTCTTGCGCTCTCATTTTCTCGTTATATTTTGTTTTTTTTGAAGATGCTGCAGAGAGTAGGTAGATAGTAGATATTTTTTGCAAGATCATTATCTTTGGTTTCAAAAAGGGTTGTTTTGTTCTTGTTGATTCTTGGGTTTTTCCCAACAATTCATTTCGTGTTTATAATATCGCACTCGCGCGAGTTATCTGTTTTCAATTTCCGAAAAACAAAAAAAACTAATTTTTATTTTTTAAAATAACCGATGTTAATTTATTGAGCTTCAAATTAAAACTGAACTTAATTTCTATTTTTTTATTACATTTGCTTTTTCATTTTTGCTTCTTCAGAGAAAATTGCAATGTCATGAAATAGGATTACATTTCATGACGTTGCATTTCCTCTGGGAAAATTATTGTGACAATATTCTCATTGTAATATGACTTTAACTTTTGTATTTTAAAATATTTATTCTTTTTATTTGATAAGATTGCAATTATATGAAATGTGATAATTGTGGAACTAATGTCGTTTTCTTTCACTCTATTAAGGAGTACTCTAAATTTTTACTCCTTTTTCTGGAGTGAAAGAACATAATGAGAGTAATTTTTTTTAATGTAATTGTGTGTGTGACAAGGCAAAAATGGATAATTTCCTTGAAACAAAAAAGTGATAACAGGCCTAGGGAAAACATTTTATGAATTGAAAAGAAAAATTAATATTAATAACATATGAAGCATAATACACGAAGTAGGAAGGCGCAGAAATCATCTTCCAATATCCTTTTGATTTTCCTTTCGGTGCGTCACGCGCTTCTACACGTATTATTTTTTTGAGGAGGCAAATTTGACCGTTATTTTCTTTGGTTTTATTTTGTTCTTGTTTTCGTATGACAACTTCTACAGGAAGACGTAGACGCACGAGATGCACATAAGAACACGAGAGAGAGAAAGATCGATTTTTCCTTTGCTCTTATGTGCATCTTGTGCGTCTACGTCTTCGTGTAGAAGCAGACTATGTATTTTAATTCCAAAAAAAAAACACCAAAATATACAAAAAAAAAACAACTCCCGTGCGGGGTCTAGTGCAACGAAAACTTTTGAATAAATTAAAAACGTTACTATACACGCAAATAATACACAACCGACGAAGCAGATTCCGCAACCGACGAAATAAAATAAAGCAGAACAGCAAAAAAAGAAGATCAAAGGGAAACGTCAAAAAGAGTCATACAATTTTTTACCGGAGACTGACGGTAGAAAATCTTCCTTCCCTTTTTTTCGAACTTTATTTCTCCCTTGCTCTTGTGTGCCTCGCGCTTTGCGCCTTCGTGTAGAAGCGGACTTAGTTTTACTTTTGGTATATTTTTCATTATGCTTCTGATCGGTTTTTTCAGCCTCATTGACACACACCCTTAGTTTGATTTTATAATTGTAAAATAAAAATATCCCATCAACGCAGAAAAAAAATGGGATTTTTTGTTATATGGCACAGGATTTTTTTTTTTTATTGATGAAGAAAACTGGCTGAAAATTTTTTTTATTCGATTTTCAATTTCATTTTGGAAAAAGTGAAGAATTAATGAAAAAATGGGAGAAATATATCTGGCGGAATATAATACAGTAGAAAATATATTCATAATGGTTGTTATTGTTAATAACAAATGAGTTTGAAAGAAAAACTTTTCGCATTTTTCAATTTTCAAACAACATTTTAAAATGTCAAACTTCAAATTCATAAGTGTGTGTGCAAGTCCGTGTGCAAATAGGTGTAAATCTGACTAAAAATGTGGAGTAAATCCGGGGTACTCCGTAGTACTAAAATTACTCCGGAGTAATTTTTTTTTTACACTTTTGTGGCGTCAAAGAACACAAAACCTTCAAAAGTGCAAAAATAAGTACTAAAAGGGTACTCTCATTGGAGTGAAAGAAAACGACATAATGTCGTTTTCTTTCACTCTATTAAGGAGTACTCTAAATTTTTACTCCTTTTTCTGGAGTGAAAGAACATAATGAGAGTAATTTTTTTTAATGTAATTGTGTGTGTGACAAGGCAAAAATGGATAATTTCCTTGAAACAAAAAAGTGATAACAGGCCTAGGGAAAACATTTTATGAATTGAAAAGAAAAATTAATATTAATAACATATGAAGCGTAATACACGAAGTAGGAAGGCGCAGAAATCATCTTCCAATATCCTTTTGATTTTCCTTTCGGTGCGTCACGCGCTTCTACACGTATTATTTTTTTGAGGAGGCAAATTTGACCGTTATTTTCTTTGGTTTTATTTTGTTCTTGTTTTCGTATGACAACTTCTACAGGAAGACGTAGACGCACGAGATGCACATAAGAACACGAGAGAGAGAAAGATCGATTTTTCCTTTGCTCTTATGTGCATCTTGTGCGTCTACGTCTTCGTGTAGAAGCAGACTATGTATTTTAATTCCAAAAAAAAAAACACCAAAATATACAAAAAAAAAAAACAACTCCCGTGCGGGGTCTAGTGCAACGAAAACTTTTGAATAAATTAAAAACGTTACTATACACGCAAATAATACACAACCGACGAAGCAGATTCCGCAACCGACGAAATAAAATAAAGCAGAACAGCAAAAAAAGAAGATCAAAGGGAAACGTCAAAAAGAGTCATACAATTTTTTACCGGAGACTGACGGTAGAAAATCTTCCTTCCCTTTTTTTCGAACTTTATTTCTCCCTTGCTCTTGTGTGCCTCGCGCTTTGCGCCTTCGTGTAGAAGCGGACTTAGTTTTACTTTTGGTATATTTTTCATTATGCTTCTGATCGGTTTTTTCAGCCTCATTGACACACACCCTTAGTTTGATTTTATAATTGTAAAATAAAAATATCCCATCAACGCAGAAAAAAAATGGGATTTTTTGTTATATGGCACAGGATTTTTTTTTTATTGATGAAGAAAACTGGCTGAAAATTTTTTTTATTCGATTTTCAATTTCATTTTGGAAAAAGTGAAGAATTAATGAAAAAATGGAAGAAATATATCTGGCGGAATATAATACAGTAGAAAATATGTTCATAATGGTTGTTATTGTTAATAACAAATGAGTTTGAAAGAAAAACTTTTCGCATTTTTCAATTTTCAAACAACATTTTAAAATGTCAAACTTCAAATTCATAAGTGTGTGTGCAAGTCCGTGTGCAAATAGGTGTAAATCTGACTAAAAATGTGGAGTAAATCCGGGGTACTCCGTAGTACTAAAATTACTCCGGAGTAATTTTTTTTTTACACTTTTGTGGCGTCAAAGAACACAAAACCTTCAAAAGTGCAAAAATAAGTACTAAAAGGGTACTCTCATTGGAGTGAAAGAAAACGACATAAATGTTCCAATTAATGGGTATGGGAGAAGTTGACGTCGGAAGCTTCGACGTAACCCCTCCCCTCTTTAAGATGAAACCCTCCTGGGTTTCTTTATTAATTACTTTAATGATAATTACAATAGTTATGATAAAAAGGATCATTATTATAAAACATATAATTACAATTATCCAGTTGTATAAAACATATTTTTTTTTTTTTGTGGAATTTAAGTTCTTCTATTGTTTTCATATTTTCTATTTGGTTAATGACAATATCATCAAAAGATAAAGTAGTTTCATTATCATTCATTTGATCATTATTATTTTGTATTACAAAGTTTTGAATAAATTCTTCATTTTTCCCATAGTATATTTGATTTTCTATTTTAATATTACAGTTATAAACATTTATTAAGTAGTTTCCATTTAAGGTTATAATTCTATCGTCACATGAACTTGTGAGTACTGTGTTATTTTGATTTTTTAATAATATAGAATTAGATTTTATTTCTATTATTTCTGATTTTATGTTTTTTATTTTACGGCAATTTTTCTTGTAAATACAAAGGTTGGATTTCTTAAGAGTTTTTTTCATATTGTACATTTTCAATAAAATCATAGCAAGTTTTATTTAATATTACAATTTCTTTATTATCAAATTCTTCAAATTTCGCATTACCGATTGGTATAACAATTGAGTGTTTGACCTTATATATTTCTTTTGGAATTTTTATTGCAAATATAATTTTATCATTTTTATACTCTGCGGTACCTAACCTTATATTTTGTAATTTATAGAGATCTATTTCATATTTTTTTATTTCTTCTTCTGTCAAAATATTACTGTTCATCATATTTATTTTTGATGAAGCGATATTATTTTGAATTTGTTCAATGTTGTTTTCAATTATTTTTAATTTGAGAAGTGCATCTAAATAAATAAGTTTTCTGTAAATTATTTCGTTATCTGCTCTAATTTCGTTAAATTTTCCTTGAATTTTGTCTCTGTCTGCGTCAATTGTTTCTTTAAGCTTATCAAAAGTGTTCGTGAAATGATTATTAATTTCAATATTTTTGTTTAAATTACACTGGTTTACAAAATTAAACTTTTTTTTGTTGCCGGAACAAAAATATACTTTTCTGAAGGTTTTCGGTGTGCTGAACTTGAATCCGAAGTCAAAAAAATTCTAGCAGCTCCCATTTTTGAGATATTACCGTTAGGAAATGCAGCACTTCAAACCTTATTCTTTTATATAAGGAAAATTGTTTGAGCATATTTAGTAACGGTTTTTATAAGAACTATTTACCACCTTTTTAAATCTGTTTAAATCTCTCCGATATCTTTCTTACTTGCCGAGATATCCTCAGTTGTTTGGTATTTTTATAAATTTTATAACGTCATTATCTTCTTTATGATATATGAAGCCAAACCCACTGACTTCAGTTTAAGATATCTCGGGCAATACATAAGATATTGAAAAGATTTAAACAGGTGTCGAAAGATGGGAAATAGTTCTTATAGAAACCGTTACTAAATATGCTTAAACAATTTTCCTTATACAATAGAATAAGGTCCGAAAAACTCAAAAAAACGTTTTTTGCATTTTCTAACGGTAATATCTAAAAAACGGGAGCTGCTAGAATTTTTTTGACTTCGGATTCGGAAAGATGGGAAATAGTTCTTATAGAAACCCTTACTAAATTTGCTGAAACAATTTTCCTTATACAATAGAATAAGGTCCGAAAAACTCAAAAAAACGTTTTTTTTTGCATTTTCTAACGGTAACATCTCAAAAACGGGAGCTGCTAGAATTTGTTTGACTTCGGATTCGAGTTCAGCACACCAAAAACCTTCAGAAAAGTATATTTTTGTTCCGGCAACAGAACCCTTGTTAACCAGTGTTATTTATGATGCTATGATTATTCTCGTCAATTGTCATTAAATGTTCTTCTATATCTACTCTGTCGTTATCGTCCATAGAACCGAAGAGAAATTTAAGTCCTGTTCCTATTACGTTAACTAATACTCGTTTATATCTGTGAGGCAATAGAGTTCTTACCTTTGTCTTGAGTAAATTGAGTTCTTGCAGTAAAAGGTTTTTGTTATCTAATTCGCCTAAATTTTTAATATTGTTTCCAAAGGTTTCTAACATGTTTGTTATCTGCTGAGGTTTTATAATATGTAAAATTATGTTGTAATTGTGAATAATTGGAACTTCATCAATGTTTATCTCGGCATATCCGTTATTATTGTCAATTTTTTCAAGTATCAGGGTCCCAGTTGTAATGTGTAGCTGTGCTAATATAGTTAGTATCGTAAATATTATTGTCCAGTTGGCCTGAAAATTTTGTAGGTCGTTTAACGTTTGAAGGATGAATGTTTTCTAATTTAAGTTTTCTATATTTATGTTCATCCTTGTGTCTTAGTGCCTTATAATTTTTAACATACCCTTCTTCTTGATTTTGGTTGTAATCTTCCCGTTTATTATTTCTTTTATTAATTACCTTTTCTTTGTTTTCTTTTAATAATTGTTCTATTTGTTTCTTATCAACTTTTCCCTCTACAACATCTCTAGGTTTGGTTTTTATAACGGAGTGAATAGACTTATTATACCACTCAACGCATTTAAATAGCCTTTCTTGTATGGATAAATCAGAATTTTCTGTTTCTAAAACCCTAAGTTTTTCTCCTATTGTATTATGGAACCTCTCTATATCTGCATTTCCTGTATGGTTGTTAGGTTTTGTGAAATGAGTTTCTACTCCTTCTTGTCTTAAGAACTCCTTAACATTTACGGAATTAAATTCATTATCTAAAACTACTAAATTTGGTTTTCCTTCGATGGAAAAGTACAATCTTATTTTTTCAACGATTGTAACGCTATTTCTATCTTCTAAATAAAGAACAACTGCATGTTTAGAAAATTTGTCAATGAATGTCAAAAAACTATGTTTTTTATTTATATAAACGTCTAAGTGAATTATTTGATTTGTATCACTTGGTGTTTCAGTTATGTGAAACTTTGGCTTTATGGGGTTTCTATCATATTTTGCCCTGTTGCATATGTCACAATTATTAATGTATTTCTGAATATACTTTTTTAAATTGTTGAAATATATTATTGTTTTGAGTCCCTCATAGTTTTCATTTATTCCTGCATGTCCTGTTTCATTTTTATGATATTTGGCAATGTATCTATAAGTTTCATCTTCATTTGCCATTTCTTTTGCATGGTTTGTACATTTATAAAATTTCAGACTTGTATTGAATAGTTCGATCAGTTTTTGTTGCACTTTGTTATATTCATGGTCTGGTAGTTCAGAAAAAATACCAATTTTTCCTGATCTTAAGAATCTACGAAAGATATCGGTCATAAAATTGTTCTCAATATCAGTTGAACAAATGTAAATCTTACGTTTGTTGTTAACTACCTCGATTTCTTTTGTTTTATTATGTGTCAAAATTATTTGTATAGAAAATCTATTAACAACTGTCTCAAGTATTGGAAAGTGGTCGTTCAGTTCTTGTGGCTGTGAATGTATTGTTGCGTTTGTACTTATGTTATCATTTTCTTGTTCTGTATTTATAGCATTTATTATACCTGTATCTGCATCTATTCTAGATAAAAAATCTGCTACTTTGTTTCCTGTTCCTTTAATATAATTAATATTTATGTCGTACTCTCCAAGTTTGAGTAGCCAACGCTGTAACCTGTGGTTAATATCTTTACCTTTATGTTTGCTCTGGAGCCATTTAAGCGGCTGATGATCAGTGAGAAGATCAAAGGTCCTACCGTATAAATATGGGCGGAAGTAGTTGACAGCCCAAACGATGCCGAGAAGCTCTTTCTCAGTTGTGCTGTATTTTTTCTCATGATCATTGAGTGTTCTGCTAGCATAGCATAGTGGATGTTCGTCCTGTGTTAGGACTGCGCCTAAATCAAAATCGCTGGCATCCGTTGTAAGCTTAAATTTTTTATTAAAATCGGGGTATTTTAGAATTGGTGCATTAATAAGTAATGATTTAAGTTTTTGGAATGAGTCTATATATTTTTTTTTCAAATACTTTGTTAATCCATAAGCTACTTTAGCGTAATCTTTAACGAATTTTCGATAATATCCTGTCATTCCTAAGAATGACTTAATTTGTTTTTCAGTATCAGGTAGCTTAAGCTTTTGAATACTTTCAATTTTACTCGTATTCGGTTTGATACCTTCTGTGGTAAGGGTGTGCCCTTAATATTCTGTATTTCTACTAAAAAAGTTACATTTGTCGATTTGAATCTTGAGGTTATGTTCCCTCAGTTTGTTGAAATTTTTTTGTATATTTATGGTATGTTCTTCTAAGGTAGTGCTAAATATCAATATATCGTCTAGATATACAACACAAATATGATTTATATATTCTCTAAGGACTGAATTAATTAGTCTTTGGAACGTCGCCGGGGCATTTTTAAGCCCAAACGGCATTCTAATAAATTCGTAATGTCCAAGGGGTGTTGAGAATGCTGTTTTTTTCGATCATCTTGTTTTATTAAAACCTGATGAAAGCCTTTGGCAAGGTCTAACGTTGTAAAGTATTGCGATCTTCCTAATTTCTCTAATATTGTTTCAATATTAGGAATAGGATATTTATCACTTTTAGAAACTTCATTAAGTTTTCTATAATCTATCACAATTCTCCATTTCTTTTTCCCTGAATTGTCGATTTTCTTAGGAACGATCCACAATGGGGAATTGTAAGGAGAGTTGCTTTCCCGAATAATACCTTGTGCCAACATTTCTTTCATTTGTCTAGTAATTTCTTCTTCGTGTATTTGCGGATACCTATATATTTTGGAATATATGGGTTTATCTACCGTGGTTATAATTTGGTGTTGGATTTCGTGAGTATGTGTGAGTTGTTGTCCTTATTGGAAAAACAAATCTCTATTTTTATTTATTATTTTTCTAAGCTCAATTATTTCTTCTTGGTTCATATCATCTCGTATTAATTTGTTTAAAAGATCTTCATTTAATTTGGATTCATGTAATGTATGTATGTCGTTGTATTTATATGGACAAGAACCAATGAATTTTGTTTTAACACCATGAATTTCTAAAAATTCTTCCTCTAAATTAACTATTGCTTGCAATGGTTTTAAAAGATTTTGACCAATAAGGCCATCAAAATGTTTATTGATAAATGGTGTTAATTTCCAACTCATGAAATTTTTTTCATTGAATTCGATTGGAAGTGGGGTTATTATTTCTTTGTCTATTAGAATACGTTCGCTTAGTGTACTAAAGGAAAGAACATCTTTAAGTTTCTGGCGTCGATATTCAGGTAGTTTGTTTGAATCTAATAATGTTGTTGTCGACCCCGTATCAATTAGACATTTTACTTTATTTTTTCCTATAGTAAGTTCAACTATCGGTAGACCTGATGTTGGCCCTGTGATAGAAAATTTACTTCTTCGTTATTTGTGTCATTTATATCTTGTATGTGGTCTATTTCCATTGCTTCGGTAGCAGATTGTCTTGTTCGTCTAGTGTTATTACTGTCCCAGTTTTGTCTGGATTGCCTAGATTGTCTGGAAATGTCTTGTGTAAATGGATTTGGGTTGTTGGAATTGAAATGTCTGTTTTGGTTCAAACTATTTTGATTATTATATTGTCTGTTCTGTGAAAAGTTATTCTGGTTGTAAGAATTATTTTTTCTGTTTTGTTTAAAGTTATTGTATAAATTATTATCTTGTCTGTTTTGTTTGGAATGTTCATTATTACGATAGTAAGTAGTTGTTTGTTTCTCGAAATGTGTGAGCATTCCAGTCTCCTCTAATAAATAATATGCACTTCTTAGGTTTTTTATATCTCTACTATAAATAATGCTTGCTAAGTTCGGATCAATTCCGTTAAGAAATATTTTTAAAATAAAAGAATCATTTGAACTAGGAGCGAATTCACTAGGCTTGGTACAATCAAACTCATACTTTGTGTTTAGTTTGTCTAAAATATTTTTTAATTTATTATAATACATGCTTACGGAAGTATTCCGGCATATGATGGCATCATGGTGAAGTTTATGGTATGTGTCCCTTACTACGAAATTCTTTGTTAATTCCGCTTTTATTTCCTCCCATGTAGGGTTGGTCCCAAGCGTCCTTATACAATGGAGAGCAGCTCCTTGAATTTTATTCCTGATGTATCGTTGAAACACAAATTCTTTCAGTTGTACATTATCGTTGAACAATGGTAGCACAAGTTCTGTTTCTCGAATAAAAGTTTTGATTTGCCATCGTTATTTTTTCGCTTTTACTATCGTCACTATCTTCACTATTTTATTTTATTTTATTTTAAAGATAAATATCTTTCTCTTTCTTTTCTTTTTTCACCGTCTTTTGGCATTCACAAAAAAAAATTTAATTGTTTTTCTCAAAAAAAAAATTATGTATTTTTGGTCTTTATACCGTTTAAATTATCTTGAGATAATTTTTTTTTTTTTCAGTAAAAAAAAATTATTGTTTTTACACTATTTAAATTATCTTTGGATAATTTTGTTTTGTCTTTGGACGAAACTATTTAAATTGTCACTACTAAGGAGTTCGGATCTTACACTTATTATCTTTTGATAATAGGCTTTCCGACTGCGCCAGTCATCTGTTTTCGATTTCCGAAAAACAAAAAAAACAAATTTTTATTTTTAAAAATAACCGATGTTAATTTATTGAGCTTCAAATTAAAACTGAACTTAATTTCTAATTTTTTATTACATTTGCTTTTTCATTTTTGCTTCTTCAGAGAACATTGCAATGTCATGAAATAGGATTACATTTCATGACGTTGCATTTCCTCTGGGAAAATTATTGTGACAATATTCTCATTGCAATATGATTTTTACTTTTGTATTTTAAAATATTTATTCTTTTTATTTGATAAGATTGCAATTATATGAAATGTGATAATTGTGGAACTAAATGTTCCAATTAATAGGTATGGGAGAAGTTGACGTCGGAAGCTTCGACGCGACGTAACCCGCGTGCGAGTTGACACTTTTGGTTTTTTTTTCAAGTGTCAGCGAAATTCTTTGCATTGTGTAATATTCACATCGCTCGTGCGGGGATATAGGTAAAGGATTAGATATGTGGGTACATTGGTAAGTATTCACTTGTTTGTGTGTAAAAATGTGTATTGACATTTGACATGTGCTTGTGCACAATGATTTGCATATTTAGGTTGATTTCTGGGTTGTATTGTTTATTATAGGTACTACACTCGCGCGTGCGGGGTTATATAATATAAATATGTCCTTTTGTTTTTCATTGTCTTTGTTTATATGTTGCGGACTTTTTTTTTGAAGTTTTACTTCTTTAGCGGCGTTGGGAACGAAAAATTCCTTTTTGACAAGAACTGTCAAAGGGATTAGTGATCGCCATTTTGGAACCTAATTTGTTTACTTTGGAAATCCTATTCGATTTTATATTTTGAAATTTTAATTCTACATAATTTTAATACATAAACTTTATGAAAAATGTTCAATACAAAATTAAACATAAACAATGCACAACATACCGTATTCTTAGAGTAATGTTTGTCCATTTGCTGTGGGTACTTTCGAGTATCGACGGGGTCAGTTCTTAGCTATATTTTTTTTTTCTTGGTATCTTCACTTAACCACCGAAAAAACATTTAATTATTAAGAAATATATGCATATTAAAAAATGGAAAAAAAAAAATAAAACTACCGAAAACAAGCAAAAGAATTTCTTTTATTTGAAATTTTTATACGCCCGACAGACGACACCAACGTCAAATTTCTATTCTATTCTTACTGTAAACTAGTGATGTTGATGTTGACTTTTATGGAATAATGTGGAATATAAACAAAGGGTGTGTGATAAGAAGATTTTCTAATATTTTTGATCATTCCATTATTAAGCTGTGAACACATTTTGAATTATCTCTTTTGTTTAATTAAAGACTTCGATTTACTTTCACTAGAACTCAAACAAGATAATTTTGTAAATTGTATCATCGGAGAAATTTCTTTTGTGATTTATCATCCCACATTCATGTGGGATCTAGTGAAAACAAGCTATTAAGCTGTAGTGAAAACAAACTATAGTGCCTGGCTACACGGTGATTTTTCAATCGCCTAACCAGTGAGTTTGTAGGCAAGAGCGATGAGGAGTGAAGGGGGATGTATGCTCACGAAGGGAACTGAATTTTCTGAGGGCAGTACAGTTCCATTGCTAATTTTTCCTCTTTTAGACGTTTGTTCCTAGAAAATGTAAAAGTGGAACCTGATTGGGCACAACAGTGTGTAGCCACCGAATGTGATTTTTCAATCGATTGAAAAATCACTGTGTAGCCAGGCACATAGGGCCACAATACACAAATAAAATGTAATAAAATGTGTAGGTCAAATTTTATAAATTCAGAGATCTTGTCTAAGTGACCAATGACGCATTTAATTTAGGTATTTTGAATTTTTTCATTTTAAATTACCGACGAACAACGCACAAAAACGATGCACACAACTAAATTTTTTAAACAATATTTGACCATTTTCCGATAAGAAGCACAAAAAAATGTGTTATTTTCAATTAATAATATTTTAATAATTTTTTCACATGACGTTTTAAAATTAAAACAAAAACAAAATTCCTATTTGCTGTGATTCAAATACATACCTACATAAATTAAAGGACGAACTGACAGACAGGTCTTTGCTTTTGAAACATGCGCAAAAATAGAAACTCGAAAGAGTTTCTAGTTGTACAGTTCGGCCTCGGATAAGAAACTTAACTAGCCGATTTTGGCGTATTAGCTGTGGATCAACTATGGTTCAAGCATGGATTTACCTTTTTTTTCATATATGTAATTTGAGGCAGTGCTAAACAGCAACTTAAGCACCAATTTCAGAAGATAAAAGTTGATGAACCACGGATTAAATATTTGTACAACTGACCCTAAAACAAAGATCCATATAGATCACGATAGCAAGATAAAATCAACTGGGGTGGAATCGGCTATTGTGATTTGTGATGGGTGATAATCACAAAAGAGCAATTTGCTCTGAGAAATATGATTTTCGCAGTAGAAATTTGGTTCTTGTGACTATCACCGATCACAAATCACAATAGCCGATTTCACCCCTGGATCAATTAAGAAAGAGATTTGTATATTCATCTCTTTTTCGCTCAAGATCCATCTCTTTTTTTTCCAAAAATGGAACTAGTTTTTGGTTCAACTAAGTGCGTGGCTACCCGACAAACAATTTTGGTTCTATAAAGCTTTACAGATGTAATTGTTGCTTGTGTAAAGCATTATAGAAGCAAAATTGTTAGTAAGGTACACAGTGATTTTACGATCTGAGGGCCAATTTAATATTTCTATTTATAATGATCCTGAGAAACTTCTCATCATGATTAAAGGCTGGGCCACAGCAGAGGGTACGCTGTAGCGGTACGGATAGAAGTAACGGAAGTTGTATGAAAAAATTCCACATCTGAACTTTGATGTGTCATTTTATAATTTATTTCATACAAGTACCGTTACCACTACCCGTACTTCTACCGCATACCCTCCGCTACAGAAAAACTGCTACCCCTACGCAGTAGCGGTACGGGTAGCGTTAAAGGCTTGGCCACACTGGAGGGTATGCGGTAGCGGTACGGGTAGCGGTGAGGGTACTTGTATGAAAAAAATTCCAAACTGACACATAAACGTTCAGGTGTGGAATTTTTTTAGTACAAATATCGTTACCGCTATACCGCATACCCTCCGGTGTGGCCAAGCCTTGATGTGTCAGTTTGGAATTTTTTCATACAAGTACCGTAACCGCTACCCGTACCGCTACTGCGTACCCTCTGGTGTGTCCCAGCCTTTCTATTAGCGAATAGCACTTTCGTTTGTTGACAAAAATACTTACAGGAATCTTACATTTTACTTCTTTGCGGTTTTAAGGCTTGGCCACACCAGAGGGTATGCGGTAGCCACAGCGGTACGGGTAGCGGTAATGGTACTTGTATGAAAAAAATTCCAAACTGACACATCAACGTTTAGATGTGGAGTTTTTCACACAAGTACCGCTACCGTGTACCCTTTGGTTTGGCCCAGCCTTTAAGTAGAGACTTTTAATTTACAGCGGCTCCAAATATTTAAATTTTACGCCTGAACTGCATACTGCTTCGAAAATATTCAAAACAAAATCTGTCCCGAGAAAATATTTGTGTGTGCCGGGCTGCACGGTGATTTTTCAATCGCCTAACCAGTCAGGTTGTAGGCAAGAGGGGTGAGGATTTTCCTCTTTTTGACGTTTGTTCCTAGAACATGTGGATTGGAACGTGATTGGGCAAAACACTGTGTAGCCAGGCCCTATGAGAAAGAAAATTTTTCTCGATCTAAGTACTAGGCTTTAAAGGCTTAATCACTGGAAGGGTATGCGGTAGCGGTAGGTGTACGGTACGAGTAATTGTATGAAAACTGACACATCAACGTTCAAATGTGCAATTTTTGTAATACAAGTACCGTTACCGCTACCTGGACCGCTACCGCAAACCCTCTGGTGTGGCCCAGCCTTAAGCCTAGTACGCAGATCAGGAACAAAAAAAATTTTATCTCTACAATTTTAAATGCTGGGCTACACCGGAGGGTATATGGTAGCGGTACGGGTAGCGTTAACGGTACTTGTATGAACAAAATTCTAAACTGACACACCAAAGTTCAGATGTGTAATTTTTTTCATACAAATACAGTTACCGCTATCCGTATCGCTACCGCGTACCCTCCGGTGTGGCCCAGCCTTTAATCACCATCCTTAGTGCCTGGCTACACAGTGATTTTTCAATCGATTGAAAAATCACATGCGATGGCTACACACTGTTGTGCCCAATCACGTTCCACTTTTACATTTTCTAGGAACAAACGTCAAAAAGAGGAAAAATTTAGCAATGGAACTGTACTGCCCTCAGAAAATTCAGTACCCTTCGTGAGCATCTTCCCCCTACAAACTCACTGGTTGGCGATTGAAAAATCACCGTGTAACCAGGCACTTAAATCGTAGTGTGTAAATAATGAAAAAAAAATTATTTGAAATGCGTTTACAGCTTAAACATCAAAATTATTGGAAAATATTCTTATCACGCGCCCTTGTTTCATATTCCATGTTAATCCACAAACGTCAACGTCAACATAAAACATCAACAGTTTACAGTTTGAAATTGTTTTGTTTATTATCATGGACAAAGAACAGCTGCCATATTTGCGCTGTTTATTTACACTCGGTTTTTGTTTAAATAAAAAAAGTGTAAAAAACTTAAATTAACGATTTCTTAGTGTGCTCTAAAGTTTAATCTATAGTATAGCTATAACTTAAAAAAACAAAAATACTATGCTAAAAAGAAAAATTAGTGTTTTGATCCAACCAATGGTATAGGTACGCAAAATGGGTTTAGATTTTGATGCTCAAGTATATTGCAAGAATATCAAAAATCAAATATAAAATCTGTGGTACGAGTACGATCATGATAATCCGCAACAGCCACCACACCAATAGCGGCGCCTATAAAGAAACGTGTTCGCATTCTATATAAGCTACACTACAGACGCCAGGAGGGAGTTATTTTCTTGGAGTCACAGAACTGCATTCAATACAACATCAATGACAAAAGCATTACCCCCTGAATACAATGGTGTAGCTGTAGCTTGTAGCGCAAGTTGAAGAACTCTCAACTTTTTGCTCAGCTGTCGCCAATATTTGTTGTTGTTTCCCGCAGTAAAATTTAGTACTACAAGCTACAGCCTCAGCTACACCACTGTATTCAGCCAGTTAAGGTTTCCGTCGACGAGCCATTGCCCATTGAGACGTATGAAGATGTCGAGGATCTTATGAGCTCTGAATGCATCATTTCAATTTCATATCTGATGCTATTACGCTCAAAACATAAAAAAATTACAGCATTTTATATGCACTAGCTTAATCGAATGGTGAAGTTGAGCATGACGTGAACGAGGAGGCTACGAAACGACTGTTAGGGAAGAGCGGGTGAATTCTAATTCAGTGCATTATAGACACGCTGCGCTGGAGCTTTCGCTATTGTAGATGATCCGCTTTTGTTGGCGTGTGGTTACTTTTGTGTTTATCGCTTCTGACAAAAGGTATGTTTAATGATTTTCAGTACACAATGGTCATTAGGAGGCCATAGCATCCATCGCATCCATTACGTGTCAACGGATTTGATTAAGAGCTCGATTAAAATTAATAATGTGAACCGATTCATACCTGACGGATGGGATTTATGGGTCGATAGATTTTATGGGTTGGGTCCTTGAGAAGTAAAACTTCGATCGCGTGTACATGTGTACACACACGCTTTTTTTTTTTTTTTTTGTAGGTTACCACAGAGAATTTTTGCCATTTTAGGTTTAATAGTTATATTTTCGCGGGGGAATGGGTAAAGGGTTATATTATGAAAGTTATTTTTGAAAACTTCCCTAAACTTTGATCACATACCTAATTGAAAAATTAATTTCAAGGTTTAAAAAAAAGTAACATAAGTTATAAATGATGCCTTATTTTTGTTTCCTAATAATGTAGGTATAGGTAAATAAAAAACAAAATCTATTCAATTACGAACTGAGTTCATTGCATTGGTTACTCTAAAAAAATCTTTATTAAAAAGGTGTTGAAAGTAAATTGGATTGATATACCTACATATTTGCATAAAAATAATTTGGTAATAATCTTGGTTTGTTTGGTCTATCCAAATTCACACAGCTATATTTAATCAAGGCTAATTTTTATACACAGTCATAATCATAACTATCAATTTATTCTCGGCTAAATATTTAGTGCAATCAGCATGAGGCCTTAGTTTCAAAAAATCAGTTCAGGAGACACTTTTTGCGGAATTCTCCATGATCATAATGTCATACAAGATTTATCTCGAGTCCATCCTCAAACAACATACACATATGAACCTAAACATTCTATACATATATTGTATGTACATACATTTTCATGTCAGCGGGAGTGCTAGCCAAAAAATTTCTCAACGAAGAACAACTCAAAAGTAAGCAAGAACCTGAAAATCAATCCTTCTGCGCATCTACCTACTCATATTTTTATACACACTACACACAGGATACTTGTTAGGAGTCAGGTTGCCTTAGGGCTTACTTCGGTACAAGAGAAGTTGCGGGTGGCACGCTTGTGGTTGCACAGCTAAGCTCGTGGAAAATGGGTGTGGTTCTTGCCACTCCTCAAAGTACCTCCTGCTCTACTAATCAAAAAAAAGGTCGTGCCGATAGTAAGAGGGAAGGAAAGTGGAAAAGGACCATTGCACCATTGCCACCCATTGCGGGTGGCAATGGTGCAGTGGATGTAGTACTTGACTGCTAACCTGAAGGTTGTGGGTTCGAGCCCTACCTCAGGCAGCATTCTTTTCTTAATCCCCCAGCTTGGAAGCCACCCGTGGGACTATATGAGATAATAATCATCTTATTCTCAATTCACTGTACCAACAAAAAATCTTTCCTATCTTTCTCTTCCTTCTAACTAGTGCCGTGCAGTTGCATTTAAAAGACCTTAGGTCTTACAGGCATATAGTTAAATAAAAAAAAAAAAAAAAAAAAAAAAAAAAGAGGATGTGAATTATAAAAAGGAAAGATAAAAATTACTAAAAAAACTATTGCTGGAAAAAAAGAGTGAAGAACAAATCCAGGAACGTGAACATCATCTAAGGAAACGTAAGTATAGTGCTTCAGTAATTATTTAAAATCTAACCTAACTAACCTAAAATACCCTACACCGTAAAACTAAATTCCTAACTAAAATACCTAACCATCACCAATATACCCTAACTAACCTAATCCAAACGAAATTCTACCATCACCAAAATAATATATATATATAGATACAAAAATAAGCCCTAAAAGATACTGTACCTAAAGCACATACTTTTTTTATTTCCCTAGATAACTGCTCCGCTGAAGTTCCGAGCGCTCGCCTGGTGTTATCGACGAATTTTGGCCTGCCCTCCCTTGTATCTTAGAGATACATCCAAACGCTATCTTCTTGGCCGATGTTTTGAAGAATAGCCCCGAAAGATTATTTTCCAGCTGAAATCTAAGTCTGTCGAAGAGTTCAGGTCAGTCATGTCCTCTAAAGAAAATCCATATTACCAATGGACGGCTTTGCCAAGCCTCCACACACCTTTAGCTAAGTATTTAGCAATCCATTAATAACACTTTGTTACACTATTCAAATTATAATTTTATTCAAAATCTTCATTAATATTCGAAAATAAAATTGAGCTCTCCCGCTCGTTTCTTCTTCTTACAACTAGTTCAATAATTCAATTTCAAATTCAATAAAAAAATGTGTAAAAATATATGTAAAAATAAATAGAAAGAAGATTGTAACTTTGGTAATCTTGTGATTTCCAACTTTAACAATTTATATGGGCCTTTTTGCCCTAATTAACAATGTTTGACTCACCCGTTTATTTAGGAATCCTTCGTTGTTCTGCCGGCAGCACCTCGACGAATCCTTTTTGTAAAAAAAAACAATTTGGAGAACTGAATTTTAACTTAGGTAATTATTCTTTAAAATCTACGTTAAAATCTACGTTATCTTCAAAGAAAATTGTTCTTTAATTTCACTTTTTTTTTTTTTTGTAAAAAAACATTCACTTCGCAGACGTTGGTTGAATCCTTATCTCCCCTTCTTTCTAGAAGTTCCTCCTTTGCATATATGTATATATACTTCCTATATATATACACTATTATCTGTGGAGTCTTCTTCACGCTTCTCGAACTTTCAGTCTTTGTTCCTAACGAACAAAGCCAAGTTTCTTTAGGATTCGATTCCAACTTTTGTAGTGTAATATGTGTATATATGTATGTGCATATAAAAAAAAACCAAGCAGAGGCCTAGATTTGGTTTGATCTTCGACCTGGTAAAATTATTTAATTATTTTCTACTTTAAGAGTTTGTTTCTCCAATGTAACATACCTCTGCTTAATAAAGAATCGATTTTAGATTCCTTCTTTCTATTCTATAAAAATTTCCAAAGGATCTTTTTGTGCTCCCCAAACGATTTTTTTATATATGTAGGTATATATATGTTTGTCTGTACACCTAAATTTCTTTTTATTAGTTAAATTCACTTGTATTTTTCACTTCTAATTACCTTTTTAATTAATTCACCACAATATACAATATAGTCTAATGTCTTTGCATTAGAATTTGCAATAAAAGTTGCACAGAACAAAAATTGTAAAAAAAAAGTTTTAACTTTCAATTTAAATTTCGATTTAAATAAAACTGCAATCACTTCCTACGGTTGCTCTTCTCGAATTTGAATTCAAATTTGCAATGATCATGAAATCTCGTTCTGTTGTATGGTTTCGTTATCTTTCTGTAAATTAATACTTAGTTGCCTCTATATCAGAGTGAGATAGCTAACTTGCAACAGAATAGTGGGTGGGGAAAAATCTCCCATCCTTATTAATTTTTTTTCTAACCCCCCTTGTCTATAATCTAAGTTTAAACACACATGTAAACACATAAACAATAACACTATCTTTTGATTCCCTTTAATTAATCTCATAGTAATCCCAATCCCAATTAGTCGTACCAACACCATTTGAACTAACCTTAAACCTAAAACATTAAAATTCCCTTAGAAATCCAAAAAAAACATAAACACGAACAAACCTAACTGAGCGAAAATTGTGGAACGCATTTTTATTTCCCCCTTTTCCTTTTTAAACAACTGAGATAGATATATCTTTTCATGTGTAAAGATGAATCGGCATGATGATTGAATTGATAATTTGTCGAAATGTCAAATGAAAACAATTCATATTCAATCCTCATGGCGATGGCGGTTCGTTTTACAAATGGTAAGTTTTTATTTTTATAAAATCATAATCTATAACTACAAAATATACTAATTTGATGATTTCTTTCTATTTTATAGGTATCATAAATTATTTTCGTGAAAACTCAAGGTAAGTATAATCAATACTGTGGCTGAAATATTGATTGGAAAGTTCAAGCTGCTCGCACATCTTGAATTTTCTTAACCAACATGGATGTTCAGCATTGATTAAATATTTTTTTTTTTCTTCTATTAACCTAATATTTCTTTTCTTTTTATTTACAGACATGAGGACAAAATTCTTATTCAAGAAAACTACAATCAACAAAATTAAAAACACCAACAAAAATTCGCCTCCAAAAAAATCAACCACAACATCAAGGGATGAGACATTTTTTTTTTTCATGTCAAATGTTCCCTGGCGAGCGATCGGTTGTGGTGGAGGTGTTAGAGCTTCCATTTGCTCAGTGGTTCCCTCAAGAACAGACTTTACACCCTCAAGTCTTCATGGAGCTGTGACCGCCTGCAGATGTCTGTCCAGGACAATCTCCGTCCAGCCAGGTTTTTTTTTGTATTCATATGAACTTTATACATCTATGTGTTGTGTCGTCTGTTGCTACTTCTTTTATACTTTAATAAAAGATACTAATCCTAAGTAATTTATTTTGTTTGTTTGTTTGTTTGTTTATTTTATATTAATGATTCCGGGAAAGAGTCGGGACTCGGTCTTACATTCACTCGAAGGTGAATAAAATTTTAATTAAATTGATCGTTTCGATGAATCCGTTCTTCAATGTGATATAGGATCACACTCCAAGTGTCAAGGCGTAGGTATAGGCTATTGATTATGTCGAAAAAAACAGGGTAATAAGGAACTAAGACGTTCACGGGTTTTTATTGCAGGAATCGTTCAATGGGTTATAAAAGAAGATAAAACCGCGGAGTGCTATTAAATGAGAGGGTGGAAACTGAAGATAGGGGTGCAAAAGCCCCCTTTTTGGTTTTTTCAATATACCTCGTAAACCAAGCAAAATTTTGATATATTGTCTACACAACTTTTAGTAGAGAATTAAATTTCAAATTGGAATAATGTTTTTTAAAAATATCAAAAAAAATTTCCATACCAAAATAGTCGAAACAATCATAAAAAAAATATCAAAAAAATCGATTTTTTGAGATTTTTTGCTTTTTTAGTTGTACATTTTTTTTGGGTTGAGATAGACATAAGCATTGTTCTAAAGAAAAAAAGAAGATTAAATTTCCTTCAAAATGCTGTACTCACTAAATTTTTTCATTGAAATTGACCAAAGTATGGCCATTTTAATATATCGTTTTTCGCATTTTTAGTTTTACTTAAGTAAAACAGAAACATTTGAGGGGAAAGTACGATTACTTAAGCACCAAGAACTGATAATGAGACTTTGTAGAAGGGTTAAATACAATCATTGTTTACTATGGGAGGGAGGGTCAATGTCCCCCCGTTTTGGAGGGAGGGGCAATTTTCTAAAAAAAATACTTAAAATTAAAAAAAATTATTAAAAAACAACGGCAACACTTACAGTTTTGATTGATACTTTTTTCAAAAGCTAAAATTATAATCTTAATATTAATTTTAAAATTAAGTTATTTTAATCAATTCTTTTTGAAATAAACGAGTGATTCCGATAAAGAAAGTATTTTGTCTATTTTTCAATTTTCTCAAAAAGTAGAAGGCATAGGAACATTATGATTTTCATGATTTGATAAGAAATCAATTAAGGCAGTTTACTTTGTCGTATTGAAGTCCACAGTCTTTGTGAAAATTGTACTCAATGTGCTTTTTAAACATTTTTTTTACAAGTTTTGACTTTGAAATCGGGTATTTCAAAAAGAATTGATTAAAATAACTTCATTTTAAAGTTAATATAAATTTTATAATTCTAGCTTTTGAAAAAAGTATCAATCAAAACTGTAAGTGTTGCCGTTGTTTTTTAATAATTTTTTTTAATTTTAAGTATTTTTTTTAGAAAATTGCCCCTCCCTCCAAAACGGGGGGACATTGACCCTCTCTCAAATAGTAAACAATGATTGTATTTAACCCCTCTACAAAATCTCATTATCAGTTCTTAGTGCTTAAGTAATCGTACTTTCCCTCAAATGTTTCTGTTTTACTTAAGTAAAACTAAAAATACGAAAAAAAGATAGATTAAAATGGCCATATTTCGGTCAATTTTCAATGAAAAAATTTAGTGAGTACAGCATTTTGAAGGAAATTTAATCTTATTTTTTTCTTTAGAACAATGTTTATGTCTATCTCAACCCAAAAAAAATGTACAACTAAAAAAGCAAAAAATCTCAAAAAATCGATTTTTTTGATATTTTTTTTATGATTGTTTCGACTATTTTGGTATGGAAATTTTTTTTTCAATTTTTAGAAAACATTATTCCAATTGGAAATTTAATTCTCTACAAAAAAATGTATAGACAATATATCAAAATTTTGCTTGGTTTACGAGGTATATTGAAAAAACCAAAAAGGGGGCTTTTGCACCCCTATCTTCAGTTTCCACCCTCTCATTTAATAGCACTCCGCGGTTTTATGTTCTTTTATAACCCATTGAACGATTCCTGCAATAAAAACTCGTGAACGTCTTAGTTCCTTTCTAAACTACATAATCAATAGCCTAGTATAAAGATGATCAGAAGCAGAAGGGTAGGTAGGAGTGTCAAAGGGTAGGTAGATTAGATAGGTAGGTAGGTAGTAAGTTAGCGTAGGAAGAAAGATAGGGATAATGATAGGTAGGAAGGTAGGAAAGATAGGTAGTTAATAGGTAGGTCAAGTAGTTAGTTAATAGGTAGATTAGGTATTGTGTAGGTAGTTTAGGTAGGTATGTTAGTAGGGGAATAGATAGGTAAATTAGTAGATAGGATAGGTTAGGTAGTTAGTAAGGAAGGTAGGTCAGTTATAGGAACAGGAATATTATTAAAGATTAGGTAAGACACAACAAACAAAAATAATTTTGATTAGTGTGCTACGTAACAGGCTCGTTGAAAGTGTGCGAGTGGTCGTGAGTACACTTGCAACGTAAAAAAAAGTTGCACACAATCAAAAACCATTTGATTTTTTTTTTTTTTTTTTTAAATTACTTTCGTATGGTCTCGTATACGTGTGGCTGGGCCCATACCCTGTGATTGAGATCTCGTGCTCTTGTTTCTACAAGTTTAGTTACACCTCAATTATATCATTCAAATTTCTTCTCATTAGTACGACCAATTGGGACTTTAAGATTACCGAAATCAACTATACGGGGTATTGCACTATTCAGGTTACCCTTACTTAAAAGTAAATAAATAATTATAAAAAAATTAAACTAAAAATTAAAAAATAAACTATCATAAACCTATCACAGAAAAAAAATAAATATATACTATAAAAATATCACAGATATAAAGTGTAAATAAACTATGTAATATATCACAGATGAAAAATTTAAATAAACTATATTTAGTATCACAGATAAAAAAAATAAATAAATAAATAAATTCTAAAAAAAAATCAGGTACTAGTAAAGAAAAAAAATATCACAGATTAAAAAAACTAAACTAATTTTACTAAGTAGAGATCACAGATTCGAAATATAACTAAAATTTTACTTAGTAAATATCACAGATAAAAGAAAATTACTAACTTTACTAAGTATATATCACAGATTTGAACTATTATACTAAAATAAAATGAATAAATAAATTAATAAACTATATGAATCTTAACTAACTCTAATAAAGTATAACTTAACTTAAACTATATCACATATTAAACAACATCATCTGAGTGCGTCAGTAAATCTATCTCCTTTAAGAATGGATGTCTTTGGCGTGATACACACCAACCTTTTCACCTCTTAAATTTCCTAACTCATAGAGAGAGTTTCCTAATTTTTTTAACACAATTGATTTTATAAATTTTGCACCTAGTTTTGCATTGTAATTCTCATTTGCATTACTTTGCTTAAAATTCCTGCGATAAACAATTTGTCCAGGATTATACTGTACGTCTTTACACCTGGTATTGTATACTTTACAACCTTTTTGATGTGCAATTTTCAAATTGTCAAAAATTTTTGCACGAATCAGTTCCAGACGATCTTCTTTATTTAAAATTTCAACATTAGACTCTTTTACAACATTTAGTTTTCTTAGTAATTCGTAAGTTTTCGCGTTCTGAATCATTGGTGTTCCAAACACAGCATAGTACGGTTCTACTCCGATCGCATCATGCAAAACACTTCGGAGTGAAAACTCAACATTACTAACATGTTGATCCCATTGTTTTTGGTTATTACCAAGATAGGATCGAATCTTTGACAGAACCGACTGGTTCACCCTTTCTGACGCGTTCGCTTGTGGTGAATAAAACGCAGTTCTTGTATGTTTTACCCCATAACGTTTTAGAAAACTGGTAAACAATTCCGAAACGAACTGTTTACCATTATCTGAATGAACAAATTCAGGAACACCAAAAACATGAAACACACTTTCTTCTAAAAATTTCACTACCTCAGATGATGTTGCTTTCCTTACTGGTTTTAAAAATACAAATTTACTAAAATGGTCTAGTACTATAAAAATATGTGTATTTCCAATACTAGTACGCGGGTAAGGCCCTAAGAAATCTATATATAATCGTTGGAATGGTCTTTCGGTCATCGTCTGCTGCCCCATCGGTGGTCGAGTAGTGGTATTAACGGATTTACAACATTTACAAATTTCACATGATTTCACCCAACGTTGAACATCAGTGGCCATCCCCGGCCAAAAGTACAGTTGTCGTAATTTCGACAAGGTTTTGTTGATGCCACCATGTCCTGACGCGGGTGAGTCATGTGAAACCTGTAATAGATTTTCGCGTAGCCCTTCAGGCACCCACAGTTTCCAGGCTCGGTCTTCTTGTACTATGTCACCTGTTCTTATGTCCGTTCGTTTATATACAAATCCGTCAGATATGCAAATATCTGGAAGTCTGTCTTGTTCTTGTTCTATTATCTTCTTTAGTTCAACATATTCTTCCGAAGAAAAATATGGTGAACTAAAGTCAACTCCTGGCGCTAAATCTTCGGTCGTGATCTCTTCCATATGAACTCGTGAGAGAGTATCAGGGACGACGTTTTGGACCCCCTTCCTATGTTCGATCCCGAACACGAATCCTTGCAGCTTCAGGCTCCATCTTGCCAATCTGCCTGTAAGATCTTTTTGTGACATCAGCCATTTTAAACTTGCGTGATCTGTAATGACGGTAAAGGGTAATCCTTCCACGTAGGCCCTGAACTTCTTTATCGATAAAACGGCCGCATAGCATTCAAGTTCCGTTACACTATAATTCCTTTGAGCAGAATTAAGCTTCTTGGACATGAATGCTATCGGTCGTTCATTCTTCTCGTCATCCAACTGAAAGAGCACACTCCCTACACCCGAAGTTGAGGCGTCGCACTGTATATAAAAATGTTTTGAAAAGTCAGAATTTGTTAGTATGGGAGCTGTAACTAAACTCTTTTTGAGTAGTTGAAATGCAGTTATGGCTTCGTCTGTCATTTTTAATGGTTGTCCGTTTTTCAAACAGTCTGTCATTGGGGCTGATACAGACGCATAATTTGTAATGAAGCGCCTATACCAGCCAGTCATGCCTAGGAACCTGCGGAGCTGTTTTGATGTTTTCGGAATAGGGAACTCTTCGATCGCCGATACTTTATCTTTATCTGTCCGAATGCAACCATCTCCAACGACATACCCCAAATACTTTATTTCTTTAAAGCAAAACTTGCTTTTCTCAACATTTATTGTCAAGCCTGGTTGACGTAATGAAAACGCGACTTCCTCCAGTGTCTTCATATGTGTTTCGAAGTCTGGAGAACAAATCAAGAGATCGTCTAGATAGACAAAGACATTCTGTCGAAGCCGACCAGGAATGACTTTGTCCATCAACTTTGTCATTCTCTGGGCGGCGTTACACAAACCAAACGGCATAACCGTAAATTGGTATAACGGCCGTCCAGGGATAGTAAAAGCTGTTTTCTCTCTTGATTTGCTCTCCAGCGGAATTTGCCAAAAAGCATCTTTTAAATCGATACTGGAGATATACCTTGTATCTTGAAGTCTGCTTATAATCCCATCTATATGGGGAAGAGGATATGCAAACTTTTTAGTCCTCGCATTTACCTTTCGCGAATCTAGGCAGAGTCTATTTTTCCCATTCTTTCTCACCAAAACAACTGGAGAGCTCCAAGCACTGTCACTCTCCTCTATTACACCCATTTCCAACATCCGATCTATTTCTGCGTATAGCAACTTTTGAACGGCTGGGGAAATGGGGTAATGCCTCTGTTTTATGGGAATATTCTCATCTTCTACTTCAATAACATGTTCTTCTAGATTGGTTTTACCCAATCCCAATATGGCGAAGGAGGGAAACAGTGACTTGACACCCTCCAGCTGCTTTTCTTGAGCTGGTGAAAGTTCGCGAAAACTCGATTGCTCCTTACTTGGAACTGTCACTCCAACTTCGCTTACTATGTTAGGAGCGATTTTAAAAGTGCTCCAAAAATCTACACCCAGATATAGAGTTTGTTGCAGACTTGGTACTACGAAAATTTCTAACTCTGCAGACTTACCACCCCACGAGACATTCGATTTGAAACTACCTTCAATCTTTTGCTGATTTCCATCCGCAGTCTTTATGTTTTCATTCATTTTTGATATTTTAATGTTTTTCCTAGTTAAAAACTCTATTGCACCTTTCCCCAAACATGTAACGGACGCTCCACTATCTAACAACCCTAAAACTTCTTCTCCCTCAAATTGCACTTTTGCGTACGGTCTATTATCATCCGAAATGGTCAAAATTGAAGCTTCAATTTTATTCTTCGTCCGTTTTTTTATTGCACTTATTTCCCTTAACCTAGCTATTTTTTTATAATTACTACTTTCCTTCACTTCAAAATCTATTTCCTCACCAAAAATTCTCCTTCTAGCTTCTTCATATTTTCTTTTCCTTTCATGAAGGCTCGCTTCGAAATCCACCTCTTTCGGTTGGTAAGTCAATTTTTCATCCGTCTTATTCTCTCTTTCTAATATAATTATTTTTCTAGATTCTTCTTTTGACTCTCCGGGACCTGTTTCGTCGTCGGCGGTTGACTCCCGGGTACACTGCCGACCTTCCTGTTTTCCTGACAGGCTGCACATTTGAAGGAAATGTTTCCCTCCCCACAACAATAACATGTTAAGGTATGAAATGAGGAAGGACATGTTCCTGCTTGTTGTTGTATTTCCCTCAAATTGTGATTCCGTTTTTCTTTCTCACTATATCTTTGATTTTGATCGTGAGATCTTTTATCCAACTTTTTAGGTTAGATAGCAGCAATTTCTAAGTCATCATCATCGGACTCGCTAACTGTTCTTTGTTCCTCAATTTCTTGAACAAACTTCTTGCTCCTAAACTCCATTGTTGCTGCTAAGTGCTCTTCTGCCCTCTTGCACTCATCTCGCAATTCCCTAATTGTACTGATAGCACTGCTAAAAATTAAGATAGCTATCCTTGGCTTAATGTTTTTTCGGACTATTGCTACTTAGTCAATTTCACTTAGCCTGGATTGCATTTGCAACTTTAACCCTCTTACATCAGCGTAGAACTCGTCGAATGGCTCGTGAGGCTGCTGCTTACGATCCATAATTGCCCTCAAGATTTCATGATCGCGCTTATTACTTTTGAATTGCCTTATAAGCTCTGTTTTCAAATCATAATAATTGAGCATTTCATCACCTTTATTTTCTTCTAGGAACTGCCAATACCACGTCTCTGCTGCCCCCGTTACAAGATAGTTAAAGTTATTGTACAGTTGGTCGTCAGTCAGTCCGTGTTTCTTCTGTTGGGATTCCACTCGAAAAATAAAACTTTCAACCGACATGCCTTTTGACGAGCCATCAAATTTAACTCCCCATTTATGAACATCAAACTTTCGATTGATGTCCCTGAATGAGGAATGTGCATTTGAACAGCATGTCGATTGATTATTTTTCGAATGGTTTGTTCGTCCGTTTGATGTAATCGAAAGTCCTGTTTGGTTTGTATTTTTCGTGTCTTGGCTTTCCGGTATACCACTCTGAACTGCCAAGGATTTTTCCAACTTCTTAAATTTCGAATTAACCTCTTTCATGTTCTTATCCAAAAGCTTGAACATGTCTGACAATCCGTCAGCTATGAAACTGAGGGTTTTGGTTTGACTTTCCTTGACAGTCAGAGTGGCAACTTTTTGCATCTGTTCGTACAAGTCGAGAGCTGTCAATGGTTGTACGTGAGGATGTCCGTTGTTTGTCCCTGGTCTGGTCCTGTTCTTTATTTCTTCTTCCAGTTGTAGTCGTTCTCGTTCTAGTTCTTCAGTTTGTTGTTGTATTAGTGATCGTTCATCAGGTTGGGTATCTTCTTCCGAGTCGATTTGTTCTTCTTGTTGCTCTTCGTGTTCGTTACCACCAACTTCTTCCAAGTGTTCTCTGTTGTCTTCGTTTGTGTCTCTCCTGTCGTTGTCTCCTCCGTTAGCTTCGTCTATTTCCATGTTCCGAAGTGTAGCTGCAATGTCGTTGTATCGTTGATTCAAGTCCGTACCGTTCCCTTGTTCGTTCCTTGTCCCGGTAATTGGCAGTTCCTCTTCTAGATTCCCATCTGTTATTTGCTCTCCCCATTGTCGAGCAGCCCTTCTGGTTATTGGCCCATTCTGCCTACCCTGATCTTTGGGAATAGCACCGGTTCTCTTTCCTTTGTCCCCCATAACTATTCTTAGCTGGTTGAAGATCAAACCAATCAAAACCAAAAACAAATTTCAAAACAAAAAAATTCTCACAAAAATAAATTTTTGAAAATGTCGTAAATTCAACTCAGCAAGGTATTTCAACGCTGAAGTGAATTTTTATTTTTACAAAAAAAATGTAAAAAAAATCAAAAAAATGGCAAAAAAAGAAATATAGATATAAAAAAATTTTGAAATATAGTAAAAAAAATATAAAAAAGTAATAAAAAAAAAGATTGATAAAAAAATTAATAAAAAAAGTTGTGTAGCTTTTGTGTTTTAAAGAAAATTTCATACAAAATGCTTAGGTGTGTGAAAACTTGCTAAGTTTCCTTTCCGCTGGTAAATCGATTTTGGTCTGTAAAGTCCCTATGTCCCTATATGTAAATTGTATTGTCTGGATTTCCACTGGTGCGCTCGAAATTCAGCTGGTATCTCCATTCATCCCCATTTCACAACCACTACATGGATCGGAGCGTGTAGCCCGATAAATGGTTAGCTGCGAAATAAAAATCAACTTCGATACGAATAAGGCTTCAGGAAGCGAAACCTCTACCTCACAAAAAGTTGGGTTGTACCTGACTTTATGGATAGCTGAAGTAGCGATTCCTTTGACCCTATTCTACTTTTGGTGCCGTCATAGATCCAAATTACCTCACTAAATCTCCGAGTCTAACCCTGTTGATCGGATAGCAATTTCCAATCTATGACGTAACCAAAAGTTCCCTCTGTCCCTAGATTTGCTTTAAATTTGGATAGAAAAGTAAAAAAATTTAAAAAAAATGTAAAAAAAATGTATTAAAAAAAACGCGGAAATAAAAAGACAAGTCCAAAGTGATGACATTAAAGAACATCATCCCCTTGGAATTGCATTTTCTTTCTTAACCGTCAGGTCTCGTTGGGCGCCATTGTTAGGAGTCAGGTTGCCTTAGGGCTTACTTCGGTACAAGAGAAGTTGCGGGTGGCACGCTTGTGGTTGCACAGCTAAGCTCGTGGAAAATGGGTGTGGTTCTTGCCACTCCTCAAAGTACCTCCTGCTCTACTAATCAAAAAAAAGGTCGTGCCGATAGTAAGAGGGAAGGAAAGTGGAAAAGGAAAAAAAAAAAGGAAAGAGGATGTGAATTATAAAAAGGAAAGATAAAAATTACTAAAAAAAACTATTGCTGGAAAAAAAGAGTGAAGAACAAATCCAGGAACGTGAACATCATCTAAGGAAACGTAAGTATAGTGCTTCAGTAATTATTTAAAATCTAACCTAACTAACCTAAAATACCCTACACCGTAAAACTAAATTCCTAACTAAAATACCTAACCATCACCAATATACCCTAACTAACCTAATCCAAACGAAATTCTACCATCACCAAAATAATATATATATATAGATACAAAAATAAGCCCTAAAAGATACTGTACCTAAAGCACATACTTTTTTTATTTCCCTAGATAACTGCTCCGCTGAAGTTCCGAGCGCTCGCCTGGTGTTATCGACGAATTTTGGCCTGCCCTCCCTTGTATCTTAGAGATACATCCAAACGCTATCTTCTTGGCCGATGTTTTGAAGAATAGCCCCGAAAGATTATTTTCCAGCTGAAATCTAAGTCTGTCGAAGAGTTCAGGTCAGTCATGTCCTCTAAAGAAAATCCATATTACCAATGGACGGCTTTGCCACCCTCCACACACCTTTAGCTAAGTATTTAGCAATCCATTAATAACACTTTGTTACACTATTCAAATTATAATTTTATTCAAAATCTTCATTAATATTCGAAAATAAAATTGAGCTCTCCCGCTCGTTTCTTTTTCTTACAACTAGTTCAATAATTCAATTTCAAATTCAATAAAAAAATGTGTAAAAATATATGTAAAAATAAATAGAAAGAAGATTGTAACTTTGGTAATCTTGTGATTTCCAACTTTAACAATTTATATGGGCCTTTTTGCCCTAATTAACAATGTTTGACTCACCCGTTTATTTAGGAATCCTTCGTTGTTCTGCCGGCAGCACCTCGACGAATCCTTTTTGTGCCTTTGTGCACAATATTCACCTTTTTTTTTTACTAATTATTATTAAAATTGAAAATTGTCACTTTTTCCAAAAGTTTAAAACCAATCTCTTTTTGCTTCATAACTAAAAAAATTTAAATTTAACTTAAAAATAAAAAAAAACAATTTGGAGAACTGAATTTTAACTTAGGTAATTATTCTTTAAAATCTACGTTATCTTCAAAGAAAATTGTTCTTTAATTTCACTTTTTTTTTTTTTTGTAAAAAAACATTCACTTCGCAGACGTTGGTTGAATCCTTATCTCCCCTTCTTTCTAGAAGTTCCTCCTTTGCATATATGTATATATACTTCCTATATATATACACTATTATCTGTGGAGTCTTCTTCACGCTTCTCGAACTTTCAGTCTTTGTTCCTAACGAACAAAGCCAAGTTTCTTTAGGATTCGATTCCAACTTTTGTAGTGTAATATGTGTATATATGTATGTGCATATAAAAAAAAAACAAGCAGAGGCCTAGATTTGGTTTGATCTTCGACCTGGTAAAATTATTTAATTATTTTCTACTTTAAGAGTTTGTTTCTCCAATGTAACATACCTCTGCTTAATAAAGAATCGATTTTAGATTCCTTCTTTCTATTCTATAAAAATTTCCAAAGGATCTTTTTGTGCTCCCCAAACGATTTTTTTATATATGTAGGTATATATATGTTTGTCTGTACACCTAAATTTCTTTTTATTAGTTAAATTCACTTGTATTTTTCACTTCTAATTACCTTTTTAATTAATTCACCACAATATACAATATAGTCTAATGTCTTTGCATTAGAATTTGCAATAAAAGTTGCACAGAACAAAAATTGTAAAAAAAAAGTTTTAACTTTCACTTTAAATTTCGATTTAAATAAAACTGCAATCACTTCCTACGGTTGCTCTTCTCGAATTTGAATTCAAATTTGCAATGATCATGAAATCTCGTTCTGTTTTATGGTTTCGTTATCTTTCTGTAAATTAATACATAGTTACACGTTGATAACGTGTTTTTGGGTTTGTACATTATGTTCTATACAAAACCTTACGTATTTAACTTCGTTATGTAATTTCTCTCAAATTCATCGCGAGTGTAACAAAAAAAAAATATCCAACAACAACAACACCGAAATACCTCTCCCGAAATAAAAGAAAAAAAATAACAACAAATGCCCACTTTGCAAATACCTAGTGTTAAACACAACAAAAAAAATCATATAACCCACCAAGTGCAAAAACAATAGAAACAACCACTGCAATAGCATCACACAACAACAGCTTATCAAAAAAAAAAACAAAAACTCTCGCGTCTCCCAAATTGTCTTCAGTGTTCAGTGCATACGAGTAATCCTTTCTTTTCCTTCCCCCCATCTTCGTGCAGTCTGACTTGATAACGATTGTGGTTTCGCGAGTGGAACCTCTTCTCAAAATTTTTTATTGTGTGTGTTGATAAATAACCAGGGGCGGATCGATTACAAATTATCACTAAGGCATAACACTAGTGATAATTCGTTTTGTTGAAGCTCAAATTGGAATTTATATAACATATACAATATAGGTAATTGTCGGATAAGGTTTTTAAAAGTTTTGGTATATTTAAATGGTAGGTACATTCAGGGTCGATTATGCCAACATTCGTGGGCTTAGATCGAATTTCTGTGATGTGTACATTTATACTGTACAAAACAGGCAGGGGCGTACACTCCCTTGGGGCAAGCGGGGCGGCGCCCCGGGGCCCCAGACCGACCCCAGGGCCCCCACTGGAGACAATACAGAACAGTTATAAATTGAGTTACGAAGTAAATTAAAATGTATTTGAATCACTTCGGATACAAGGGAAACTAATAATGTCATTCAGTTGGTAGCCACACAATATATATATTGATTTAAAAAAAAGGTTACCCCAGGGGCCCCAAAAAAATAAACTGCTTTTTTAAAAGAAAAATTATAATTTTATCTTAGGGCCCCAAAAAATATTACTTGAAAAATCTTTGCCACCACAAATAATACATTAGGGGCCCCAAAAAAGCAAAAAAAGTTTTGTTAATGGCATACCAAATATTACTTCAAGTCAATACATTGGGGGCCCCAAAAAAGCAAACAACTACTTCAGGCCAGGGGCCCCAAAAGCCTTTATTTCAGGGCGTCAAAAAAAATTAAATTAAAAAAAAATTGTTTTTTAAATTAAATTACATTTATTGATGGATTACTAAATATTACTTTAGGAGCCCCAAAATCTATTACTAAGGAGCCCAAAAATATTCATCAAATTTTCTGATGGCATGACAAATATTATTTGAAGATCCTCAAAAAGCGGTTCAAAACAATCAAATGGAAAATTAAATATCAAATCAGGGACCCCAACATAAAAACATCAGGGCCCAAATATAAAAACATTACGTTATTGGTGGCATTCTGAATATTACTTCAGAACAGAGGCACCAATATCTATTAATTCTTGGCTCCAAAAAAATTATATTATATATTAGGGGCCTCTAAGCACTTAATTTTGAGGCCCCAAAAATAATTTTTCAGGGGCCCTAAGCTTCAAAAATTTGTATTTTAGGGGTCTCTTAATACAGTCGACTCCGCTAAGTCCAACTCCCTCTAAGTCGAATTTCCCTCTAAGTCGAACTTTTTCACCACTTTTAATGAACAATTCTGAAAAAAAATATTAAATAAATCCCTCTAACTCGAATTTCCCTCTAACTCGAACCGATTTTCGAGTCCCGTGAAAGTTTGACTTAGAGGGAGTCGACTGTATTTAATTTTGGGGGCTCCTAGTACGAGTATTTACTACTTTTATTATAGACATTTAAAGTAAGTATAGCAAAGTGCATTACGAACATATTAAAACATTAAAATAAACCTAAAAATAAATAAGCCATACAAAAAAATGTATAGCGTATACATCCTTTTTTTTTTGTATCTAAGGGGCCCCAAAATTTAGTCTTGCCCCGGGGCCCCGGCGACTCAACGTACGCCACTGAAAACAGGCCAGCTGTTTTGGCACTAGATGAGACCCAAATAAGTGAAAATTCAGATTGTTCTGAATTTAATCTAAATGGGTATTGCTTGGTGCCATTATTCTTTTCCCACCACGGTCTCGCCATATACATTAGAAATGATGTTGCCTATCAACTTCAACCACAATACGGTCAGTGCATTAAAACTAATTTTAATTTCATGTGGTTCAAATTCACGATTAACAGGCGCATCATTCATTTATGTTTTATTTATCGAAGTCCTAACTTGGACAGTAATTCAACTTCTAATGAATTTGATGCTCTGTCCGACTCCATCCAAAGGATTGTCTCCCTTTATCCTCACACTGAAATCGTTATTACGGGCGATTTCAATGTACACAATTCTTCTTGGCTTCGCTTTTCGGGCCCGACAACACCCGAAGGAAGGCATGTTGAGATTTTTGCTGAGTTAAACCACTTAACTCAGCTAGTCAATGAGCCGACCCGAATTTCGGACGTCGCTGGTCGGGCTGAAAATACTCTAGACTTGTTTCTTACCTCTGACCCTGATAAATACACTGTAAGTGTATTATCGCCTCTAGGCACATCAGATCATTGTGTCATATCTGCGAATTTCTCTTGTCAAAAAAATCCAGTTAAAGAAAAAAACTCCTAAGAGAACTGTTTGGCAATATGAGAAAGCCAACTAGGAGGGTCTCAACGCTTTTTTCAAAAACTTTAACTGGTCGCTATGTTTCCTCGATAGTGACGTTGATGCCAGTACAGATATGATCACAAATTTAATTCTCTCCGAAATGAGAAATTTTATCCCGAATAGGGCTAAAACAATCAAACCGAAAGAGAATTCGTGGTTTGATTCGAGCTGTAAAGAGGTTATCAGGGAAAAAGAGGTAATATTCCGTTATTATAAAGCCAACCCCACACGGAGAAAAAATAAGGTGTGAACCACCTTATTTCTGGTACATTTAACTATAATGTAAAGTTAATATAGGGATGACTCCCCAATAAAATGAAATTTACCTTACTTTTCTAGTAAATTTATAGCTTGTACTTAACTTTACAGTAAAGCCGTTTTTTGTATGAATTTCTAATAGAAATTACTAGAAGTTAGGTACATATTTTACCTTACTATAAGGCTGAAAATACTGATTTTTAATGTTAATTGAACTTTTCTATGGAAGGTAGAATTTAGTTACAGATTGGATCAAATAAAGTCAATTTCATTTTTATTGATGACATTTTTCTAAATAAAATTGTATGCATTTATCTTACAAAAATTAATTAAAATAAAAAAGGTGATTTTTGTAAATATTGAAAAACATAACTGGGTAACACGTAGGTACTTAATCCTCAAAGCCATTTAGGAGTAAGTACGTATGACCCTGTTATGTTTTTCAATGATAACAAAAATCACTTTTTTTATTTTAATTAATTTTTGTAAAATAAATGCATACCCACAATTTTATTTTGGAAAATATTATCAATAAAAATGAAATTGACTTTATTTGATCCAATTGTTTGCTAATTCTTTAAGAGTTAATGTAACTATTCCGCACTCGCCACCTAAAAGCTCCGACAAAAAAAAAACCAAACACAATGGAAAACAAATGGCGCACTTTCAATGACGGCATTAAGAGTTTTTTCTATGTATCGATGGCACTGATCTCTATTGGGGAAAATCGCTAGAATTTTGTATTATTATTACCTTAGTGTAAGGTAAAACTTATTCATAGAATAGTTAAATTTGTAAAATATGTTTTACTAGAATCTTAAAGTGAAAAGATTCATACACTTTTTTGGTTGAAGGTATATTTGACTCTACGTAAAGAAAATATTGCTACTAGTAAGGTATATACTTCTTTAATTTGTTCACCATAATTTTGTTGTAAACTTTACTTTACTTTACGAACCCAAGAAATGTTCAATACGTAAGGTAAACTTTACTTAAAATCTAGGACTTTTTACTTTAATTACCTTACTAGTCATATGAAGTATAAAATACTAGATTTATTTTTCTCCGTGCACTGAGGAAAATCGGATAAGATTTAAGCAAGCTAGAAAGACCAGCAACGCCCATATTCGACGAATCAAATTTTTGCATGAGCAAAAATTAAGACAAAAAATACTACAGTGTCCCACAGGTAGTAAAAATGTTTGGTCATTTGTGAAAAATATTCGAAACTCTACAACATCTTCGGTTCCAACGCTCGTTTACAATGACACTCCTTTTGTTAGTTCTCTTGAGAAAGCTAACCTTCTCGTCAGGCAGTTCGCTGCCAATTCAACGTTAATAGAAAGTGTCATGACTCCCCCTTCACTTGAGCGAGTAAATAGTTTTATGGGACCTATTTTTTTTCATACTCGTGCAGTGGCAAGAGTTCTTAAAGACCTTGACATACACAAATCCGCTGGCCCGGATAGTATCCCTCCCATAGTTCTGAAGAGGTGTTCTTCTACGCTGGCAAAACCACTGCGTAAGCTTTTCCATCTGTCCTACTCTACAGGTCTCTTTCCGAGTGGATGGAGAACAGCATTTGTACAGCCTGTCCCTAAAAAAGGCGACTATCGTCCGATTGCACTTACGTCCCTTCTTTCCAAGGTCATGGAAACGCTGATTAATTTCCAGCTTAAGAAATATCTTTAAGAACGGAAGCTTCTTAATGACCGGCAGTATGGCTTTCGTAGCAATAGATCCACTGGTGATTTGATGGTTTATCTCACCGATCAGTGGAACAAATCTTTACATCGTTTTGGAGAAAGTAAGATTGTTGCGCTTGATATTTCAAAGGCATTTGATAGAGTTTGGCATCAAGCTCTCTTATCGAAAATGCTTGCATTCGGTATTGATGAATCTCTTCTTCGTTGGATTAGAAATTACCTTTCGAACCGTTCAACTCAAGTCGTTTTGGATGGATTCAAGTCTGAAACCCACAATATAAACGCTGGTGTGCCCCAGGGCTCCATTTTATCTCCGACTCTCTTTCTCATTTTCATTAATGATTTGCTCTCTGAAACTTCTAATCCATTAAATTGTTTCGCAGATGATAGTACCCTTTTCATATTCGTTTGAAGATTCACACCCATGTCCTTCGGATGTGGAACTCCAACGGCAAAATATGATAAGCTCATTAAATTCTGATCTCGAATGCATTGTCCAATGTGGAATAAGAAACCGCGTAGAATTTAATGCTTCTAAAACACAATGCTGCTTACTATCTTTAAAACGAAACCTCCCCCCTTTGCCACTATCCATGAGTGGTACTTGCATCGAGGAAACTGATCAGCTTTCGATTCTAGGTATGTCCATTACAAACCACCTTTTGTGGAATGAGCACATATTCGATGTAGCCAAAAACTCGGCGAAATGCTTAGTTTCCTCCGAAGATGTAAGAAATATTTCCCCCTTCTGATCTGGCTATAATTTATAAAGCATATATTCGTCCAAAACTCGAGTATAACTCCCATATCTGGGCAGGTGCTCCTAAGACCCACTTGAGTTATTTGGATAGAATTCAAAATAGAGCTTTTAAAATGATAGGTGATAGGTCCATTACTGGTACAATCCCACCCCTTGATCACCGCCGGAATGTATCATGCCTGTCCTTATTTTATAGGTACTTTTTTAAAAAATGTTCTAATGAAATAGCTAGCTGCATTCATCAGTTTACACCTGAGCCCAATTTCGGACGTAGCGTCAAATACAGAGATTCTTTCTTTAGTCGCACTACGAGAATGTGGAATGCATTACCCGGCTCAGTTTTTCCCTCCCATTTTAATGTCCAGAACTTTAAAACTAATGTGCATCGGTTTCTCCTTATAAACCCCTCCCTCTTTTCCTAACGCTCGCACTGTGTTGATACATATTAAGGGTACCCAAAACCCCTTTAGTGCGCGCAGATTATAAAAAAAAAAAAAAAAAAAAAAAAAAAACCTCGTTCACAACGTGGCTTGGGTTCTGAAATTATATTCTAAACCTCGTTGACGAGGTTTGATAACGTGTTTTCGGGTTCTAAACCTCGTTGATAACGTGTTTTTGTATTATAATCCTCGCTCATAACATGTCTTAGGGCTTGGGTTTATGTAAATATTATAGGATCCCACATTATACGTATCTCATTAAGTATCATTTGTATAAGGATAAACCTGATTAATTTTTTTTTTATCAACTTTCGTTCAAGGGTAGTAAAAAAATCAAAGAAAATTCTTCATGGGATCCCTATGGTTCAGTTTTTTTAATATCAACTTAATTTCAAGGTAATAAAAAAACAAACATCAAAGAAAATTCTTCATGGGATTAACATTTTTCAATTTTTTTTAAATTACCAACTTCTTTTCAATGTAATAAAAAAAAAGAAAACATCAAAGAAAAAATTCTTATTGGGATCAATATGTTTTATTTTTTTTTTTTTTTTTTAACTTTATCACCTTCATTTAAAGGTAATAAAATAAAATGGAAAATTTCCTGATAAACCTGATTCAATCAATTTAAAAAAAAAATCTTCGTAGGATCAGGATTCAGTTTTTTTTTCAAATTGACAAACATCAAAGAAAATTCTTAGTTTATTGGAAAAAGCATTTTACATTCAAACTACTTAAGTAGGTGATTTAAATGCAATTGATATGATCCTTTGTACTCAAAAAAGTTAGGGAAATTTTTCTAAAAAAAAAGAAGAAGATACAAATAAAAAAGTGTGTTCGATACCAGAAAACCACTCGGACTTGTAAGAAAAAGCAACCCATTATCAAGATTATGTAATGGGTAAAGAAAATTGATCGCGGACTGAAACCACGTAGGTCCACTGAACATAAAAATATATGTACGTGGTTCCTAAACATGTTCATTCGTATGAATAACAAATAAAACATTCAGAAAATTCAATTTTTAATATAATATTATTTTCCTGAATGAACACGAAAATATTTTTTAAAGAAAAAAATAGAAAACAATATGTTTCATCAGGTTTTTAAGATTGAGAGGGGATTTGAGATACTTCTACTAGGGCTTCTATAAAAGGAAATTTCGTTGTTACCGACGAGCACAGTCGATTACTAGCACTAACCATAACATCATGTTTTTTGAAGAGGAGGAATATTCGTTATTTACATTAGATGATTACGCGGTAACAGAAGCAAACTCGCTTAACTCGCGGAACGAAAACAATTACAAACCAACCAAAAAAATATCGGACTTAATGGAAGATATTAAGTACAATATTTTTGCTCTAAAAAAAGTAAAAACGCCTTGGGGGGATCGCATCGTCTTAAATCTTGGACAGTTCACAGTAAGTTAAAAAAAAAAAATTATTTATTCCTTCAGACTTTTCTACCTCAGAGATATTGCAAACTCTCGGTAAGCAGCATGGCATCCATTGGGGGAGGTGGCTATGCCGTAGAGATTGTAAAACGAATCGGTTCCACCACATATGAATTAAAATTTATGAAAATGAAGTAATAATCCATTTTAATTTGTAAAAAGAAAAAAAAATTATAGTTGTAAATAAACGAACAATAAATAGGTATATAGTTTAAAAAAAAAAAATCTTTCTTTTATTCGGTTTTTGTATTTCTTTAGATTTTTTTTATTTAATTCAGGAAGAGTCGCTGATAAACCCCTCTTTTAATTTGTACAGGTATTGCCTTATACATATATACCCACAGTTATAACAAATATAACAAATAAAAAAAAAAAAACAAAAAAAAAACAAAATTATAGTCAAAGAAAAAATAAACAAAAAAATATCAATCCTTTATTTCTTTAGTTTTAATTTTTACATTTCTTAAATTTTACATTAATTCGTTTTTATTAATCCAGGAGTTATGTTCTGATGGAAATCCCAACCACTTGACAAAAACCTTATTTCCTCTGTTTTGTAAAACCTTTTCCACAAGAAAAATATCTGCACATTTAGTTTTCATCAGTTCTGGTTCATAGAAACTACCTTCAACAGCTTTTCCTTCATAGTCTTCAAGAAGATATGTATTTGGTTTTGTAATTTTGATTTTTCTTATTTTAAAAACCTCAGTAGTCCAGTTTGGTGTATATCCCTTTTCAAATGCATGTTTATACTTGCTGATTCTTATTTTGTCACCGATCTTAAATTTTCGTTTACTTGCTCCTTCTTTATCAGTTTTAAAAAGCGGTAACAATGACTTTGAATTTTTCTTCGTTACATCTGCAGGAAAACATTTAATGGTTCTATGAAAAGAGTGATTGTAATCATTAAGTAGTTTCTTGTAAATATTGAACCACTTATAGTTTCCATTGAAACTAAATTCTTTCCACATTTTTTCTTTAAAAGTTCTATTAAATCTCTCAACAATGGAAGCCCTTAATGAACTGAATGTTGAGTAATGATTAATTTTGTACTTTTCCATTAAGAGTTTAAAGTTTTTATTGAAAAATTCTTTTCCATCATCTGTTTGTATATTCTTTGGAATTCTAGAAGAAAATCTAAATATTTGTTCCATTCCTTTCGTAATGGTAATACCCTTTTTGTTTTTCATAGGGATGACCCATGCAAATTTCGATCGATTACTGTCATTAAATAATTAAATCCTCTGTTTTGTTCACTGTATGGAATCATTTCAACGAGGTCAGCTTGCCATAAGTCATCGTAGCCTTTGATTATAACATGACAACGTTTGAAGTTTGTACGTGCTGCTTTATGCAACTCCTCAACAACCTCACGCTTACTCATATTTATAAAGAGTGAATTCAACAAAATCAAATAAAAGACTTTTATATATATTTTTTTTCTTTTATTGCAATCTATTATACAATAACATAAGTTTCTTAATATTAATTAACATTTTTTCCATATGGTAACAGCCGCAAGTATCTGGACCTTCTTCACATAGGTTGGATGACCAATAACAGTTAGAGTAATGATGTCCATGCGATGTTTCCATGTATGTTGTATTTTTAAATTTACTAACCATTGAAATACAGTTAGTAAATTCTCCATAGTGTTCATCCAATACTGACTCGCCATTTGTTTTTAAAAAATCAAAAATATCTTTTATTATTTTATCAGTGTCCATTTTGAAGTTCCTTGTTGTTCAAGTGTTGAATGCTTACTAACAAATTTTATTTTACTTTATGAAAATTGAAAATCTTTTCTTCATTTTCACTTATATTATGTTTATATTAATACAAATACATATAACATTTTTTACTTATTTTAATCTATGGGTGTAAAGGGTACATTAGGAAACAGCGTCTTCATAAAATGTTCAACTTTATTTTTAATTTTCTCGTCAACATACTTTTCTTCTATGGAGTCTTTAAGTTTTTGAGAAATTAATTGTGATGCTGACTTTTCTTGCTCCATACTTTTTATTGTTTCCTTTATCGTAGAGTCTATGTGGTTTTTTAGCTTATGAATTTCCTTATTAAAAGTGGATAAAACTTCCATTTAAGAAGAATTTATGTGGTTTATAATGCTTGATTCTTTAAGACTTATTTGATCATCAACATATTGTAACGATGAATTACTGAACTACTTTTAAGATAAAAGTCTGAACACACTACCTACTACTGCAAAGGTAGAAATGTGAACGGACCTTTAGTAATTAAGAAAAATATCTCACTGAACACATCTAAAAATATTCCACTGAACACATCTAAAAATATCTCACTGAACACATCTCAAAATATCCCACACTGAACACATCTCAAAATATCCCACTAGACTGGAAGTATGAAGTGCCCTTCCTGGAAAGGAAGTTTCGAGAGACAGGGACGAGAGCCTTCGAGGACGTTCTCGAGTCTCGAGATTCCGGTATAAAAGGCAGCGTAGACACCGACCGGGGACAGTTTAATCTTGAAAGTGAAAGAGTACAGTACAAAGTGAAATAAAGTGTTGCGAATTGTTAGTAGTAAATAAAGTGATTTAAAAGTGTATTTGTTTGAGCGAATAATAAAAGTAAATTGAGTTGAAATAAAGTGTGTTCTTATTTGAACGGAAATATAAGTGGAAATTAAATAAGTTTTATTGTGAACCCGGAATAAAACATTACATTGGTGTCAGAAAAGTGGAATAAAACTTATTTATTTGTGCGAATCAGATAATTTCGCGAATAAAATAAAAAGTGCGCGTGTGTTTTAACAATAAACAAAGTGTAAAACATTTTGAAATAAGTAAAAGTGCTCGCGTTTTGAAAAGTTAAAATGGGTAAAACACTAAATCAGTTAAGTTTGACTGAGTTGAAGGCGGAATTAACTAAGCGAGGTCTTCCTACTGCTGGATCAAAAAATGATCTCATTATCCGTCTACAGGATTATTTAACCCAGAAAAACGAAGATTTGGATACATTTCAATTCGAGGTTGAAATGATAGAAGAACGAGTAAGTACTAGTTCCATGATGGCTGTTCTCCTTGCAAAATTTGAAGAACAGAAAGATCAAATGGAACAACAACGTAAAGAACAAAAGGATGAACAGAAGAATCTTCTCGAACAAATAGAGACACAACGCAAGGAACAGAGAGAACAATTAGAAAAACAACAGAGTAGTGTTCTCGAAAAAATTGAGGCACAACGTACCGAGCAAAAGAGTGAACAACAGAATCTTCTCGAAAAACTGGAAACCCAAAAGAACCTTCTAGATGAACAGAAAAACCTCATCGAAGGTAAGCTTGATGCTATCGAGAACAAGTTCGTTGCTCTTGATGCTTCCATCAAAGGTGTTGAAAAACAATCTCAAGAAAAGTTCGAGAAAGTTGAAGAAAAACTCGAGAAAGTAGAAATAAAATTCGATGACAAATTGAAAGGAATGGAAGTCAAAATGCAAAATTTTACCGAAGAACTTGACAAGGTTCGAAAAATTAAGGTGCGAGAAAGTTCTGGTGAGTATTTAAAGAAGAAGGAAATGCATCCACCAACCTTTGATGGACAAAGTTCTTGGTCGATCTACAAGAAACAGTTTGAGGCAGCTGCCACAACAAATGGCTGGGATGACGAAGACAAATGTATAGCGCTGACTCTTGCTCTTAGAGGTCCTGCTGCTGAGTTGTTACAAACGTTACCACCAGAAAAGAATGGTAACTTTAACGCTCTTGTCCAGGTCATTGAAAAACGCTTTGGAGATGGCCATATGCAGGAAGTCTTCCGCGTCCAACTCAATACAAGAGTCCAGAAAAGAGGAGAAACTCTGCAACAACTTCAAGCAGATATTGAAAGGTTGGCTCATCTGGCATATCCGACAGCAGGAGATGACATTATCAATCAGTTTGCGACAGAAGCCTTTGTACGTGCTGTATCTGATATAAATCTTCAGCGAGCAATTCGAACAGCTCTAAAACGTTCCCTTCCTGAAGCATTAGCGTTTGCACTGACTATGGAAGCAGCAGAACAGGCTTCTCAAGGCGTTCATCGGGTAAGAGAAGTTGCAGTGGAGGAATGCTCTTGTCAAAAACTCGCATTCCAAAGAAACCAGCGAGACGGAGCTGCTCGATGCTGGAACTGTAACAAGACAGGACATCTCCAGCGGCAGTGCAGATTGCCACCAAGAAGAACTGCTTGCGAACACTGTGGAAACAGAAATATTGCCCAACAACAGGTAAGCGATACAACTAACACGCATGCTCATCTTGATTCCCATTCGGGAAACGAGTAAGAACCAACTTCGAGGGGCAGAAGCTGGTTTCTGGTATCGATGGCCCCAGAACCACAATTCAAGTCTCACAGACTAAACGAGACAACAAAAGTCTGACAGTGGAGGCGACCATAAACAACAAACAACACGTGGCTACAATTGACACCGGTGCCACCGCCTCCATTGTACGAAGAGACTTGGTGAAGATGACATGGCTACATAACACCAACAGCTACCGTCTGAAGACCGCCACAGGAGAAGCAGCAAGGGTGTACGGTGAAGTTCGTCTTACGATCCGTATGGCAGAACTAGAGTTTTCGCATGTGTTTTTGGTGGCAGATATATGTGACGAGTGCATCATTGGAATCGACTTCATGAAGGAGCATGGAATCATTTTGGATATCGGAAATCAAGTCCTGAAATACAGAAATGTAGAGATTCCAATGGTCTATGGCACTGAAAACTCGACAACAATTAGAACTGTCATCAAAGAAGACATGTGCCTGCCTCCTTCTTCAGAAGTTTTTGTGTGGACCAAGTTAAAGGGGAACTTTGGAAGCCATCGATACCTCATGGTTGAACCAGAAGTTGAGCAAAGTTCCGAAAACATCATCATCGGGAAGACTCTTGTGGCACCAAAGAACAACATGGTACCTGTACGGATACTTAACATCAAACCGTACCCAATCAAGCTTAAGAAAGGAGAAGTTGTTGGGCAATGTGAATCTGTGGCCGCAATAACTAAGATCAACGAAGTGGATACACAGATGACTACGAACTCGGAGAAACTAAAGAAACAAATTCTCAATTCAGACAACTTGAGTCAACATCAGCTTAATGTTGCGGGAAGGCTTCTTCACGAATATGCTGATATCTTCTCTTCCCCCAGCGGGCAGTACGGCCGAACACAACTAGTGCAGCATCGAATCGATACAGGAGATGCTAGGCCGATTCGTCAACCAGCAAGACGTCTTCCCTTGGCCAAACAAGGTGAAGTTGAAGAAATGATATCGACAATGAAGAAAGATGGGCTGATCGAAAATTCCAAAAGCCCTTGGGCATCACCGGTAGTTCTCGTCAAAAAGAAAGATGGAAGCACTCGATTTTGTGTCGACTACCGCAGGCTGAATGATGTGACGAAGAAAGACAGCTACCCACTGCCAAGAATCAGCGATACTCTAGATGCAATGGAAGGAGCACAATGGTTTTCGACTTTGGACTTGAAGAGTGGCTACTGGCAGGTAGAAATCCATCCAGAAGATCGGGAAAAGACGGCTTTCTCTACAGGAAATGGTCTGTGGCAGTTTAATGTCATGCCGTTTGGGCTATGTAATGCCCCAGCTACTTTTGAGCGCTTGATGGAGTGCGTTTTGAATGGATTAACCTGGAAATCTTGCCTAGTCTATTTGGATGATGTCATCGTTTACGGAAAAACATTTGATGACCATTGTGAAAACCTAAAGGCTGTATTCCAGAGGCTACGAGAAGCACATCTTAAGTTGAATCCAAAGAAATGTGCACTTTTCAAGACCGAGGTTAAATATTTGGGGCATATCATCTCATCCCAAGGAGTGAAGACTGATCCTGAAAAAGTTGACACTGTGAAGAACTGGCCAACCCCTCAGGACAAGCATCAACTTCGGAGTTTCCTCGGTCTGGCAACGTACTATCGACGATTTGTGAAGGATTTTGCGAGAATCGCCAAAAGCTTCCACCAACTTACGGAGAAGGGTAAACCCTTTAAATGGTCAGGTGAGTGTGAGAAAAGCTTTCAGGAACTGAAGCTGCGGTTATGTGAAGCTCCTGTGCTGGCCTATCCGACTCCAGGCAAACAATTCATCATTGACGCAGATGCAAGTAATGTTGGAGTTGGTGCTGTTTTATCGCAAGTTCATGACGGAGAAGAAAAGGTCGTTGCCTATTTCAGCAAGGTACTCTCGAAACAAGAAAGAAACTATTGCGTGACCAGAAGGGAACTTCTAGCTCTAGTATTGGCAACAAAGCACTTCCATAAGTACATCTATGGACAGAAGTTCCTTCTTCGCACAGATCATGGTGCACTAAATTGGCTTTTGAACTTCAAAAATCCAGAGGGTCAAGTAGCAAGATGGATCGAGATACTTCAGACGTATCAATGTCAGATTCAACATCGAAGAGGAAAACTGCATTCAAATGCAGACGCATTATCTCGGCGCCCGTGCAAGCAAGACTGCAAACATTGCACACGACTAGAAGAAAAGGAAGTTGTCGCTGTTAGAAGAACGAGAGCTGATCCCATTCGCGGCTGGAGTAATGAAGAACTCAGAATGGCCCAACAGGAAGATTCGGACATCGAACCCATCCTTGCATGGAAGGAACATCAAGAGAAACCAGAATGGGCCGACATCTCCGACCGAAGCCCCACTCTAAAAGCATATTGGGCACAATGGGACTCACTTCATGTGCAAGAAGGGCTACTCAGGCGTAAGTGGGAATCCGCAGATGGTAAATCCTATGTAATGCAGCTAGTCGTACCTCAGTCAAAGATAAATGATGTTCTCCGAGAGATGCACGGTGGAACTTCTGGAGGCCATTTAGGCATCAACAAGACGCTGGAAAAGCTACGACAGCAATTTTACTGGTTGCGTATGAGAGAAGACGTTGAAAAGTGGTGCCGAAAATGTGATACTTGTGCCGCTAGCAAAGGACCAGCTAGAAAAATCCAAAGCAAGATGCAGCAGTACAATGTGGGTGCACCTTTTGAGAGAATTGCAATAGACGTAGCAGGTCCTTTTCCCGAAACCAACAACGGAAATCGATACATCCTTGTAGTGATGGACTACTTCAGCAAATGGTCTGAGGCATTTGCCATTCCAAACCAGGAAACCAAAACAGTTGTGGATAAGATTGTCTTTCATTGGGTGAGCAGGTTCGGAGTACCCATGGAACTTCATTCCGACCAAGGAAGGAACTTCGAATCTAAGATTTTTCAAGAGGTTTGCTCACTCCTTGGCATCAAGAAGACGCGAACAACACCGCTTCATCCACAATTTGATGGGATGGTTGAGCGATTTAACAGGACACTCAAGGAACACCTGTCAAAAGTAGTCAATGATAATCAACGAGACTGGGACCGACATATTCCATTATTCTTGATGGCTTATAGAAGTGCAACACATAGTTCTACTGGACATACACCATCGGAAGTCCTATTTGGCTCAACAATACGTCTGCCAAGTGAGATAAAATTTGGAAGTGTTCCAAACACATGCCACATGAAATGGATGAGTACGTAGATAACCTGAAAGGAACACTGGCTGACATTCACCAACGGACAAGGACAAATATAAAAGCGTCTAGTGACAGGATGAAAACAAGATATGACGCACGAGCGACAGCAACAGGGTTTCAAGAAGGAGAACTTGTGTGGTTTTACAATCCCCACCGACAAAAGGGACTATCACCGAAGCTACAACAAAACTGGGAAGGCCCTTACACAGTAATAACCAGAATTAACGACGTGGTTTACCGTATACAAAGAGGGGTATGAGGCAAACTAAAGGTAGTTCATTGTGACCGTTTACATCGTTATAATGGTGATAGAAGCAATGGAGTTGTTCGGGACGAACAATCCTAAGAGGGGGGCAATGTAACGATGAATTACTGAACTACTTTTAAGATAAAAGTCTGAACACACTACCTACTACTGCAAAGGTAGAAATGTGAACGGACCTTTAGTAATTAAGAAAAATATCTCACTGAACACATCTAAAAATATTCCACTGAACACATCTAAAAATATCTCACTGAACACATCTCAAAATATCCCACACTGAACACATCTCAAAATATCCCACTAGACTGGAAGTATGAAGTGCCCTTCCTGGAAAGGAAGTTTCGAGAGACAGGGACGAGAGCCTTCGAGGACGTTCTCGAGTCTCGAGATTCCGGTATAAAAGGCAGCGTAGACACCGACCGGGGACAGTTTAATCTTGAAAGTGAAAGAGTACAGTACAAAGTGAAATAAAGTGTTGCGAATTGTTAGTAGTAAATAAAGTGATTTAAAAGTGTGTTTGTTTGAGCGAATAATAAAAGTAAATTGAGTTGAAATAAAGTGTGTTCTTATTTGAACGGAAATATAAGTGGAAATTAAATAAGTTTTATTGTGAACCCGGAATAAAACATTACAATATCCTTTGCACACGGCTTGGTGGGGGTATTCAGGATTACTTCCAACATTGTTTAAATATCTACTTTCTATATCAAAATCACCAGACGATAGAAGGTCCTACAAGACCTTTATTTTTTGGAAGAGGCTTGTAGTAGCTCCTACCGAACTTGTCGACGTTCATTGTTTATATGCAAAGTTAATAGATTGAAACGAAGCTAATATATAATATTTGATTCTTTTAGCTCTTCAATTACAGAATTTATTTCATTCTGATGGTTATTATTACCAGCATTTTTGGATGCTATCAAAAGTCTTAGGGCAAATTTATTGAGCCTCCATTAAATTTTGAAATTTATCGCTTTAGTTAACGGCCTCGTTAAACTATTGACGCCTTTAAGTATACATCATTAAAAATTCATTTAATTCACTCTACTTTAGTTAAAATCCTTACTTTTAATGGAAACTTTAAATTTAAAACTCTGTTAAAAATATCCTAGGGATTTTTTATTTTTTTGAAAAATAATCTGTCAAAAGCTACAATTTTGTCAAATCAAATAGATTCAAATTTGAAGAAAAACCATAAAAACTATGACCCGTAAGTATTTTAAAGCTGAAAACGCCAGGCGAAAATGCACGAGATTAACGATATACCAGTGGTAACCAAAGAATGCTACAACATACAATTAAAGCCATGAGAAGAAGTTAAGTGAAGTTTTTAATTTTTTTCAGTGCATCTGTGTCAAATAACAACTTAAATTTAGGTTTTATCGGCATTCAAATAGCTTCATTAGTTTAATAGTAAGCTTTAAATCTCTTCTTCTCATGGCTTCAATTGCAATGTTTTGAGATGCTTATATTATGCAGCATCTCAAATCTGATTAGTTTTGAAAATAAAAAAAATCTGATTAGTTTTGAAGTGGAGAATATAATCTAGTAGATCTAGTACTATCTGTGCGAAGTAGACAAGAAATGCATTCATTCCTTTTAATTTTGTGTCTATTAAAAATCTTAAATGAAGTGTTGTCTCTACCCATAGACAACAATGATACAATTTCTGCAGTAATTTTATATAATGTATTACTTATTTATGGTACAAATGCATATGTGTATACCTACAACAAAATTCTATTCTGGACTTTTATTCATAATTGTGATGTTTTTTTAATAATTCTTTAGCTCATTTGACATTTTTCAATAAAAAAAATAAAATAATTATAGAAATGACATTTGACACTAATGGAGAGTGAATAAAAAGAAATTTTGTTTAAAACCTCCATTTGCTCTAAAAATCCCTCTTAAAAGGTCGAATTTGGTGTTTTAACTAAAACGACTTTTAAATTTAATGCTCAATTAGTTAATGATGCCAAACTTCAAAAAAATCCTTAAAAGAGACTGAATTAAACGGAATTGGTTTTTAATTTTAAAATTCCCTTTGGCGATGTAAGTTTAATAGAGAGTCAATAAATTGGGCCTTAGTCTATTAACAAGTTCATTAGGATCGTTCCAATACACATATTCAATATTCTTATTTGTATATTCCATTTCAGTTATATCAGAATAAGATTTTCCAGTTTTTTCTGTTTCACTATTAAATCCTGCAGCAAGTTTTTTAATAAAGTTTGTATATTTTGCACCTCTATTTGACTTGATTCGACTGGAACTATAATGATTAGTTTTATGTGCATTAGTTTTATATAAGATTTTTTCATATTCTTCTAAGTCATCACTAGTATATATTTTTGGGAGTGGATTTTTCTTTAGAATTAATTCAATGAAACCAGGAGTTCGAGTAAAAGTTTCATCATCAATAACAATATCATGTTCATTCATTACAAAACGACATTTTCCCATTTTAATAGAATTTGTATTTGCATCAAAATATGGACCATATGTTGTATCGTGGTTCGAATCTGACAATATTTTTTTAACGAGAGAAGATGTTTTGTTTAGGGTTAAACTATTTATTGGTGTACTGAATAAAAAGGAGTCATCTGTAGTATCCATTTCTTGAATATATCTTGTTTTGTCATGTTCTTCTTCCTTTTCATTTTCATCAAAAGATTTGAAATGTAGCTTACGAGGTTTTTTCCATATTGTTTATAATTTAATAAAATTGTTTATAATTAATAAACTAACATTATACAAACAACGACACGAGACACGACGCGACCAAACACTTCAACAAAAAATAACAAAATGACGCTTTGGCTCTTGTTGGCCTTGTCTTTCTTTTCCTTTTCTCATTTTTCACCACGATTCTCGTTCGACTTTGTGTTCATACACAAAAAGTTGCAAGTGTGTGAGTGCAAGCCCGATTTTCGCGGTCTGAGGTCGGAGTTTCTTTGTTGAACTCAGTTTTCTTGCTTGAAGGGTTTGATTGTTTTTATGTCATAATCATCATCATGTTCTGTTGTCTCTTTTTTAATATTTTCAACCAATTTGTTCAATGGTTCAACAATAGGTTTGAAAGTCTCTTCTAAATAAGTTTCTCTAGCCATTTTACCAGTTTTTAGTTGAAAATATTTATTTCTTAGGACATTCTTTGTTTTTATTAAATCTCTTAACACGTTCTCATCCATTTTTATGGTGTGGATAAAAATAATTTTAGTTATTAATGTTAATATGAAGGACTAGTTTTCTCAAACAGTGTTGTTACTAGAATGTTTTGGTTTTAAATGAGATATGTATATTTATAGTACTGCAATTTTATTGAAACTGTTTTTGTAGCGACCTTTTTCAATACTGTTCTCCTTGTCTATTACCAGGAATCCAAAATTGTCAGTCCAACAATGTGAACATAGCTCTTTGAATTGATTAAATGTCATTTCAGAGTTAATATGATCCTTGTAAACATGCTTCAAGTTCAATTCATCCTGTTTGAAAAGAATAATGAAATTAGCGTTGTCTCTAATTAGATGTTTTGGTATATGAGTATAAGACTGGCATAAGTAAAAACTATCAACTCCATTGTGACGACCCATACAAAAATAGTCTCTAATATTATTTTGTTTCTGGCAAGCGACATCATCGAATAAAAATATTGAATTGTTTTTAGCGTCTGAAGGAGGCATTATTTCACAATTGTTTGAAAATTCGTTGTATTCCATTCCTTTGATAGATGTAATAAGTTTTTTAAGATATTAGGGGTATTCACGATCCGATGCAACTGGTTTAGTATCATTGCAAAAGTGCAAAAGTGTAAAATCTTACAACACTACAACAACAAAATATACGGATTAAAATTTTACAACAGTCTTGCACTTTTGCTATACCCTTGACCTATTGCAAAATAAAAACACAATAGAGTAAAATTATTTTTGACAGATGGCAGCTCACCGTCGCGTCGCCCATGATAAACAGTTTGTCTTTTTTATTCTGTTTATTATGGTTGTCGGCTTGTCGGTACTCATGTCCCGTAATTTAGTTTCTTTTGATGTAAAATAATCTGTGAAAATTAATTAACCCGAACAAAACAAAGAATTAAATTATAAAAAATGGAAAAAAAAGAAGAAGCAACAGTGGAGGAACAACCCTGTTAAAAAAAAACATCATGGATTTCATTCATGCTTCAATATTTACTATAGATAAGAAAAGGGTCGTTCACGATCTATTGTAAAAAAATAAAATTTTACATTTTTACTAGGCCTGTCGCACCAGATCGTGAATACCCCTATTGATATTTTGGTTGGTGTAAGGATTTAAATAAATATATAATAAATATAGATATTTTCAAATTTTAAACCATTGGGGTCAAGAAGGATGCTAAGCATTACATTTGTTTTTCCGCAGTTTGATGGTCCAACGATAATTCCTCGAATACTGTTTGGAAATAAGTTTCCATGTTTTTTCTTAATTTTTACATTGGAATCAAAATTCCTTACTTTTATGACATCTGACTGCTTTACAAAACGCATAATGACGACTAAGATCTTTTTTAATAAAACATTTTGTTTTTATACACTTGTAATCATAAATGTTTCAACCTTCAACTAAGAAGGTGTGTTAATCATACTATGATTGAACATAACACTCAGAATCAGTGTAATAAAAAAAGAAAATCATTTGAAGGAGAAGGGCTTTTGAATAAAGTTATAGATAAGCTACCATTTGAACTACATATTCCTTCATATAATTATTGTGGACCTGGAACGAAATTGGAGGAACGTCTACGAAGAGGAGATAAAGGAATCAACTAACTGGATGAGGCTTGTCGTCTTCATGACATTGCATACTCAAAAAGTAGCTTTCTCTCAGACCGACACATTGCTAATAAAATTCTAACCGAGCAAGCGTGGAAAAGATTTAAAGCAAACGACTCATCAACCTCTGAAAAGTTAAGTGGACTCCTAGTAACCAACATGATGAAAGCTAAAACTAAATTTGGAATGGGCAACTGCAAGACCAAAAACGCTATTAAAAAAACTAAAAAGACAAAATCAAAAAAGGTTTGCAAACAGAACATGTTTAAAAAGGCTATAAGCGAAGCAAAAAATGCTATTAAAAACAATATAAATTGTTGTGGAACGACATCTATTGCTGATATTGCTGTGAAGGCTGCAAAAAATGTTATTAAAAATAAGAAAAAACAAATTCAAACACCAAGAATAATTCCACTTCCAAAAAGTGGTGGTTTTCTACCACTTCTAGCTCCTATTCTAGCTGGTTTATCTGCTGTGGGATCACTAACAGGTGGAGCAGCTGGCGTTGTAAAAGCGCTCAATGATGTACGAGCTGCTAAAAGACAGTTTGAAGAAAACAAGCGTCATAATAAGACTATGGAGTCAGTTGCTATCCAAGGAAATGGACTGTTCTTAAAACCATATAAAAATGGTCTTGGACTTTTTTTGAACTCAACAAACACAAAAAACTAATTGAGTTGCTACCTAACAAACCTTTAAGCAATTTTGATATTCATCAGTTTGGAAAGAAACACTTGAAGCATTTTAGAGGAGTTTTTATGCGTAACTCTTTACCAAAAGTACCAACATTAAAAGAGTGTGGTGTTATAAATCTGGATAGTGAAAGTGGCTGGGAACTCATTGGGTAGCATATATAAGAAATAAAAAAAATAATACTGTTAAGTATTTTGATAGTTTTGGAAATTTAAGACCACCCTCAGAATTAATAAGCTATCTTGGTAAAAAAATAAACTATAATTATATAACCGAACAAAATTTTGATACGTTTATTTGTGGTCATTTATGCTTAAGGTTTTTATTAGAACAATGTAATAAAGTATTCAAATTCTAAAATATTAATAAATATCGTAAAAAAAAAAACAACAAAATATAAAATTATTTATCTTTAACTAAAAATGAGAGTGATATGCTGTTAAACGCATCCTGGTCTCCTGACTCACCTATTAATTTGAAACCATTTCATTTTAATTACTGTATTCCATTGAACAAACTTTTAGGATTCGCTGAAGATTATAAAAAATAATTCTAAATGCTCGACATGATCTTATTATCACTCGTGCAATCTCTCCAACCAATGAAAAAGTACAAATTAACATTCAAAAAATACAATGGAAAGTACCCCACGTAACCTTATCAGATTCCATGAAATTAAACTTGTATAAATCTATAAATAAGAGCAGCTCTATGAAAATTGCTTTCCGAAACTGGGATCTTTATGAATATCCCATGTTGAAAAGTTATGATCATCATATCTGGAATGTCAAGACAACAACACAAATAGAAAAACTTCGATACATTGTTTTTGCTCTACAAACTGGTAAAAATAAAAATCTGACTGCTGATCCTACAACGTTTGATCACTGTAATCTAACAGACTTAAAAGTTTATTTAAACTCTGATGTTTATCCACATGAAAATTTCAATGTTTCTTTTGAAAAAAATAGATATAGTCTGTTTTACAAAATGTACACCGACTTTCAAAAAACCTACTATAATAAAACCATCACTGAACCACTTCTTTCCTGGGAATTATTTAAATTTATTTAAATCACGTGCTCTAGTTTTCGTGGTGGACTGCAGACATCAAAATGAAACTATGAAAACAGGACCCATTGATATACGTTTGGAAATGAGAACATCAAAACAAATTCCAGCAAATACTTCAGCTTACTGCCTTATGCTTCATGATAGAATTATTGACTATAATCCGCTTGAACAAATTGTAACCAGAATAGTTTGAGAATAAAATAAAATATAAACATAACGATAAGAAAATAATTGTAAACCTGATATAAGGAAAGAAAATATGTTTTTTAATAAAAAAAAAGAAAAGAAAAACTTGTATCATTTTTTTCTTACTTAATGGGTTCTTTGTTTCCTGACTTTCTCTTGCATTGTACACAATTCTAACCAGCACAACCAACAGAAGTAAGTATTTTCTAACCAGCACAACCAACAGAAGTAAGTATTTTTTAATGCTAGTTTCTTTTTGATTCTAAGCATATGAACATCCTAATAAGAATATGTTTAGCCAATGCACAAATCAATTTTATATTGCATGCGCACGGCATGCCAATGTTGTGCCAGAAATTATCCAACTAAATATGTATTGGGTGCCGTGCTGGTGCCAAGTTTAGTGCAGATCTTACTCAACCATCGGTGCACACATCATTTTGTATTGGGTGGAGTGGGAGTGACATAGATTTTGAATTGGATGGAGTAGGAGCTATCCAACCAAATCAGCACGATTCCAACAAGAATTTAATTTTTGAACTTGAAATACGTACCAAGCACAACCCAAAGAAATCCAACTAGAAAAGTGTATCCCACAACCAATTTATCAATGGAAACCCAATCACACAACCAATATTCCAATTAAAATAAAAATGGTGCTAGAAATCCAACCAGTGACAATTATTCCCAATTAGAATCAAACGGGAAACTTGGCGTGTATACCAATTGGGAAGTGCGGTGCCGTGCCGTGCCGATGCCAAGTTTGGTGCCAAGGTGGAGTGGGAGTTACCTATTTATACTACTGATATTAATATGTTTAAAAAATGCATAGAAATTTGTTTATTCTTTAATCCTATAGTTATAAAAACAAAACCAATCAAAATATATTGTTTTTAACAATAAAACTCAGTCAGAAAGCGAGCAAAAGTTCAGTCTGGTTGAACTTTTGCTCGCTTTCTTACGTTTGCTTACGTTTGTCAAAAAAAGCGTACGTAAGAAAAGCGTCATTGTGTGAGGATACACAGATTTCTTTTAGTTGAACTTTTCGCAGTTGTCAAAATCGACGGCAAAGCGTGATTGTGTTTCAGCTTTAAATGTTTGCGTGTTAACGTCATTTACCAACGTGGTGGCTTTCACATATATTCACAGACAACACTGTACATCGACAAACTATACCAAGACTGCCCTTCAAGCAAGAAAACTGAGTTCAACAAAGAAACTCCGACCTCAGACCGCGAAAATCGGGGTTGCACTCACACACTTGCAACTTTTTGTGTATGAACACAAAAGTCGAACGAGAATCGTGGTGAAAAAGTGCGAAAAGGAAAACACGATATCATAGAGACAAGTGCAACCCCATTTTGCAAATTTAAACAAAACGTCAAAATTATTAAAACAATAAAAAAAAGTAAGCGAGTGGAGGAAGCGAAAGGTATTTCAATGAAATTTTATATAAAAAATAAAAAAAAAACTAATGAATTCCAGCTGAAATAAAGAGATGAATTCATAACACACGTGAATGAATTCCTCCTATCGGCAGGTGTTATAATAATTGTGTTCTAGCGTTTTATTACTATCCATATACTTTCATACTGATTATTAAATATAATAACAATCAAATAACAGTTTTTCTGTTCATAGGCGAGTGCTGATCATTTTAGAACTAACTGTTTTGAACCATGGAGCAGAAGTTGGTAAAAAAATTGGTAATCCTGTACAATTTACTAGTGAAGCAACAATTGCCAATAAACGCGCAGCAGCACCTGCTGCTACACCAAAATTGGCCAATGAATCAACATACCCATCGAAAACAACCAATGGAAATTTATATAACTCTTCGTCAAACAACAACTACAATGAATCAATCGATGAATGCTTCCATGACTGCTCCCATAGCGAGTTTAACTCCATACCAAAATAAATGGGTAATCAAAGCACGTCCCAACTAACATTTCAGCTTCGGTTAAGGTATTACAAAAGCTACTTTTCAGCTTCTTTTAAACTTTAGTAAGGTTGTTGGGCATGGAAAAGGGAGAACGTTATACAAGTTTGACCCTCTATAGGGATTTTAAACGAAGCTTTACCGAAGCTCTACCCAAGCTTTCAGATTTGACAGATAGCTTCGGAAGAGCTTGTTTAGTTCTTTAATACATGTCTTATCGAAATTTAAAAAAAACAACTACAACAACAAAAAAGAATTCTTTTTTAACTGGTTTATATTTGATTTTAAATCATGAATTTTATCTTTTGACCTGAAATTATATATATTATTCCATTAGTTTTTAGTATATCTATTGATGATAATTTTAAAAGTTTATAATTTTTTACCACACCCAGGAATCGAACTTCGTACCTACTTGGTGGCAGTCCGCCAATCATCCCACTCGGCCATCCTAGTATATTCATTAATGAAATCAAAAACTTAATCAGTTCAAATAGCAGAAATGTCACAAAAAATGTCTGAGCTAAATTATTCAATGTCAAAACCAAAAAGTGTCCGAGCTAGATTAATCAATATCAAAACCAAAAATCAAATACTAAACTTGGTAATTTCTGTAAGGCTTCTATAAATTCATTAAGCAGGCTTTTCCGAAAACAATCTTTTTTCGTTTAAGTTTCTTTAACAGTATTTAAACAACTTATTACAAGTTGTTAAACAAGTTTGAACTTCTATAAGCAATTAAATTCTGAAGCAAGTTCAATACAGGCTGTATAAAAAGTAGAACCTACAAGATTTCAATTTATAGAAGCTGATGTGTTAGTTGGGGTGTTACATCCAAGTCAGGCATACGCACTTGGAGTAATGTTTAAGGAGAAGGCAAACTCTTTAATATGTATCTGCTAGACGAATCTGGTGCAGCATTTAAGGAGCAATGCGACTTCCCAGCTAACATTTCAGCTTCGGTTAAGGTATTACAAAAGCTACATTTCAGCTTCTTTTAAACTTTAGTAAGGTTGTTGGGCATGGAAAAAGGAGAACGTTATACAAGTTTGACTCTCTATAAGGATCTTAAACGAAGCTTTACCGAAGCTCTACCGAAGCTTTGAGATTTGACAGATAGCTTTGGAAGAGCTTGTATAGCTCTTTAATACAGGTCTTATCGAAATTAAAAAAAAAAAAAAAACAACTACAAAAACAAAAAAGAATTCTTTTTTAACTGGTTTTAAATCATGAATTTCATCTTTTGATCTGATATTATATATAAAATTCTATTAGTTTTTAGTATATCTATTAATAATAATTTTAAAAGTATATAATTTTTTTACCACACAAAGGAATCGAACTCCGTATCTGCTTGGTGGTAGTCCACCACTCTACCCGCTCGGCCATCCTAGTATATTCATTAATGAAATCAAAAACTTAATCAGTTCAAATAGCAAAAAAATGTACGAGCTAAATTACCTATTCAATGTCAAAACCAAAAAGTGTCCGAGCTAGATTATTTAATATCAAAACCAAAAATCAAATACAAAACTTGGTCATTTCTGTAAGGCTTCTATAAATTCATTAAACAGGCTTATAAGAAAAACAAGCTTTCTTCGTTTAAGTTTCTTTAACAGTATTTAAACAACTTATTAGAAGTTGTTAAACAAGTCCGAACTTCTATAAGCAGTAAAATTCTGAAGCAAGCTCAATACAAGCTGTATAAAAAATAGAACCTGCGAGATTTCAATTTACAGAAGCTGCTGTGCTAGTTGGGAAGTCATTCCACCGCTCAGTTTCCAGCAGGGATACCCAAAGGAGATGGGAAACTTTCAAAAACCACCCGGCCACCACTCACTAAGTGGAGGGAATACTGGACATCCATAGGTTCACCAACAGCAGCAACAACAAATTAAAAGATTTATTTTATTTAATATTAGCTAAACCCACCCGCTTCGCTGAGTGCATTTGAATCATTTATTTTAAAAACATGATAAGTCCACTTTTTTTCAAAATTCGTTTTTTTGACTAAATTGTTATTCTAGGGATAACCACGTCTATCTTCAAAATAATGTAGTATCTACTCCATCTATATCCGATTTTACAGCTAAGCGAAATATTTTTTTAGTATCAAAAACAGGATAAGTCCCAGACTTATCATCTTTTGAAAATAAACAACAGCTTTTTTATGTGTAAATGCTATATTAAGCTACTGGCTGAAAATCTTCAGCCATATTTATAAAAGAATCTTAAAGGTTGTTTAACTTTAAACCACCTCTAAATAGGTCTTAAGTACAAACAGCGGTATTTATTAGATTACCTTAAACTGGTTCTCAAAGGTTGTTTAGCTAAGCTTGCTTAAATATTTAATTCGCCTTTAAGCAACGTTGCTTAAATTTGTATTTATAATCGAATTTCCACAGATGATTAATTAAACGATAGTTGTGTCAAAAAATGAAGGTGAATTGACTAATCTAGTACAAAATACTATTACATTTTAGAAACATCACGTGGTTTTTAGCAACTTGATGTATGTAATTTTGTAAACAAAAATTCTTAACCTTGACTACGCAAAAAAAACAGATTAGGTCGTTGACGATGAGTTTGCTTTCGTCGGATTCTTTAATAAAATGCACAGAGCAAAGCCAGACAGTATTGATTTTTTGCATTTGTACTAGCCATTTTAATTTTTTTTTAACATTCTTTAATTCTTTGATTTGAATTTAAAATTCAAGCTCCTTTTAGGGAATAATTTCATTTCAAACCAAAATGAAGTCTTCACCCCACACCCTAGATAAATTAATAACATGATACTGAGCTCACGATCTTAGTAATAATTCATATGTGGTCAAATCAATCTTAAAATGGCTCTAAGCAAGCTCTAAACGCGGTGAATGTCGTTTAAGTTAAGCAATCGACAAGCAACGTTTCTTAAATGTGTAAATTCTTTATAAATACACATTTTCAGCGGTATTTATTAGATTTGCTTAAATTGGTTCTCAAAGGTTGTTTAGTTAAGCTTGCTTAAATATTTAATTCGCCTTTAAGCAACGTTGCTAAAATTTGTATTTATAATCGAATTTCCACAGATGATTAACTTAACGATAGTTTTGTCAAAAAATGAAGGGGAATTGATTAATCTAGTACAAAATACTATTACATTTTAGAAACATCACGTGGTTTTTGACAACTTGAGGGTATGTATTTTTGTAAACAAAAATTCTTAACCTTGACTACGCAAAAAAAAAACAGATTAGGTCGTTGACGATGAGTTTGCTTTCGTCGGATTCTTTAATAAAATGCACAGAGCAAAGCCAGACAGTATTGATTTTTTGCATTTGTACTAGCCATTTTAATTTTTTTTAACATTCTTTAATTCTTTGATTTGAATTTAAAATTCAAGCTCCTTTTAGGGAATAATTTCATTTCAAACCAAAATGAAGTCTTCACCCCACACCCTAGATAAATTAATAACATGATACTGAGCTCACGATCTTAGTAATAATTCATATGTGGTCAAATCAATCTTAAAAAAGCTCTAAGCAAGCTCTAAACGCTGTGAATTGCGTTTAAGTTAAGCAATCGTTAAGCAACGTTGCTTAAATGTGTAAATTCTTTATAAATACACATTTTGTACTTAAGAGCTATTTAGAGGTTGTTTAACGTTAAACAACCTTTAAAATTCTTTTATAAATATGGCTGAAAATGTGTATTTATAGAGAATTTTCACATTTAAGCAACGTTGCTTAACGATTGCTTAACTTAAACGCCATTCACCACGTTTAGAGCTTGCTTAGAGCCATTTTAAGAATGATTTGACCACATATGAATTATTAGGTGTGTTTTTTATTACAACCGGTCTTAACTGGACAAAAAAAACGCAGTCTGGGCTAAGCAATTTACATGTTAAATACAACAACACCTTAGCCCCTTGGGCTTAGTTGTTTAGCCCGGAGATTTCTCTGGGCTTAACTTTTTGAACAGTTTTAAATCTGTGCTACCAAACTAATTTTTTCATAAATTGTTTAGAATTTGTTTAAAAATGTGAAAACTCACGTTTGGAAGGACAAAATGTATTAAAATAGTTTTGCTAGCATACATTTTTGTATCTCTTTGTAAAACATACATGAAAAATGCAAGAAAATGACGAAAGCGAAAAATATGACAACTCTAAATGTTTGTTGTGTCTGCTGTTTTCGGAACATTCAATATACAGTGCTGCCAAGATTTCAGGTTAAGCCCCGATGCGTTTTTTTTGTCCAGTTAAGACCGGTGGTAATAAAAAACACACCTATTATTAAGATCATTAGCTCTGTATCATGCTATTAATTTATCTAGGGTTTTGATGTGAAGACTACATTTTGTTTTGAAATTAAATTATTCCCTAAAAGGAGCTTGTATTTTAAATTGAAACTAAAGAATTGAAAAATATTTAAAAAAAAAGAATTAAAATGGTTAGTAAAAATCAACTCCCTCTTTTGGCTTTGATCTGCGTATTTTTTTGAGGAACCCGACGACGACGTAAGCAAAATCATCGTCAACGAACTAATCAATGTTCTTATTTGGAGTCAAATTTATGAATAGGTATTTGTTTACAAATACATACTTACAAAATGTCAAAAACCACGTGATGTTTCTAAAATGTAGTCGTATTTTGTACTAGATTAGTTAATTTCCCCTCATTTTTTGACACTCCTATCGTTTAGTTAATCATCTGTGGGAAATCAATTATAAATCCAAATCTAAGCAACGTTGCTTAAAGGCGAATTAAATATTTAAGCAAGCTTAACTAAACAACCATTGAGAACCAATTTAAGCAAATCTAATAAATACGGCTAAAGTAGCTAAAGTAGTTTAAAGCTTCTATAAAGTTAAAGAAGCACTCCGGACATTATATATACATTATATTTTAATCTCAAATACAATTTTGTGATAGACTGGAGATGAAAGCAAAATTGTGTACCCATTTTAAAAGTAATTTCACATCCGTATATTTTCAAAGTATGATAAGTCCGAAAGCGTTTTTATTTTTTATCTTTTGAACTATCGCTCCAAAAATTAAAAACGAAACTGTATTTTGTACCTAGGCAAAAGTTCTACAAAATATATTTTTTATAAATTTTGCTACACACATCAAAAGAAAATAGAACGTTTTGTTATTCTCCTGCAAAATTTAAAATCATGGACTTATCATGTTTTGAAAATAATGATTCATTTATAAAAAAAACTTAACCTGTGTGAAAATATATTCAAACCGAAAAGTGAATTTATATTCATTGCAGTGAACATTTCTAAATTTATTCTAATGTTTTTTGGTTAGATCAATACCTCATATTCAACAATGGACTTTGCGCTTTATTTATGGTTTAAGCGAACGTAAGATGAACACAAAATCAAAAAAGCAAGTCCGACGGAATCATTTAACATCTTTGTCTTTAAATTTTCCACAAAAAATGGTAGCGTCTATTTCGAAAACGGTTGATTTTACAGAAAAATGCATAAGGCAATATTTGTAGATAATTTTATGACAAATAATTTTACTACAGACCCCTATTGACCTTTGAGCAACACGTCGCGAGATATATGCGAAAAACTAATTTTCGCGACCTTTTGACCTCTATAACGCCGGAACGATATCAATGTCGATTTTTCACATCTTCATTACAAAGTCGTAATGAAGGTGTATTGCGCTGTGAATTGCGTTTAAGTTAAGCAATCGTTAAGCAACGTTGCTTAAATGTGTAAATTCTTTATAAATACACATTTTGTACTTAAGAGCTATTTAGAGGTTGTTTAACGTTAAACAACCTTTAAAATTCTTTTATAAATATGGCTGAAAACAGCCATATTTATAAAAGAATTTTAAAGGTTGTTTAACGTTAAACAACCTCTAAATAGCTCTTAAGTACAAAATGTGTATTTATAAAGAATTTACACATTTAAGCAACGTTGCTTAACGATTGCTTAACTTAAACGCAATTCACAGCGCAATACACCTTCATTACGACTTTGTAATGAAGATGTGAAAAATCGACATTGATATCGTTCCGGCGTTATAGAGGTCAAAAGGTCGCGAAAATCAGTTTTTCGCATATATCTCGCGACGTGTTGCTCAAAGGTCAATAGGGGTCTGTAGTAAAATTATTTGTCATAAAATTATCTACAAATATTGCCTTATGCATTTTTCTGTAAAATCAACCGTTTTCGAAATAGACGCTACCATTTTTTGTGGAAAATTTAAAGACAAAGATGTTAAATGATTCCGTCAGACTTGCTTTTTTGATTTTGTGTTCATCTTACGTTCGCTTAAACCATAAATAAAGCGCAAAGTCCATTGTTGAATATGAGGTATTGATCTAACCAAAAAACATTAGAATAAATTTAGAAATGTTCACTGCAATGAATATAAATTCACTTTTCGGTTTGAATATATTTTCACACAGGTTAAGTTTTTTTTATAAATGAATCATTATTTTCAAAACATGATAAGTCCATGATTTTAAATTTTGCAGGAGAATAACAAAACGTTCTATTTTCTTTTGATGTGTGTAGCAAAATTTATAAAAAATATATTTTGTAGAACTTTTGCCTAGGTACAAAATACAGTTTCGTTTTTAATTTTTGGAGCGATAGTTCAAAAGATAAAAAATAAAAACGCTTTCGGACTTATCATACTTTGAAAATATACGGATGTGAAATTACTTTTAAAATGGGTACACAATTTTGCTTTCATCTCCAGTCTATCACAAAATTGTATTTGAGATTAAAATATAATGTATATATAATGTCCGGAGTGCTTCTTTAACTTTATAGAAGCTTTAAACTACTTTAGCTACTTTAGCCGTATTTATTAGATCTGCTTAAATTGGTTCTCAATAGTTGTTTAGTTAAGCTTGCTTAAATATTTAATTCGCCTTTAAGCAACGTTGCTAAATGTGTATTTATAGAGAATTTACACATTTAAGCAACGTTGCTTAACGATTGCTTAACTTAAACGCCATTCACCACGTTTAGAGCTTGCTTAGAGCCATTTTAAGAATGATTTGACCACATATGAATTATTATTAAGATCATTAGCTCTGTATCATACTATTAATTTATCTAGGGTTTTGATGTGAAGACTACATTTTGTTTTGAAATTAAATTATTCCCTAAAAGGAGCTTGTATTTTAAATTGAAACTAAAGAATTGAAAAATATTTAAAAAAAAAAGAATTAAAATGGTAAGTAAAAATCAACTCCCTCTTTTTACTTTGATCTGCGTATTTTTTTGAGGAACCCGACGACGTAAGCAAAATCATCGTCAACGAACTAATCAATGTTCTTATTTGGAGTCAAATTTATGAATAGGTATTTGTTTACAAATACATACTTACAAAATGTCAAAAACCACGTGATGTTTCTAAAATGTAGTCGTATTTTGTACTAGATTAGTTAATTTTCCCTCATTTTTTGACACTCCTATCGTTTAGTTAATCATCTGTGGGAAATCAATTATAAATCCAAATTTAAGCAACGTTGCTTAAAGGCGAATTAAATATTTAAGCAAGCTTAATTAAACAACCATTGAGAACCAATTTAAGCAAATCTAATAAATACGGCTAAAGTAGCTAAAGTAGTTTAAAGCTTCTATAAAGTTAAAGAAGCACTCCGGACATTATATATACATTATATTTTAATCTCAAATACAATTTTGTGATAGACTGGAGATGAAAGCAAAATTGTGTACCCATTTTAAAAGTAATTTCACATCCGTATATTTTCAAAGTATGATAAGTCCGAAAGCGTTTTTATTTTTTATCTTTTGAACTATCGCTCCAAAAATTAAAAACGAAACTGTATTTTGTACCTAGGCAAAAGTTCTACAAAATATATTTTTTATAAATTTTGCTACACACATCAAAAGAAAATAGAACGTTTTGTTATTCTCCTGCAAAATTTAAAATCATGGACTTATCATGTTTTGAAAATAATGATTCATTTATAAAAAAAATTTAACCTGTGTGAAAATATATTCAAACCGAAAAGTGAATTTATATTCATTGCAGTGAACATTTCTAAATTTATTCTAATGTTTTTTGGTTAGATCAATACCTCATATTTTCAACAATGGACTTTGCGCTTTATTAATGGTTTAAGCGAACGTAAGATGAACACAAAATCAAAAAAGCAAGTCTGACGGAATCATTTAACATCTTTGTCTTTAAATTTTCCACAAAAAATGGTAGCGTCTATTTCGAAAACGGTTGATTTTACAGAAAAATGCATAAGGCAATATTTGTAGATAATTTTATGACAAATAATTTTACTACAGACCCCTATTGACCTTTGAGCAACACGTCGCGAGATATATGCGAAAAACTGATTTTCGCGACCTTTTGACCTCTATAACGCCGGAACGATATCAATGTCGATTTTTCACATCTTCATTACAAAGTCGTAATGAAGGTGTATTGCGCTGTGAATTGCGTTTAAGTTAAGCAATCGTTAAGCAACGTTGCTTAAATGTGTAAATTCTTTATAAATACACATTTTGTACTTAAGAGCTATTTAGAGGTTGTTTAACGTTAAACAACCTTTAAAATTCTTTTATAAATATGGCTGAAAATGTGTATTTATAGAGAATTTACACATTTAAGCAACGTTGCTTAACGATTGCTTAACTTAAACGCCATTCACCACGTTTAGAGCTTGCTTAGAGCCATTTTAAGAATGATTTGACCACATATGAATTATTATTAAGATCATTAGCTCTGTATCATGCTATTAATTTATCTAGGGTTTTGATGTGAAGACTACATTTTGTTTTGAAATTAAATTATTCCCTAAAAGGAGCTTGTATTTTAAATTGAAACTAAAGAATTGAAAAATATTAAAAAAAAAAGAATTAAAATGGTAAGTAAAAATCAACTCCCTCTTATGGCTTTGATCTGCGTATTTTTTTGAGGAACCCGACGACGTAAGCAAAATCATCGTCAACGAACTAATCAATGTTCTTATTTGGAGTCAAATTTATGAATAGGTATTTGTTTACAAATACATACTTACAAAATGTCAAAAACCACGTGATGTTTCTAAAATGTAGTCGTATTTTGTACTAGATTAGTTAATTTCCCCTCATTTTTTGAAGGCCCCAGCCCATAGAATCCGTTGCGTCCGTTCCGTCGAAGTTTTTGACTGACAGCTCGATAAAATACACACGTTCTTATGGGAAGCGACCCATAAGCGACGGATCGGACGGAGACGGACGGTTTCGACGGAAGAAGTTGCCCAACTTTCTACTTTTTCATCCGTCGTATGGTTTGACATTGGTTGTCAACAATAGATCTGTTCATTTTTCTGTTTGAGAGTGCACACCGGGGAATTTCAGAACTAAATGAACTGCGTTCTTTTCTTCTCCGATTTTATGAGTTGTGAAATTTCAGTATTCATTAGTGAATTAATTGTAATAAAAGTAACATTTAATGATGTATCTTATAAATTATATCAATTAAATACTCAAATTCTGTTGTAGAGTTCAATTTTACTATGCCAAAGTCATATCTACAAATGATAATCTGTTATTAAAAATTGTTTTTAACTGAAGAGCAAGTACCTACATGAAATCTAGTCGCGCATTTTATTTTATTAAAAAAAAGAACAACAATAATAGTTAAAAATTTCTTTCATCAGAACTTCCTTAGTGCACATTCAGCGATAAAATATCGAACACACCTCGGAATTTGAAGTGAGCTGTCAAAAAGCAATCCGTCGTACGACGTATTCTATGGGTCACCCCTTTCTGTCCCAAACTTCAACTTCAACGGATGGATTGACGGAACGGACGCAACGGATTCTATGGGCTGGGGCCTTGACACTCCTATCGTTTAGTTAATCATCTGTGGGAAATCAATTATAAATCCAAATTTAAGCAACGTTGCTTAAAGGCGAATTAAATATTTAAGCAAGCTTAATTAAACAACCATTGAGAACCAATTTAAGCAAATCTAATAAATACGGCTAAAGTAGCTAAAGTAGTTTAAAGCTTCTATAAAGTTAAAGAAGCACTCCGGACATTATATATACATTATATTTTAATCTCAAATACAATTTTGTGATAGACTGGAGATGAAAGCAAAATTGTGTACCCATTTTAAAAGTAATTTCACATCCGTATATTTTCAAAGTATGATAAGTCCGAAAGCGTTTTTATTTTTTATCTTTTGAACTATCGCTCCAAAAATTAAAAACGAAACTATATTTTGTACCTAGGCAAAAGTTCTACAAAATATATTTTTTATAAATTTTGCTACACACATCAAAAGAAAATAGAACGTTTTGTTATTCTCCTGCAAAATTTAAAATCATGGACTTATCATGTTTTGAAAATAATGATTCATTTATAAAAAAAATTTAACCTGTGTGAAAATATATTCAAACCGAAAAGTGAATTTATATTCATTGCAGTGAACATTTCTAAATTTATTCTAATGTTTTTTGGTTAGATCAATACCTCATATTTTCAACAATGGACTTTGCGCTTTATTTATGGTTTAAGCGAACGTAAGATGAACACAAAATCAAAAAAGCAAGTCTGACGGAATCATTTAACATCTTTGTCTTTAAATTTTCCACAAAAAATGGTAGCGTCTATTTCGAAAACGGTTGATTTTACAGAAAAATGCATAAGGCAATATTTGTAGATAATTTTATGACAAATAATTTTACTACAGACCCCTATTGACCTTTGAGCAACACGTCGCGAGATATATGCGAAAAACTGATTTTCGTGACCTTTTGACCTCTATAACGCCGGAACGATATCAATGTCGATTTTTCACATCTTCATTACAAAGTCGTAACGAAGGTGTACACCCAAATTCAGCCCAGTAGGAATTTTTCCGCAGATTCGGGTTAAAAATGCCTAAAATTACTGGGCTATCGCATCGTGCTAAAGTTTACTATGATTTTTAGAAACTTTTTGCTTTTATTGCTTATTCATTTAACGAACCGTGATTTTTGTAATTTTTATGTTTGGACACTCAGTTTGAATCAAATCATTCCTTGAACTTGCATTTCAAAAAAAATTCGTTCGTATTGTAGTTTGGCCTTCAGAATCAAGTGGCATTATTGTGTTGTTTTTATAATCCTACTTAGAAAATTCTGCCGCTGATATATAGATACTTTATACCAGAAGAAGCCAGATCCAGTGCTTTTTATTTTTAAGATGTTTTCCCCGTACCATCAGAAACCAGGTGCATATGAAAAACACAAACCTAATCACTGAATGACCATACCTTCTTTAATTCTTAACTTTTGGTACTGGGAAAACATCTTAAAAATAAAAAGCACTGGATCGTGCTTCTTCTGGTATAATGTAGGTATCTACCTATATATCAGCCTTCACAAATCAGTTGACACAATTAGAAGTGAAAACGATGTAGTTTATTACCCGACGGAGTAATTGAATTGCTTCGATTAACCAGGAACTCCGCAATAGGAGCACCAATTATATTGCTCCGAAATATCAACCTACCTAAAACTTTGTAATAATAGCAGTTTTCCCGTAAGGAATTTAAGGGCAGCTCTGATTGAAGCTACCATTTTTTGTGGAAAATTCAAAGACAAAGATGTTTTCCTTCATCGAATTTAAATGATTCCGTCAGACTTGCTTTTTTGATTCTGTGTTCATCTCACGTTCGCTTTAACCATAAATAAAGCGCAAAGCCCATTGGTGAAAATATGAGGTATTGATCTAACCAAAAAACATTAGAATAAATTGAGAAATGTTCACTGCATTAAATATAAATTCACTTTTCGGTTTTAAAATATTTTCACACAGGTTAAATTTTTATTATAAATGCACTTAGCGAAGCGGGTGGGGCTAGCTTTAAACGATAATAATTATAATAATTTTGAAATCCTGTCTGAATTAATTTGTTTACAAATTAAGCTAAGTTAAATTTTTTAAAAAGCGAGAGTGTTTCATCACTCGTACAAATTGAGAGCTATGTAAAGATGGGAGAAAAGGTATTAATTTTTTTTTATACAAACCATCTACACATTAATACCTTTCAAACAAAAAAAAAATTACCAAAATTGGACCAGCCAAACGCGAGTTTATCGGCCACACATAGTTAACGAACTCTTTTTTATATATAAGATTTATTTTAATATTTAATATTGTATTTATTGTAATTTCTTTTGCTACAAAAACATTAAAATAAAAAAAAAAGAATTTCAGTGAAAAAAATTAATACAGTATTTTTTTAGGTTAGAAATGTCAAATATATTCGATACTCGAGTATCGATCGATGTCTAAATGCCGGACGTCATTCGTTCCGACTTCGGATCCGATTTCTCGGAATGGAGATTTTCACCACACTAATCCATATGCAATCGACTTCGCGGTGATTATAATTTCCATACTAATTTGAGCCGCCTTCGGACCAGTTTCTGATCCGAAGTCGGACTCAGCTCCTCCTCAGGCGGAGCGGATTCGGACCGAGGTCGGACCTGTTTGCTTGAAGGGTGTGTACATGTTAACGTCATTTACCAACGTGGTGGCTTCACATATATTCACAGACAACACTGTTCACAAAAACACAGTACACATAAAAAGGTAATATATTCCGAACTGACATTGGTCGCCAGATTGTCAAAACATGACACTTTGGCGACCAATGTCAGCTACCGAATTTTTAATTGCTTAAAATACCGACGAAAAACGCACAAAAACCGATAAACCACGCACACCACTAATTTTTAAACAATTATTTACCATTTTCCGGGATGAAACACGAAGAAAATTTGTTATTTTTCAATTTATAATATTTTTAAATGACATTTTATAAAATAAAACAAAAACAAATTTCCTGTTTACTGCGATTGAAATATAAAAATTAAAGGCCGACCTGACAGATTGGTGCCCATTTTTGACAAACAAATTTTGACAACGTTCGGAATATATTACCTTATTATGTGTACTGTGTCACAAACCCTTCAAGCAAACAAGTCCGACCTCGGTCCGAATCCGCTCCGCCTCAGGCGGAGCTGAGTCCGACTTTGGCTCAGAAACGGGTCCGAAGGCGGCTCAAATTACCCTTCAAGCAAGAAAACTGAGTTCAACAAAGAAACTCCGACCTCAGACCGCGAAAATCGGGCTTGCACTCACACACTTGCAACTTTTTGTGTATGAACACAAAGTCGAACGAGAATCGTGGTGAAAAATGAGAAAAAGAAAAGAAAGACAAGCTTGTCTTAAGGCCAACAAGAGCCAAAGCGTCATTTTGTTATTTTTTGTTGAAGTGTTTGGTCGCGTCGTGTCTCGTGTCGTTGTTTGTATAATGTTAGTTTATTAATTATAAACAATTTTATTAAATTATAAACAATATGGAAAACAAAAAAGGTATGTTTTATATATCGCTCAAAGTGTTTGGGTTAAAATGTTGTTTCTTCTTGTGTTGTAGATGTAATCTCGAATGATGAAGAAAAATCTAGAAGGTGAAACATGCGATTGGGTATCTAAAAAAACACCAACAACAGCAGCAGCATCAAATGAAATAAAATGAAGAAAAATGTATTGTATTTATATTGTATTTATTGTGAAAATTTCGTTTGCCAAAATAAAATAAAAAATAAAACAGTTTCAGTGAAAAAAAAAAAATAAATCTTGTTCTTTTTTTGGTCGCAAATGCGAAATGTCATCCCTTTCTTATTCCTCTTTCTGGTAGGTTTTCGCTGCTCCGGCTTAGGTCCGCCTTCGGCTCCGTTTTCTCGGAATGGAGATTTTCACCACACCAATACATATGCAATCGACTTCGCGGTGATTATAATTTCCATACTAATTTGAGCCGCCTTCGGACCAGTTTCTGATCCGAAGTCGGACTCAGCTTCGCCTCAGGCGGAGCGGATTCGGACCGAGGTCGGACCTGTTTGCTTGAAGGGTAGTATGGAAATTATTATCACCACCAAGTCTATTGCATATGTATTGGTGAGGTGAAAACCTCCATTCCGAGAAAACGGAGCCGAAGTTGGAATGAATGACGTCCGGCATTGGAATGGAAAAAAAAATGGCGCTTGACATTGGGAAGCATTTGCAAACTCCTTGAAAAACAACAAAATGATAAATTATTAATTATAAAATCGCAGAAGCACGTTAATCAATTCATACCTTTTTTTTTAAATAAAATTTTCCATATTAATAAAACAATGTATTTAGTTTAAGAACGAGGCACGACGCACGACCCGACCACCGACGAGACCCTTCAAGCAAACAAGTCCGACCTTGGTCCGAATCCGCTCCGCCTCAGGCGGAGCTGAGTCCGACTTCGGCTCAGAAACAGGTCCGAAGGCGGCTCAAATTAGTATGGAAATTTTAATCACCGCGAAGTCGATTGCATATGTATTGGTGTGGTGAAAATCTCCATTCCGAGAAAACGGAGCCGAAGTCGGACCCGAGGCGGAGCAGCGAAAACCTACCAGAAAGAGGAATAAAAAAGGGATGACGTTTCGCATTTGCGACAAAAAAAAAAAACAAGATTTATTTTTTTTTCACTGAAACTGTTTTATTTTTTATTTTATTTTGGCAAACGAAATTTTCACAATAAATACAATATAAGATACACTACATTTTTTTCATTTTATTTTATTTGTTGCTGCTGCTGTTGTTGGTGTTTCTTTAGATGCCTAATCGCATGTTTCACCTTCTGCCTTTTCCTTCATCATTAGATATTACATCTACAACACAAGCAGAAACACATCACTTTAATCCAAACATTTTGAGCGATATATACAACATACCTTTTTTTGTTTCCATATTGTTTATAATTTGATATAATTGTTTATAATTATACTAATATGTATTATGATAACAACGACACGAGACACGACGCGACTATACACTTCAACAAAAAATAACAAAATGACGCTTTTGCTCTTGTTGGCTATGTCTGTCTTTATTTTTTTTTCTTTTCTCACTTTTCACCACGATTCTCGTTCGACTTTGTGTTCATACACAAAAAGTTGCAAGTGTGTGAGTGCAACCCCGATTTTCGCGTTCTGAGGACGGAGTGTCTTTGTTGAACTCAGTTTTCTTGCTTGAAGGGGATACTGCAACAAACGACAAATAATAACAAAATGACGCATTAAACCTTGTCTTGTTGTCTTTGTCTTTCCTACGTTCGTTTTCCTTTTCTCACTTTTTCACCACGATTCTCCTTCGACTTTGTGTTCATACACAAAAAGTTGCAAGTGTGTGAGTGCAACCCCGTTTGTCTCGGTCGGAGGTCGGACTGTCTTTTCTGAACTCCGTTTTCTTGCTTGATCGGAAAGGGTTTTGGGGGGTAAGACGTTCGAAAGTTTCCAGGCTTGGTATAGTTCGTCGATGCCCCGGACATTAGGAACGCTGACCATAAACAAAAAATACCAAGACTGGAAACTCGGCGGTCAACTGACGTTTGCCTACAAGCTGCGAGGTGTGGTGAATGTCGTGAACTTATCGTTGTGTTCGTGTTCGATGTGTGTTGAATGTCGTGAATCTATAAATGTGTGCGTGTTAACGTCATTTACCAACGTGGTGGCTTTCACATATATTTACCGACAACACGGTACACAACAGGGTTTTGGGGGGAAAGACCATAAACAAAAAATACCAAGACTGGAAACTTTCGTACGTCTTTCCCCCCAAAACCCTGTTGTGTACCGTGTTGTCTGTTAATATATGTGAAAGCCACCACGTTGGTAAATGACGTTAACACGCACACATTTATAGATTAACGACATTCAACACACATCGAACACGAACACAACGATAAGTTCACGACATTCACCACACCTCGCAGCTTGTAGGCAAACGTCAGTTGACCGCCGAGTTTCCAGTCTTGGTATTTTTTGTTTATGACGCTGACCCGTAATATTTCATGTATGTGTAGGTGAAGTATAAGAATATGGATGCTTTGTTTAACAGTGGTATATTTCGTATGCCATTGAAAAATATTCTGTTTAATGAATTATTATACTCCTTTATATTATTACAGAAAATTGAACAAAATGATTTAAATAAAATATATTTAAAATTAACAATAATGAATTTCATCTAATATGTGGTGTGTTGTCCTTCGTGTACTTAATTCGGCATTACAAAAAACTGGCTAATATTTTCGGCTGTCTCCTTTATTCATTCTTCATTTGTCAGCAAAAAATATATTGGGTTTAATTATTTGAAGAAAAACCTAAAAAATTACTAGTTTTTATCATTTATGTCATGAACTAATGTTTTCGTCTATCGAATTTTTGTATTTATTTGTGTACTGGAACAATCTCATATATGTATGTTTCACTTCAAAATTTATTGTGTTTACCTGTATACATTTCATTTGTTGCAATTTTTTGTTGTACAAATTCATACAAATATCAAGAAATAAAAATATATTAAGTAATTATGTGTAATGTACCACCAAAGTTCTATCAAGTTTGTCGATTGTGCATGAGTCTTGTCAATGACTATGATGTTGAAAAGTTAAACATTTTCGATTCACCTTGCGTCAATAATAATGCGAGTCAACATCAATCTCAGTCCAAGAAAGCTAAATATGCATACGATGATATTGAGACCAATAATCTCGACGATAATGAAAGCAATGGATCAGAATCTACTAAGACGCAGCAGCATTTATCAAAAGGAAAATCAGCTGATGGTAAATCAATACCATCTACTTCTGCATATTCTGCAAAATCCCAACGTCATAATATCTTAGAAACGTGTATCGAAGGGGTGGATAAAAGTAAAATAAATGGTGAGAGGGATTGTATTCAAAAAAAATATGAGGGAGATTCAATTCTTAATCAAAAGAATGTGGAATCGATTTCATCAGTTGTGTTATCAACACCACCAAGATCTTCAAAAACATTAACAACATCTCCTAAAACCCTAAATCTCCCATCGCCAACAAAAGTGATTGAATTGGAAGCTTCTTCTTTCTACTCTACTTTCAAATCGGAAACGGGGCAGAACATCTTGGTAACAGACAGTGAAGATTGTGATATCAAAAAATGTTTTAATGACTTGACTGCGGAAGATAAGAGTGATGAAGATGGTGATTCATCATTAGATATCATCGGACAGATATATAACTGCTTATCCATAAAGGTAAATAAGTTCCATACATTGATTATTTAGCTTTTATAATGTACGTGTGTATATATCTTTAATTGGTTCTTGTATAAATAAGTATGAGTACATAGGTATTTGTAGTAGTTTATATTGTTCGGTTTAACCTTCTCTAATTTTTTACTTTTCGAATTTTATGATCAAATAATTAAAAGATTCTTCTACCTCTTACCAAACACAGTCGTTTGATTCTTTTACGGATCTAATTGAGGTAGTGGAGGAAAATTATTTTTTTTTAATTCAATCCGAAACATAGATGAGTCATAAGATTGTTATGATAACATCAAGTTTAATGCGCCTAGTGCCTAGTAGATCTGCTCTCAAAATATTCTTGCGAATGTATTGAAGAATTAGTAAACTAATTGGTATTTTTACATTCTTTCGCTGCTATTTTACTGATTTTTTAGTTTTTTTTTTTTGTAAATAGGTATTCTCATTTTATTATACTTCCGTGTTTGATTAATTTATAATCTCCTAACTCTTTATAGCACAGTCAAATAAGGCAAAAAAAGGTTAACCTAGGAATTAATGATAAAAGGCTAAAAGTTTTGTTAATATGTATCTTTGCAAGTAATGAATTTATTAAAGCCACGTATTCAATTAATTAATAATAGCTGTGTTTTTGTGATAACTCAGTATTCAGTATTAAATTATATCGAAAAAACAAACGATTACTTATATTTATTATTAAAAATCCTTTGTTGTAGAACTGTCTTTTAATGTCATTAGGGTGGATTTTATTTGTATGTTGAACTCGAAAATAAAAAAAACAAAAATAAAATCGATCTGCCCTAATGTCTATGTTTAGAAAAAAATGCTCTATAAATCAAAACAAACCTACTTTTGTTTATAACAAGCAAACATTGTGGTTCAGCGTGCAAAATTTTACTGAAAACATTGTTACTCGGAAGTAGAGTCTGAAAAACAGTACTGTTTCAATTTCCGAATGAGCTTCTTACGGCCAATTTCCTCACATAAGTCCTAAGTCAGCTTAGTACCCGGTCTAGCTAGGCCAGTACTCGGTCCTAAAGAAAAGTTAGGACCAGTGCATTTCTTCACATTTATAGGACCTGATCTAAGTTCACAACGACGTCCTAAGAATTAATAATTATAAAACTGGTCTAACTGTCATTTTGAGAATTTATTGAAGTTTGAAATATATTTTTTTTTTTACATTTGGTCAAATTTAACAAATACAGGGTGTCCCACAGTCACCGCCCAAATGAAAACCCTGGATTCCTGAGGTCATTTTAAGTCGAAAAACTTAAGAGGTAATTTTCTCGTTTTCGTCCCGTTTTTTGAGTTACCACGGTTTTTATGATTTTTGCTCTCTTGTCCTTCAACTGGCCTTATCTTTGCCAAACTACGTTTGATTTAAAATATTTTTTTTACAACCAATCAAGAATTTATTACAGTTTAAGTTTGTCTCAAAACTTTTTTTTCTGCGGACAACCGTTTCTCCACAATTTTGCATCAAACACAATTTTCTTCGTTTTTTAAGTTGTTTTTTACACTTTCATATCATTTTAGTCAAAAAAACAAGTTAATGAGTATTGATTTTTAGTGCTTTTTATTAAAGCCCAGTTAATTTTCATAAACAAAATAAGTTTTATTTCATAAAAGAGGCTACTGAAAGTAATTAAAAAAGATAAACAAACTGAGTGAATTAAAAAAAAATAATTTTTAAATACAAAATTAATTTAAATGAATTAAAACTTTTTCTGAGCTTTATCTATTTGTTCTTTTATTAACCACAATAGCTCAGAAAAAGTTTTTAATTCATTTAAATTAATTTTTTATTTAAAAATTATTTTTTTTTAATTCACTCAGTTTGTTTATTTTTTAAAATTTACTTTCAGTAGCCTTTTTTATGAAATAAAACTTATTTTGTTTATGAAAATTAACTGGGCTTTAATAAAAAGCACAAAAAATTAATACTTATTAACGTGTTTTTTTGACTAAAATGATATGAAAGTGTAAAAAACAACTTAAAAAACGAAGAAAATTGTGTTTGATGCAAAATTGTGGAGAAACGGTTGTCCGCAGAAAAAAAAGTTTTGAGACAAACTTAAACTGTAATAAATTCTTGATTGGTTGTAAAAAAAATCTTTCAAATCAAACGTAGTTTGGCAGAGATAAGGCCAGTTAAAAGACAAGAGAGCAAAAATCATAAAAACTGTGGTAACTCGAAAACGGGACGAAAACGAGAAAATTACCTCTTAAGTTTTTCGACTTAAAATGACCTCAGGAATCCATGGTTTTCATTTGGGGCGGTGACTGTGGGACACCCTGTATAATAAAAATAGAAAACAAGAAGCAAATAATTAAAATGAATTCTAAGAAAATGTTAAGAAGATTAAAAACGCGACAGATTTTTCAAATTGAATAAAAATTAACAGAGTCCACTAAATTTAAACAAAAAATAATGAAAGTTATTCTTTTTTTACGTATTTTGTTCTCTTATTAAACTGCAATATCGCTTAAAAAATATGAAATCAATTGATCTGATTCGAGTACTAACCGCTATACTACCGATTTTGAGGTCCTAACAAATATCGAGTTCTAACTAATACTCGGTACCAATTTGACAGTACTACGGCTTAGTACTTTTGTGAAGAACTCACTTGGTACCGATTTGAGTACTAACGATTGGAATAATAACCAGGTACTAGCCGATTTTGAGGAACTAGCTAGGACCAGGTCCTAACTAGTACTCGGCCCTAAATTGACAGTTTTAGGAACTAGTACTTGGGTGAAGAAATGAGTTGGTACTGATTTGAGTACTAACTTTAGGACTAGGCCCGGTATTAGCGTTAGGACTCTGTGAAGAAATCGGCCGTTAATAACATAAATTATGATCTTATTTTAAATAGTATTAATAATATTTAACCACTTATTTCTACGCAGTAATTTTTGAATGTTTTTACCAGTCAGTACCGTATACACAACCGAAAAATATGTCATCAACACCTCCATGGTACTCAAGGGAGCTTCGTACACTTCGCAATTCCCGAAACTCTCTATAGAAGAAATATTTAAGTTCTGATACAGATTTTTCTCTTTATATGAATGCAAGCAATGAATTTTCGGGCCTTTAAAAACATCTCTGCGATGACTATATCAATCAAATGCAATTTGATATACAGTGGTGGTCCAGTATAACGAATGATATAATGTTCAGAGTCAATTCGTATATCGAAAACTCGTTATGTCGAACAATATTTTTCATACAAATCCTTAGGTAAATAGAAGTACAATTGTATTTTTCATTATTTTACTTCATACTTCACTTAAAATTGCAAAAACAGAACACCAAAAAACGTAAACCAACAAAAATCAGACTAAAAATCCGTTTTGTGCAAAGCGAACGAACACGAAGACAATTCGTCGCCCTAGTATTGAAGTACCGTATACGCCATTTTTACATTATTGGGAAATCGTATTTAAATGCTCGGAAGATAATTACGAAATAACTAACCGCTGGTATTTTTTGATATTTTAGTATGATATATAATTAAAAATTGTCTTTTATATACATGTTATTGGACATCTGCAATTCGTCTAGTTGTCAAAATATTTAAATTTTTGTCCAAAATGAGTTTGCCGTATACGCCATGAAAATCAGAAGTTTCTTTTATTCATATACACGTACGTCAAAAAAAAACATAACGTACGTCAAAACAATTCTCAAAATTTTCTTGCATTGCATGAAAAATTTGAAGTAAATGCCAAAATTTCTTGTTTTTGTCAAAACAATAGTGAATATCTCGGCAACGAAAAAAGATAGAAAAAAACGGATAGCAGATTTGAAAAGAGCAACTTCGAAAACATACGACTGCATACCTAGTTCAAAAAATGCAATTTGGCGTATACGGCACTCCAATACTAAGGCGACGAATTACAGTTGTGTTCAAAATAATAGTAGTGCCAGCAAAAATATAACATTTGTTATATTTACAGTGCTTCTACTATTAAAAATTTAATTTCTTTTGTGTCAAACTTTGTAACGGTCAATTATAATTAAATGTACCGTAGTCCTAAAAAAAAAAAAATGTGCTTAATAATTTGTCATTGACCTTTCGTTGCTCTTTCTAAGTAGACCTGTTCAAAAAAATAGTAGTGAAAGTGATTTTAGAAAAAGTTAAACGTGGTTTATAATTTAAAATATTTATTTTTGGCTGAAAAGTAAGTACTAATATAATTTAAACAATTTTTCCAAAAAAAACTATTTGTGTTGGTTTTAATCACTTTAAAGTGGGAAGAGCAAAGCACTGCAGTGTGGAAAAACGAGCACTCATAAGAAAGCTGCGGGGAGAAGGGAAAACCTACAGAGAAATTCAACGTTTATTAGGATGCTCTCCGACAATGATAGCCAATGCTGTTAAATTTACCGAAAGACCCGAAACGCGCGGTCGTAAAAGAAAAACGACCTTCAAAGACGACAGGCGTATTGTGCGGATGAGCAAAGTTGAGCCTTCTGCATCGTCATTTGAAATCCAAAAGTCTTTAAGCCTGGATTGTAGTGCAGTCACCATTCGAAGAAGACTGTTAGAAGCAAATTTGTATGCTCGAAGTCCACGAAAAGTTCCGTTATTAACAAAGAAACATGTTAAAAAGCGTATCCAGTTTGCAAAAGATCACATAAACTGGCCAGCGAAGAAATGGCGTAACATATTGTGGACTGATGAGAGTAAATTTGTCCTCTTCGGTGGTACTGGATCTCGACAATACGTCCGCCGCACACTGGGGATTTTGCGGAAAAAAGTCAAAAATTTAAGGTTCCTCGGAGAATATTTCAATAGTATTTTTAAATTCTAGAATAAAATCTGAATCAAAATCAGAAAGAATTACTAAAATCGGACTTGTAGTTTACTTTTTAGAGCTTTGTAAAGGGACAAGTTGTTGAAAGTATAAAAAACGAAGTGAAAATACCCTCAAATTAAAGCTGTGTAATTTTTTTTAGCTTGAGCCGACTCATACACTTTTATTTTTCCGTAAAGAAGCCATCGTTTGTCTATTGTAAATCGAAGAAATTATTAATTTTAAAGATGTTAATTATTTTATATAATTATTTAAAGAAAAGAGAAAAAAATGGCTTGATTTTTTCATATTTTTGTATATATTATTTTAGCTACACTTGCCTACAGTTAGAGACTATTAAAAACTTTTTCCTTATGAAATTCCCTTTCAATGAAGGCCAAATTTGGGTGCCACCAGGTGCCACTGCGTTTTTTATTGGCAATTGAAAACTTCATTTGGTCGCAAAAATCATTTTCTTAAAAATTACTTAAAATAACAAAAAAATATTAAAAATCAATGGTAACACTTACAGTTATAAATGATACTTTTTTTAAAAGCCAAAATATTAGGCTTAATTTGAGTTTTTAAATCAAGTTCTTTAAGTGAATTGTTTTTGAAATAATCGATTTCAAAGTCAAAATTTTGAAGAAAAAAATTTAAAAAAACACATCCAATACTATTTTTGACAAGGCTGGGGATTTGAATTCAAATTGAATGGTGAAAAAAACTGCCTTAATTAATTCCTTACCAAACACTGAAAACCATATATTTCTATGCCTTCTAGTTTTCGAGAAAATTGAAAAGTAAAAAATCTCCTTTTTGTCAGATTTTTGTTTTTTTGGCTTGAAATTCTTATCCGAAAAGACAAATAGAGAAAATAAAATTAATGCGTAACACATTTTTTACAAATCTACTACAATAAAATTACATTTGATTTTTTGACCTTGGCTTAGAAAAATTAATTTTCGTTATATGTAACTGAAATGTATGTATGTACATAATATATTGAAAACTATTCAAATTAAAAACGAGTGAAAAGGGATTATACGTCTTATTATTATACATTTTATTAATAATGGGAATTTTAAGCATTTCATGCGAAGATCTAAGCAGAAAGCTAATGGAATGTCTCAAGATTTAAATTGAAATTATTATTGAAAAATACAGATCATCTGACCCATTCCTTTATTAAGAAGAATCAGAGTCATTTAATTGAGGAAAAAATGGCTCTCTTAAAAGAACAAACTTTTGAAAAATTTGTAAAGTAAAAAGTGTTTTTTTTTAAATAATTTTTAACTATAATTTAGGTTTTTTATTTTGCGTGGATGTGGACCTCGACTACAGTACCTACTATGAGTTATTCTTTTCCATTTAATATATTTTAAAAAAATGCTATAAGTACAAGTAAATTGAGAATCGGAATTCTTTATTGCTATCACAATTTTTTTAAAAAGGGCGTGGCAGTGGGCGGAAATGAATAATAATAATTTCTTACGACGTAAACTGTCATCCCTGAAAATTTCATCTAAATCTATTCAGTGGTTCAGTTTTTATTGAATTTTTTCCGCACTCCCATACAAATTTCCCCAGTGTGCGCCGTCCACCCAATACGGAATATGTTCCAAAATATACCACCAAAACAGTTAAACATGGAGGGTCAAAAATTTTAGTTTGGGCGTGCTTTTCATACTCAGGTGTAGGGCCGATACATTTAATCGAAGGCATTATGGATCAACGGGTCTACGTTGATATTATGAATAGAACCATGCTGCCTTACGCCTCGTATGAAATGCCACTAAAATGGGTCTTGCAACAAGACAACGACCCAAAACACACAAGTCGAGCAGCTAAAGAATGGTTTCGAGATAACAAAATTGAGGTTATGGATTGGCCGGCACAATCACCGGACCTCAATCCAATAGAAAATTTATGGGGAGATATCAAGAGAGAGGTAAGGAAGGCTAAGCCGTCGAATAATCGAGAACTGTGGAACGTAGTGAAGGAATCTTGGGAAAAAATACCAATTGAGCGTTGTCAGACTTTGGTGGATTCAATGCAGCGTCGGTGTAAAGCTGTTATTGATAATAAAGGCTACACAACAAAATATTGAACTGAATTACATTTTATTTGAGTTTTTAATTAATTTTTGTAAATTTTAAGATGCTTTTTGTTAAAGTTTTTAAAATACTACTATTTTTTTGAACAGCCGATTTCAGGGTTAAATTTAGGTTTAAATTTTTTTTATTTTTTTTTTGAAATAAAAGTTAATTTGAATCTGTGTAAACTAAACAAGAATGTGATGTGTTTTATTCAAAATGAAGTTTCCTGAAAATTAGATCTGTATAGTGCTTTTTCAAAGCATTTTTTGTTTTTAACTAGCGCACTACTATTATTTTGAACACAGCTGTATGTATGAAGCAAGCTATAAAAGACTTGATTAATGGAAATTTTTTTATGAATCTTCCAATATTATCATCCTACGTGTGTATATGTAGATAGAAATACTAACACATTTATATTCAAGAGTTTCTTTCAAATTTGTTTGTAAACTTTTTGTTTTTTTTTTTTTTTTTTTATTTTCTGAAATTCGTTATTTGTTCGTTATATAGAATACCTAATGGACTTGAAAAAAGTGTTCGTAATCTCGATCATTCGTTATATCGGCCTTCGTTATACTGGACCTCCACTGTTATTTCAAATCCGAAACGATTTATTAATCTAAAAATAAAGTCAGATGGTTATCCTAATACCTCAAAACTATTTAAATCACTCTTCTAGTGTTTCTAAAATTATATCTAATTTGTTTGCCAATTTGTTCAGTCTTGCTTTCTCCGAAAGCAATTTTGTACTCGATAGGAACTACTTTGACTACATGAATACCTGTAATACAAATGATTAATAAACTTAAAGATGATTTTTCATCGGGCCCAGATGGTTTGCCCGCGATTGTATTACATTAATGTGTACCGAATTTGGCCTTGCCTATTACCACTCTGTTCCAAAAATCCCTATCTCAAGGGTTTTTTCCAACAATGTAAAAGGATTCATTTATTATCCCTATTCACAAAAAGGGCTGCAAAGGAAATATAGCTAACTATAGGCCCCTTGCCAAATTATCGTGCATCCCAAAACTTTTCGAAAGTATTATCTGCGACACTATGTACAATCATTGATTTCAACCAGGCAACACGGCTTTCTGGGAGAAAAATCTATGACCACCAATTTAACCGAATTTGTTTCGTAAACTTTGAATTCAATAGAAAATAGTGTTTGGTGTGGAAAAAGTGGTCTATCACTTAACCCAGTTAAATGCCAGACAATTACTTTTTCTAGGAAACGAATACCGAGTGTTTTTGATTATTACATTTTGCAACAGCAACTTTGTCGGGTTGACCGTTTCAGGGACTTGGGTGTTCACTTTAGCTTTAGCTCAAATTTAGAATTCACTGAACACATTAACTACATAATTAATAAAGCGAACTCTATGCTCGGTTTTATAAAACGTTGGGCAAAGGAATTTAACGACCCCTATGTTACACTTTCTTTATATAATTATTACGTTCGATCCCATCTCGAATATGCTTCCCAAGTATGGACTCCATTTTATGAAATTCATAAAAGTCGTATTGAATCAATTCAACATAATTTCATACGATTCGCACTAAAGCGACTTCCCTGGTCTGATCCCTATAACCTGCCTCCATATGAACAAAGGATCCAACTTCTTCAGATTCAAACTCTATATCAAAGGCGAGTTAATAATGATCTAATATTTCTCCATCAACTTCTAAATGGACACATTGAGGCTCCAATCTTGTTAGCCTGTATCCGAATTAATTATCGCGGAGGGTCTCACCACCTTCGAAGATTTGAACTTTTACACGTTGACTTTCATAGAACAAACTATGGTACACATGAACCTCTTAATCGTATGTGTAAACTTTTCAACTTAAATACGTCTTATATCGACTTTAACATAAGTAAGGTGGGATTGAAAAGAAGTTTTCGAACCAGTGCACCACTTTCGTGATTGTATTTTGATGTCTGTAGTAACTTTTAATGTAATGTTTATTGTTAGTATTGTATCGTAGTATATATTTTTTGTGCATGTGTTATTTAATAACCACTAACACATGCACTTATGATGAGCCTCTGATTGTAGATCGTAGCTTGCTCTAAGCTCACTACATCCGAAATTTCTGAAGTGTAAAAAAAAAAATAAGAATGAAGTTGAGGTTATTGCTACGGGCTTTAGCAAGGCGTTCGACAGAATTTCACATAAAATTATATCGTTCAAACTTAAAGCCTTTGGATTTTCTCCTGGTTTTGTTCAATGGATGGAATCATACCTACGCAATCGTTTATATCAAGTCCTATTCAGATCTACAATTTCAGACCCATTCATTGCAAAGTCGGGCGTTCCACAAGGAAATCATTTAGGCCTCATCATTTTTATTTTGACAATCAATGACGTTGAATGAGTAATTCAGCACTCCAAAATTTTGACTTACGCGGATGATATGAAAATCTTTAGAAAAATTTCTTCGTCTAACGGCGCTCTATTTCTTCAAGCCGATTTAAACAATTTTTTGTTTGGTGTGTTATATAACTTTAATAAGTTATATTATGGGAATTCGCACAGATTAATATTTAAACACAACTCTACTCGTTAACGTTTTGAATGAGACTCACCTTGTCTTGTCATTGCGATCGTCGCGAGCCCAACTTCCTCAGTGAATAATCGTGGGCACGTTTAAAGAGTCAGCACAATTCAATTATTGTCTTATTGCACTTTGATTGACCCAAAACAATATCCGAATGGACAATCAAAGTGAACATTGCAATTGAAGTGTGCTGAGTTCAACGCACGACGATTTCCTCTGGTAGGTATGGAAGAGGGCACAACATCCCTCCCCACCCGGAGGAAGAACTCACGATCAACCGGATGACGATCGACAAGATTAAATAACACATATTTACTTAGCATTTGCTTATAACAATATAACAATTGATTTCTTGTTTTCTTTAAATTATCTTTTTTGACATATGTATCTATGGTTTATTTATTTTTCTTTGTAGTAAATTATGAATTTTGAATACATTAAATATTTTAAATATTTTAAATATTTTTAAACAACTTTTATCAAATTATGTTATGGAACTTACAAATTTAAAGTAATCATTATGTTTAAATAGAATGTTTAGTTTTCAATGCATTATATAATATTATGTTTTATTAAATATTTTAATTTCAATCTATTTTATTATTTTGAATGCAACTAACATTTTCTTATTTCTTTTTTATAGTCTTTTTTTTTTAATGTTATTAATTAGTATATTTGGATAAAATACATTTAATACTTTTTTCTTATTATTTTGAATGTTTTGCACCTGAATCTTGTATTTTTTTTTTAAATGACAGTTTCAACGTTTAGGAGTAATATAAAATATTATAATTCTCGGTCAGTATGTTTAGTTTGAGTTTGATGTTGTTTGACGGCTTGCTTCGGATGCGATGATTGTCGTTTCCATGTATTGGGGCGTCAAGTTAATCTTCAATTACACCGGCACACAAAATAAAAAAAGTGTCATGTACCAGGAACCAGACCTATCTTTCTATATGTTTTTGGGCACGCTGAATCCGAATTCAAAGTCCGTTTGGCCCGGTCACTCTCCAGTTTTGAGCTGTGACTGCATTTTGTTTGAATTCTTATGACTTTTTTGAGTTTTTTGCATTTTTCTCAAAACTGAAGGGTGTTCGGGCAAAACGGACTTGAAATTCGAATTCAGTGGGTCCAAAAACATATTGAAAGATAGGTCTGGTTCCTGGTACAACTTATTTTTTGTGTGCTGGGGATGAAAGCGACAGTGCCAGCACACCAAAAAAAAATTCTATGTACCAGGAACCAGACCCATCTTTCTATATGTTTTTGGACCCGCTGAATCCGAATTTCAAGTCCGTTTTGCCCGTTCACCCTCCAGTTTTGAGAAAAATGTAAAAAAGTCTCAAAAAAAGGCAAAAAACTTCCTTTTTTTTGAGTTTTTTGCATTTTACTCAAAACTGGAGAGTGACAGAGGCAAACAGACTTGAAATTCGGATTCAGCGTGCCCAAAAACATATAGAAAGATAGGTCTGGTTCCTGGTACATGACACTTTTTTTATTTTGTATGCCGGTGTTATTAGCCTTGACTTCAGTCTGCTTCAATTCGGGAGAGCCAATTGCCATTTCAATATCTCATCTTGCACAAGATGCGATTGCTTAATTTTCTAACATATTCTTACTTATTCTGGGTATGATATGATGCTGTAGCATACCCATCTTCGAAGGGTATTGAATTATTTATCGAAGTTGAATGTTTCCAGTAGGTATATTTAAGCAGGAACGGGATCGCCAACATCAGCACTGTTACCAATTAGGTGACTGTTGTACAGTACGACATGTAATCTCAGATTTGAGTTACACTACATATCAACTATTACTTATGAGTTTGACATCTAGTATGTTGATGCTTGTAACTACTTCAATTCTAGTAAAATATCCCTTAGATCTTACAGCTTTCTGGCATGGGTGAAACATCTTTGTGGTTAAATGTGGTAGTTTTTATGTGAGCAATAGTGTGTGTTTAATAAAGAGATAAAGATAGGCGGTTCCCCTCCCCACCTGGGACTGGATTTTTTACCTCTAGTACTGGCAGAACATTTTATTTACAGTTCACAGCATCTTTCCCATACATAACTTCGTGACCATTCATTTTAAGTTTTAAAGTAATATTTTTATAACAATTTTAATTTTAATATAAAGCTCCTTTACGTAATAGTTTCTAATTAATATCTTTGTATTTTTTTTAATAAAGTTTAATACTTAATTTTTATAATTTTTTTCATATTTAGACTATTTTTACATTTCATAATATTTTTTCTTATTGTTTAAATAATTTTCAAGTACTTATTACCTTATAGTTTCATAAAAATTTAATATTTGAATTTGATTTTTTTTTGTTGTACTTTTATTTAACTTAAAGTTAAGTTAATTGATTTATTTAAGTTATCAATTAATCAATTATATTTGTTTTATTTCATATATTTTTTTTTAATATAGGTATTTATGTATTTTTGTAGTTTTTAATTTAAGAAAATTTTATTATAATTATTAATTTTGTTTTGTTTTAGTGTTATGAGATTGAATACATAATTATTATTGTTCTATTTTTTTCTAAATTGTATTTTCAGATATAATTATATTTTTTTTTCTTAAATTTTCAATTTTTTTACATATAAATTTTATATTTCATAACTAATCAATTAATCTTTAATTTATTTGAACTTTAATTTTGTTTAAATATAAATCAACCGATCATATTTTTTTTTTGATAATCCCTAGATTTTTTGTAGTTAATAAAATATATACAATGGTCGGAAAAAGTATTTTGACAAAATGAACATTTTTCTAACTGATGAGAATAATCTGTAACGGTTATAACGGTATATTATGGTGAATCTCATGATGGTCAATGTCGGTCATATAGTTGGTATGTATTATGCTTCGAGGCTGCATTTTTTGTATACAAAGTACTAATTTTTGATGAAAAAAAATATTTTGACAAACGTTCTTTTTCAATGTTGGTAAGGTAAGGTAATGCATTTTACGTGTTTCAAGCACGTATAAAGCTGACAGACTTGTTAAGTCCTCGATTTGTTAAAAATTGGGCAAAACGGCGGAACTTAACATTGAAATTAGTGCATCTTCTGTTGCAAGTCATAATTTCGGTGTGACTGTTAAAAAATCTGTGGAGAACTGAATTTATCACGGGAAACTAAAAATCACCAAATATGAAAACACAAAAATACAATTATACTACTCAAAATTTACCATAAATGGACAAAAAATGAAAAAAATGCACTAAAAAAATAGACGCATTTTGAAGAATTCACATTAAATCGGGGATTGATTCCAAAAAGTCTGAAATTGGAAATGCCATTCTTTCATCAAAAACTTTGTTACCAAAAGTACCTTTTGCATTGAGCTCGAAGAAGATAATTTTACAAAAAAGTGTGCAAAAAACGGTGTTTCAAAAAACATTAAATTAAACAATTAAAAAATAAATTTTTTACTTTATGTTTTTCAATTGTTGGTTTAAATAATTACACAGCGTATGAAAAAAAATAAAAATCAAAACGTTTTAGAAGTCCTCTTCCTAGTTTAAACACTCAAAGTTAAGAAAAAAAAAATAAAAAACACATTTTTTTTTTCATAATAAAAAATTATTAACTTTGGCCTGCTCTATAAGGCACACCAATAACCCAAATTGAAATTTTTTTTCGAATACTCGAGCTCCAAACATTTGTGAATGCACTGATCTAAAAAGTTTTTCATTGTAGACCCACCCGAAAAATGAATATTGCAAGCACTTTTGCCTAAATGGGCCACTGTGGGACGTTGCACGTATCGAACCCCGAAGTACCAAAATTGGCTCCGTGAAGCCAGAACTGCGACCTCAAAATTTTTGAACCAAATTTGTCTAATTCGTTTGTCCACCGTTTGTCCATGTTTGTCCACCCAAAATTTTCGTTTGTCCACCCTTCAAAAAAATTTTAGAGCAAATTCTTTTTTTTGTAGGAAGTCTGAAAAATGAAAAATCGTCTAAAACGCTCAAATTTTGAGATAGACGTATAAAACCAACTGCAATCGGTTGTCCACCTCGAGGTGGACAAACGACAGAAATTTGAAATTTTGAAAAAAGTCAATTTTTGGAGATTTTTTGGGACTTTGAAATTTTCAGTACAAATTTTGTTTTTTGAATATCTTCTAAACGTAGGGTGGACAAACGACGATTTTTAGTATACGTGTAGAAATCGAGGTGGACAAACGACAGAAATTTGAAATTTTGAAAAAAGTCAATTTTTAGAGATTTTATGGGACTTTGAATTTTTCAGTACAAATTTTGTTTTTTGAATATCTCCTCAACATAGGGTGGACAAACGATGATTTTTTGTTTGTATACATTTCTCGAGGTGGACAAACGATTGCCGTTTGAATTTTTGAAAAATAATAATTTTTGCGGACTTTTTAATTTTCAGTAGAGGTAACACTGTGGTGTATGCGTACTTTTTTTTAAGTTGCTATAAAAAAATTCTTTTTGGAATATCTCCTAAACAGAGGGTGGACAAACGATGATTTTTGGTATACGTATAGAACTCGAGGTGGACAAACGACAGAAATTTGAAATTTTGAAAAAAGTCAATTTTTGGAGATTTTTTGGGACTTTGAAATTTTCAGTACAAATTTTGTTTTTTGAATATCTTTTAAACGTAGAGTGGACAAACGACGATTTTTGGCATACGTTTAGAACTCGAGGTGGACAAACGACAGAAATTTGAAATTTTGAAAAAAGTCAATTTTTGGAGATTTTTTGGGACTTTGAAATTTTCAGTACAAATTTTGTTTTTTGAATATCTTTTAAACGTAGGGTGGACAAACGACGATTTTTTGTTTGTATCCATTTCTCGAGGTGGACAAACGATTGCCGTTTGAATTTTTGAAAAAAAATAATCTTTGAGGATTTTGAAATTTTCACTCTGGTGTATGCGTAATATTTTTTTTCGATTCCTCAGTACAAAATTTGTTTTTTGAATATCTTCTAAACGTAGGGTGGACAAACGACGATTTTTGGTATACGTATAGAACTCTAGGTGGACAAACGACAGAAATTTTGAAATTTTGAAAAAAGTCAAATTTTGGAGAATTTTTGGGACTTTGAAATTTTCAGTACAAATGTTGTTTTTTGAATATCTTTTAAACGTAGGGTGGACAAACGACGATTTTTAGTATACGTGTAGAACTCGAGGTGGACAAACGACAGAAATTTTGAAAAAGTCAATTTTTGGAGATTTTTTGGGACTTTGAAATTTTCAGTACAAATTTTGTTTTTTGAATATCTTTTAAACGTAGGGTGGACAAACGACGATTTTTGGCATACGTATAGAACTCGAGGTGGACAAACGACAGAAATTTGAAATTTTGAAAAAAGTCAATTTTTGGAGATTTTTTGGGACTTTGAAATTTTCAGTACAAATTTTGTTTTTTGAATATCTTTTAAACGTAGGGTGGACAAACGACGATTTTTGGCATACGTATAGAACTCGAGGTGGACAAACGACAGAAATTTGAAATTTTGAAAAAAGTCAATTTTTGGAGATTTTTTGGGACTTTGAAATTTTCAAGTACCAAAATTGGCTCCGTGAAGCCAGAACTGCGACCTCAAAATTTTTGAACCAAATTTGTCTAATTCGTTTGTCCACCGTTTGTCCATGTTTGTTCACCCAAAATTTTCGTTTGTCCACCCTTCAAAAAAATTTTAGAGCAAATTCTTTTTTTTGTAGGAAGTCTGAAAAATGAAAAATCGTCTAAAACGCTCAAATTTTGAGATAGACGTATAAAACCAACTGCAATCGGTTGTCCACCTCGAGGTGGACAAACGACAGAAATTTGAAATTTTGAAAAAAGTCAATTTTTGGAGATTTTTTGGGACTTTGAAATTTTCAGTACAAATGTTGTTTTTTGAATATCTTTTAAACGTAGGGTGGGCAAACGACGATTTTTAGTATACGTGTAGAACTCGAGGTGGACAAACGACAGAAATTTTGAAAAAAGTCAATTTTTGGAGATTTTTTGGGACTTCGAAATTTTCAGGACAAATTTTGTTTTTTGAATATCTTTTAAACGTAGGGTGGGCAAACGACGATTTTTGGCATACGTATAGAACTCGAGGTGGACAAACGACAGAAATTTGAAATTTTGAAAAAGTCAATTTTTGGAGATTTTTTGGGACTTTGAAATTTTCAGTACAAATTTTGTTTTTTGAATATCTTTTAAACGTAGGGTGGACAAACGACGATTTTTAGTCTACGTGCAGAACTCGAGGTGGACAAACGACAGAAATTTTGAAAAAAGTCAATTTTTGGAGATTTTTTGGGACTTTGAAATTTTCAGTACAAATTTTGTTTTTTGAATATCTCCTCAACATAGGGTGGACAAACGATGATTTTTTGTTTGTATACATTTCTCGAGGTGGACAAACGATTGCCGTTTGAAATTGTGAAAAATAATAATTTTTGAGGACTTTTTAATTTTCAGTAGAGGTACACTGTGGTGTATGCGTACTTTTTTTTAAGTTGCTATAAAAAAATTCTTTTTGGAATATCTCCTAAACAGAGGGTGGACAAACGATGATTTTTGGTATACGTATAGAACTCGAGGTGGACAAACGACAGAAATTTGAAATTTTGAAAAAAGTCAATTTTTGGAGATTTTTTGGGACTTTGAAATTTTCAGTACAAATTTTGTTTTTTGAATATTTTTTAAACGTAGGGTGGACAAACGACGATTTTTTGTTTGTATCCATTTCTCGAGGTGGACAAACGATTGCCGTTTGAATTTTTGAAAAAAAATAATCTTTGAGGATTTTGAAATTTTCACTCTGGTGTATGCGTAATATTTTTTTTCGATTCCTCAGTACAAAATTTGTTTTTTGAATATCTTCTAAACGTAGGGTGGACAAACGACGATTTTTGGTATACGTATAGAACTCTAGGTGGACAAACGACAGAAATTTGAAATTTTGAAAAAAGTCAAATTTTGGAGATTTTTTGGGACTTTGAAATTTTCAGTACAAATGTTGTTTTTTGAATATCTTTTAAACGTAGGGTGGACAAACGACGATTTTTAGTATACGTGTAGAACTCGAGGTGGACAAACGACAGAAATTTTGAAAAAAGTCAATTTTTGGAGATTTTTTGGGACTTTGAAATTTTCAGTACAAATTTTGTTTTTTGAATATCTTTTAAACGTAGGGTGGACAAACGACGATTTTTGGCATACGTATAGAACTCGAGGTGGACAAACGACAGAAATTTGAAATTTTGAAAAAAGTCAATTTTTGGAGATTTTATGGGACTTTGAAATTTTCAGTACAATTTTTGTTTTTTGAATATCTCCTCAACGTAGGGTGGACAAACGATGATTTTTTGTTTGTATACATTTCTCGAGGTGGACGATTGCCGTTTGAATTTTTGAAAAATAATAATTTTTGAGGACTTTTTAATTTTCAGTAGAGGTACACTGTGGTGTATGCGTACTTTTTTTTAAGTTGCTATAAAAAAATTCTTTTTGGAATATCTCCTAAACAGAGGGTGGACAAACGATGATTTTTGTTATACGTAAAGAACTCGATGTGGACAAACGACAGCAGTTTGAATTTTTGATAAAAAATGATTTTTGGGGATTTTAGGTGAATTTAATTTTTCAGTGCAAAATTTGTCTTTGGAATTGCTCCTAAACGGGGGGTGGAAAAACGATAATATTTTGTGTGTATATAGAACTCGAGGTGGGCAAACGATTGCAGTTGGTTTTATACGTCTATTTGAGCGTTTTAGACGATTTTTCATTTTTCAGACTTCCTATAAAAAAAAAAAAAGAATTTGCTCTAAAATTTTTTTGAAGGGTGGACAAACGAAAATTTTGGGTGGACAAACATGGACAAACGGTGGACAAACGAATTAGACAAAATTGGTTCAAAAATTTTGAGGTCGCAGTTCTGGCTTCACGGAGCCACCAAAATTGTACGGCTTGCCAAAGATACACAACGCAGGAAAGAAGATGAGACCAATAGTTTCAAACATTAATTCCCTTTGTTACTACTTGGCAAAATGGCTCGTTAACGAGATAAAAAATCTGCCTGCAATTGAAAGTGGTTCAGTGAAAAATTCTTTTGAGTTTGTGAAGAAGCTGAAAGACATAAAAATAGAGGAAAATGAAATGATGGTTTCATTCGATGTGGTATCATTATTTCCGAGCATTCCGATTGAAAAAGCTCTCGAAGTTAGTTGAACATTTAGATGTAAACGAGATACCCGCCGAAAAGAAATTGGTTTATGTAAATGTTTCTAAAAAATGTATGGAACAAAATTATTTTCAGTTTCGTAACGTGTTTTACTCCATAGAACACGGAACAAGTATGGGCAATCCCCTTTCACCCTTGATTGCCGAACTTTTTATGTCAAAGTTTGAAATGAACTTGAAAAACAATGGTAATTTACCACGAATTTTGTTACGATATGTAGACCACATTTTTGCGTTTGTTAAGAAATCGGAAATAACAGATTTACTAACGTTGCTAAACTCCCAATATGATCAAATTAACTTCACGGTCTAAGAAGAAATAGATCAAAAACTACCATTTTTGGATCTTGAAGTACGAAGACATAGAGATCATTTTAGTTTTTCTGTTTACTCGCTGTAACTCGCATTGTCCGATTCAACACAAAAAAGCCGCCTTTCATTCATACATTCATCGATTGTGTAAATTACCACTTTCAATCGCTGATTACAAAAAAGAGTATGAGCATATTAAAGATATCGCCAATTTAAATGGATACAATGTTCAAATGATTGACGATCTCATCTTAAAGCATATGAGAAAACAACATTGCATGCGCAAAATAAAAAAATCGATAAAAAAGATGATCGAAAAAGGGTATGTTTGTCATACAACCCTGTTATTACAAATAAATTAAAGAGTGCATTTAATCGCAACAACATGGAAATGGTGTTTTCGAGCAACAATAAGTTAAAATCTTTCTTAGGCTCAACAAAAGATAAAAATGAAACTCTTAAGAAATCGGGAATTTATTCAGTACAATGTGGTGATTGTGAAAAAGTTTACTATGGCCAAACAAAAAATAATATTGAAACAAGATTCAAAGAACACACTACATACATGAAAACAAACAACCCAAGACCTTCAGCCCTAGCCAACCATGTTCTAACAAACGATCACTTTAGTTTAACAAAAGATAACTTAAAATTAGTTCGACAAGTTAGCGATTCGCGACCCTTAGATGCTTACGAAAGCTATTTTATCCAAAAAGATGAAAATTCAATGAACGCCGATCTTGGAAATATAACATCTTGTTTGTTCCAATTGGTTTAAAATTAGCTTTATACCTTATGTTGACAGCACATCGAGAAATACCGAGTGCAAAGTTCATTTTTTGTGTTTTGTTTTATTCTATTGTTCTTACACAATTAACTTTGTACCTTACGTGTGATGTAAAACCACCGTCACGTCGGTCGCGTCGGTTATCTTCGTACAAATTCGTGTTTATTGCAATAACTTGCACATTGGACCAGTGATGGTGTATGAGATGTACTAACCTACAAGAAGAAAATGACACTTTTAATCAGTCGTGTGAGCTGATGATGATAGACAAGTTCTATCGAAACGCGTCTTAGGTAATTTTCATGTAAATGTGAATTCGTTTCGTGTTTATGTTTGAAAATAAAAAAGTGTAATCAATAAGGTTTATAATAATTTTCTAAATAATAGTTACCATTGGTGAACTTCCTTCATAAAATACTCCCTTTGTACATTGTTTTTGTGAAAGAGCTTTCAGGATTAATGCTTTTTTAAGCTTTTAAAACGAAAAAAGAAATTAGTGTTATCTTGTGGTTGGTGGGTATCTGTTTTTCGTTTGTTTGGAAAACAATTAATGTTAACAATTTAACATGCGCCGCAATGGAATTTCAGGGAAAATCATTTGGCGGGCGCGTCGCTTCGTTAAGTTTCTTGAATAAGTAAATTGTAAAAAGTTGCTTTATTACATCTTGGTGGTGTGGAAAAAGTTAAATCTATTTTTCTTTCTTTTAAAAATTTGTTATTGTGAAATTCTACCAACATAGGGATAACGCTGGTACTTTTTCGATCAAACTTGAAACATTTTTATGCAAAGTGCGGCATCCCTGTGTAAGTTTTTTGTTGCGATAGACTTATGCGCTAAACATGATGCAGAGTGAGAAGCAAACGTCCTATCTTACCTGTACAATTTTTGTTGGACAGAGTATAGTGAATGTAAAAGTGAAGTCATATTAAAGTGTATAAACTGCAGGCGTGGGAAAAGTACATTCAATTTAGGACTAGATGAGAACCATTCAACACTGAGCAGATCTTGCCCAGTGTACCTAAATAAACTTGAAGTGAAAAAGAAAAAAAATCGGTTACTAGCAACTAAATAAAATTAGTGGAGTTTATTATACAAGGTCTTATTGGAAATGTTGATGTTTTAGAGGAATTTATACAGAAGAATGTGTTTGATTTTGTTATATTGAGTGAAACACATATAACAGATGATATAAATGAAAGTGAATATAAACTTAATAACTATAATGCTATTAATTGTCTATCGAACTCAAGACATACGGGTGGAGTTACTATATTTGTCAATAAGAAAATGAAATCAGTTAAAATCAAATCAAAAGCTATTGATTATAAAATTTGGATTTTAATGATAAAAATAAAATGTGAAAATGAAGTCTGGAATCTTTTGGGAGTCTACAGATCAGATATAATGAGTGTAACTGAATTTAACACATCATTTAGTGAATTTGTGGACACCAACTTCAGCTTTAATGAAAATATTTGTATCGCTGGCGATCGATATGGACTATAAAATTGATAGTTCGGAAAAAAGAAGATTTGATGCAGAGATATTGCTTAGATTTGGTTTAAAACAACTTGTAAATGAACATATTTAGAAACACAAGTTCATCATCTACACTTATAGACTACGTTTTCAGTGATCAGGTTTCGGGTATACAAGTTGCAGTAAACAAGAACTGGATAATATCTGATCATGAAACTATTAAAATAGATCTTCATGTGAAAAATAAAGAAAATGTAAAATCAACTATTTTAAGGTTTGTTAAATACGACAAAACTAAATTTTTAATGGAGCTGACAAGTAGAAACTTTGAGAATATAAAGTGCAATTATGAATTGAATATTCCACAGCAATTCAAAAATATTATAGAACAGTGTTTAAAAACTTTGATTAAATCGATGAAAATTAACAATTATTATGTTGAATGGTTTAACGGAGAACTTATTTCTCTTAAACAAAATAAAATAGATTCATATAATTTATAAAGTGCATTGAAAACAAACAATAAAAACGATTTCAACGGCCTTTATACAAACATTTTATTGGAATGTAAGAACGAGATCTTCCCACTATTATTAAGTATTATAAATACATCAATGAGGGAAGGAGTTTTTCCTAACTGTTGGAAGAAATCAGTTGTTGTACCTGTTGAGAAAGAAAAGAATGCAAACAAATTGGAGAAGTTTCATCCTGTTATTATGATGCCTAACTACGAAAAAAATTTGGAAAAAGTGGTGTGCATTCAGTTAGAAAGGTACATGACTCAAAATGGAATTCTTTGTGAGGAGCAATCTGTATTTCACTCAACCGAAACAGCCTTAGCATGGGTTCTAAATGAGTGAAAAAGAGACCTTGATTCGGGAAATTCGGTGCTTGCACTATTTCTTGATTTGAAGCGAGCCTTTGAGACTGTGGACAGAAAAATCCTTTTAACAACACTCTTTTAATATGAATATGAAGTACGAGAAACTGAACTGAAGTGGTTTGAATCTTTTCTTTCATCAAGGGCGCAAAAAGTTAAATTGGGTAAAAACTATTCATCTTCGAAAGTGGTTGAATTGGGCGTTCCACAAGGAACAACTCTAGGAGTTTTACTCTTCTTAATTAATCTAAATGATATACAAAATTGTTTGAGGTTTTCAAAAGTTTCACTATTTGCAGATAATACTCTTATTTACATTTTTGTGAAAGATTTAAATGAATGTGAGAATAATCTAAATGCTGATACAGAAACATTATTTAAATGGTTATGTATAAACTAATTGAAATAAAGTGAAACGAAAACAAAAAAAAATGTATATTAGGGTGGGTCAAAAAAATCTAAATATTAATGGGAAGGTCCTCCGCTTCGCAATTTTCCATTTTTACATCAAGCTTCTACTAGAAAAAAATCATTTTTTTTATTAATTGACTTCTTATCAAATTTCTTTACATATTCTTGTAGGAAATCGAACGCTCTACAAAAAAGGCTTTATACACTTTTTTTGTTTATCTAACCTGTAACGAACCGAAGGTGTTATCGGCTGGATTCCCAAACTTGGATCTCACGGCTTTTCATTGGAGTCAAACATTGAACTCCTAGAGTCCAAGTCTGAGAATCCTTTACCTCTTCAACCCATTACCACCATTACGACCCCCATGTTTACAGGAACATGAGGCCGATCCTGGCAGCAGGAAGGAGAGGGGCACAGGTTACGGCAGCTGGCATGCTAGCTTACCCTTTCATGTTGATCTCATCTGTATGGTCATTTCCACCCCTGACTATTTCTCTTAAATAGCCATATTAAAATTATAAAAGTCCAGGAACAAGTCTAAAAAATAAATGCTTGAAGCGACTTCCCCAATTCATAATACAACGGAGCATTCCATAATAAGAAAAAAAGAATAGACAATTTTTTTTTTCTTTTTTTTATATTACTTAGTTTTTTTTTTTGGTTTTTTTTTATGTTCTTTTACTATTGTACGTTTCTTTTTTTCTTCTTTTTTTTCCGCACTAATAGTGTACTTTTTTTTTTCGTTTTATAATTTTGCAACCGTACGCTATGACTGATATCCACTGAGTGACTTGATTCTCTCACTATATAGGTCATGGTCATGAGTTAGCTGGAATGTCGTCTCATGATCTAGCGGTGCATTATTTAATATGCTTACAGGTTTGGGAATATCTTTTCATCATGCCCCTTAAGCTAGCGGTCAAACCTTTAAAGCAAATCTTGTACATACTGTAGAGTATGTAGCAATATATGAATTAAGAAAAAAAAAGTATGTGCCGTTTGCTTTTCAATTATTGCATGTTGTTTCTTTATGTACTAACGGTTTAAATTTATGTTATGAGTTATGGAATTTTAATTATAGTCCGGGGATTGATGTTAATTTTTATTTTTGTTTTTATATGAAATTTTATTACATTTTTGTTTGAATTAATATAGTTTTGATATTATTGATAGTATTTATAGATTATTGTGTTTATTTAATTACACCGGCACACAAAATAAAAAAAGTGTCATGTACCAGGAACCAGACCTATCTTTCTATATGTTTTTGGGCACGCTGAATCCGAATTTCAAGTCCGTTTGGCCCGGTCACCCTCCAGTTTTGAGCTGTGACTGCATTTTGTTTGGATTTTTATGACTTTTTTTGCAATTTTCTCAAAACTGAAGGGGGTTCGGGCAAAACGGACTTGAAACTCGAATTCAGCGGGTCCAAAAACATATAGAAAGATATGTCTGGTTCCTGGTACATGGAACTTTTTTTTTGTGTGCCGGGGATGAAAGCGACATTTCGCGACAGTGCCAGCACACCAAAAAAAAAGTTGTATGTACCAGGAACAAGACCCATCTCTCTATATGTTTTTGCCCGGTCACCCTCCAGTTTTGAGAAAAATGTAAAAAAGACCCCAAAAAAGGCAAAAAAACTTCCTTATTTACTCAAAACTGGAGGGTGACAGGGTCAAACGGACTTGAAATTCGGATTCAGCGTGTCCAAAACCATATAGAAAAATAGGTCTGGTTCCTGGTACATGACACTTTTTTTATTTTGTGTGCCGGTGTTATAGTCCATGCTGTTATGTTTTTATTTTGTTTATTTAATTTATTTTTTTTTTATGTTGTTTAATTTAGTTATAGTTTTAGTTTTAGTTTAAATTTTAGTTTTTAGTTTATAGTTTATAGTTTATAGTTTTTTAGTTTATAGTTTATAGTTTATAGTTTATAGTTTATAGTTTATAGTTTATAATTTATAGTTTATAGTTTATAGTTTATAGTTTATAGTTTATAGTTTATAGTTTATAGTTTATAGTTTATAGTTTATAGTTTATAGTTTATAGTTTATAGTTTATAGTTTATAGTTTATAGTTTATAGTTTATAGTTTATAGTTTATAGTTTATAGTTTATAGTTTATAGTTTATAGTTTATAGTTTATAGTTTATAGTTTATAGTTTATAGTTTATAGTTTATAGTTTATAGTTTATAGTTTATAGTTTATAGTTTATAGTTTATAGTTTATAGTTTATAGTTTATAGTTTATAGTTTATAGTTTATAGTTTATAGTTTATAGTTTATAGTTTATAGTTTATAGTTTATAGTTTATAGTTTATAGTTTATAGTTTATAGTTTATAGTTTATAGTTTATAGTTTATAGTTTATAGTTTATAGTTTATAGTTTATAGTTTATAGTTTATAGTTTATAGTTTATAGTTTATAGTTTATAGTTTATAGTTTATAGTTTATAGTTTATAGTTTATAGTTTATAGTTTATAGTTTATAGTTTATAGTTTATAGTTTATAGTTTATAGTTTATAGTTTATAGTTTATAGTTTATAGTTTATAGTTTATAGTTTATAGTTTATAGTTTATAGTTTATAGTTTATAGTTTATAGTTTATAGTTTATAGTTTATAGTTTATAGTTTATAGTTTATAGTTTATAGTTTATAGTTTATAGTTTATAGTTTATAGTTTATAGTTTATAGTTTATAGTTTATAGTTTATAGTTTATAGTTTATAGTTTATAGTTTATAGTTTATAGTTTATAGTTTATAGTTTATAGTTTATAGTTTATAGTTTATAGTTTATAGTTTATAGTTTATAGTTTATAGTTTATAGTTTATAGTTTATAGTTTATAGTTTATAGTTTATAGTTTATAGTTTATAGTTTATAGTTTATAGTTTATAGTTTATAGTTTATAGTTTATAGTTTATAGTTTATAGTTTATAGTTTATAGTTTATAGTTTATAGTTTATAGTTTATAGTTTATAGTTTATAGTTTATAGTTTATAGTTTATAGTTTATAGTTTATAGTTTATAGTTTATAGTTTATAGTTTATAGTTTATAGTTTATAGTTTATAGTTTATAGTTTATAGTTTATAGTTTATAGTTTATAGTTTATAGTTTATAGTTTATAGTTTATAGTTTATAGTTTATAGTTTATAGTTTATAGTTTATAGTTTATAGTTTATAGTTTATAGTTTATAGTTTATAGTTTATAGTTTATAGTTTATAGTTTATAGTTTATAGTTTATAGTTTATAGTTTATAGTTTATAGTTTATAGTTTATAGTTTATAGTTTATAGTTTTCTTTACGTCGTTTCCTACAAACCGTTTAATAGATATTTGAGGTCCAAAAATCGAGAAAATGTTTGAAAATTCGTTTTTTGTTCTTAATTTTGTAACAAATTGAAAAATTATAATAATCAAACGAGCAAGACATATTCTAGTAGGAAACAGATTGGTCTACAAAAAAGGTCGTTAACTTTTTTCATTAATTTAACCATTCTGAAGATATTCGAGGTCAAAGTTAAAGTAAATTATATAAACATTTTTTACTTTTAAAAATTTTCCAGTTCACTGAAAATTTATTATTTTCAAATTAGCAAGATGTATTCTTGTAGAAGCTTAAACGTTCTACAAAAATTTCTTGCCATCAAATTGATCAAAATGAATTTAGATTTATTTTTTTATCCACCCTAATGTCTATAGGTAATAGAAATTTTGATATTAGCATAAAAATAGATAACTGTGATATTGAATGTGTTGAGCAAATAAAGTATCTTGGGGTTTTAATTGATTGCAAATTAAATTTTAATAGCCATGCGGATCTTATAAGCTCTAAAATTTCAAAAAAAAAAATAATTTTCTGTATAGAATAAGAAAAAGAATTTCAAAAAAATGTGCAATTTGGGTGTCCCGGAATGAGATAAGAAGATTTTGAGGGATGTTTTCTAAAATCATCGCTAAATGATATCAACTTTGCAGATAGAGAGTTACTGTAGAACAGTGGTAAAGGGTGGTGAAATTCTCAAACTCAACAACATAAACTTCTTGCAACATGCATATAATTTAAATCAACAACTGCACACGCTGTCAACATTATTTCAACAACTCTGCTTTTAGTTCTACTCTAGACACCTCACCTATCTGCTTTTCAAATCACTCCATTAACAAACACAAAACCAGAGCAAAAAAAAGGTAACCCGAAAAATGTCGTGTTATTAGGAATAGAACATTACATTACATTACATTACACGGTGATCTTGAAGACGCGGCAGGTTTTACAAAAATGGACCCCAAAAGTAATGATGCAGGATTGTTCGGACTGATTTCAGGACTCTAAATAAATATGTAAACTTCAAAATCGTACCTGATCCCTTTTTTGAGTTATAAGCATTTTTGTATACACGGGAGGGCATTTTGACTTAGAATGGGGAAAAATTGTTAAAAAACATCGAAAAAAGACATTTTGATTTTGTATATCGTCGGTGAAACCAGAAAAGTGTGTAACTCCATTTTAGAAAATTTTATAGGAGAGCAAAAAAACAAAATCGTTTTGAAGGCATTGGTATGAGTTTTCATTTTCTAATTTGCTTATAAAATAAAAACTATGAACTTTAAGGAGGTTCTGAGTTTAATAAACGGTAGATATTAGGTTTGTCTAACAGATGGCATTCAAATCTAATTTTCAGAAAATTTGGAGTTACACACTTTTCTGGTTTCACCGACGATATGTTTTTCGAAAGCTATAATATTGTTCTTGAACTAAGTCTTTAATTTAAGTTGGTTGAGAAAATATGTTCTGAGAAATTTAATTTCAAAAACATCATTTTAGAAATTTTTTTTTTCTTCAAGTTTATTTTTTTTCCATTTTTTTAAATAAAGGGTACAATTATTTTACATAATTCAATGGTCTTATAAATTTCTAGTCGAAAACAAAAAAACACATGCTTATAAGTATTTTAGGTTTTGAGATTGGAGGAAAAATGTATCGCATCCCCAGAATCGCATCGAGCAAAATTTTGATATATTGCATTTAAAACTTTTTGTAGAGAACTAAATTCCCTATTAGAATAATGTTTTTTAAAAATTGAAAAAAAAAATTCCATACCAAAACAGCCGAAACAATGATGAAAAAAATATCAAAAAATTCATTATTTTTATTTTTTTTGGTGTATATTTTTTTTTTTGATTGAGATAGGCATAAACATTGACTGAAAAAAAGAAAATTAAATTTCTTTTAAAATGCTGTGCTCACTTTTTCATTGAAAATTAACCGACGTATGGCCATTTGAATCTATCTTTTTTCGCATTTTTGGTTTTACTCAAGTAAAACAGAAACATTTGAGGGGAAAGTACGATAACTTAAGAACCAAGAATTATTAATGAGATTTTGTACAGGGGTTAAATACAATCATTGTTGACTATGAGAGGTCGGGTCTATCTGCCCCCGTTTTGCCGGCAGGGGCAATTTTCTAAAAAAATACTTAAAATAAAAAAAAAAATTATTAAAAAACAACGGCAACACTTATAGTTATGATTGATACTTTTTTCCAAAGCTATGATTATAAACTTATCTAATGTTAATTTAAAAATAAAGTTGTTTTTGAAATAAACGAGTGAGTCAGATAAAGAAAGTAGTTTTTCTATTTTTTCAATATTATCAAAAGGTAGAAGGTAAGGAACATATGATTTTCATGATCTGATAAGAAATCAATTAAGGCAAATTACTTTATCAATCAATTTCGTATTGAAGTCCACAGTCTTTGTGAAAATTATATTCAAAGTAATTTTTTAACTTATTTTTTCCCAAATTTTGACTTTGAAATCGTTTATTTCAAAAACAACAATAACTTTATTTTAAAATTAGCATTATGTCAAATGTACCCGAAAAACGCGTTTTTGACCTGTTAATGTTTAAGTATTTCAAAAACGTGACGTGTCAGTGAAATTTTGACTTCGGACTCAGCACACAAAAATCCTTTATTTTCGTTTCCGACCAGTGTAATTTTTTTAAATTTTAAGTATTTTTTTAGAAAATTGTCCCTTCCGCCAAAAAGGGGGAGATAGACCCCCCTCTCATAGACAACGATGATTGTATTTAACCCCTGTACAAAATCTCTTTAATAATTCTTGGTTCTTAAGTTATCCCCTCAAATGTTTCTGTTTTACTTGAGTAAAACTAAAAATGCGAAAAAAAGATAGATTCAAACGACCATACTTCGGTTAATTTTCAATGAAAAAGTTTAGTGAGCACAGCATTTTAAAGGAAATTTATTTTTTTTTTCTTTAGAGCAATGTTTATGCCTATCTCAATCCAAAAAAAAAATATACAACTAAAAAAGCAAAAAAAAAAACTAAAAAAAAACGAATTTTTTGATATTTTTTTCATCATTGTTTCGGCTGTTTTGGTATGGAATTTTTTTTTTCAATTTTTGAAAAAAACATCATTCTAATAGGGAATTTAGTTCTCTACAAAAAGTTTTATATGCAATATATCAAAATTTTGCTCGGGTTACGAGATATGTATATTAGGGTGGGTCCAAAAAAATCGAAATTATTTTTTTTGAATTGGTGGTACTCCGAAAAATCGATTGCTATACCCCTCTAGAATATACACACCAAACATGAGCTCTTTATATTAATGGGAAGGTCCTCCGCTTTGCAATTTTCCATTTTTACATCAAGCTTCTACTAAAAAAAAATAATTTTTTTATTAATTGACTTTTAAAAAAATTTCTTTTCATATTCTTGTAGGAAATTTCTAATTCACTGAAACTTCATTATTTTCAAATTAGCAAGATATATTCTTATAGGGGCTTAAACGTTCTACAAAAAATTCTTTGGAATGAAATTGGTTGCTTTAACCGTTTAGAAGATATTCGTATCCAAATCGCAATGCATACGGGTCATAAGAAAACTATTGAAATCAGTGAGCATTGGTTTGGATACGAATATCTTCTAAACGGTTAAAGCAATCAATTTCATTCCAAAGAATTTTTTGTAGAACGTTTAAGCCCCTATAAGAATAAATCTTGCTAGTTTGAAAATAATGAAGTTTCAGTGAATTAGAAATTTTTTAAAAATATAAAATGTTTTTATATTTTTTTTTTAACTTTGACCTCGAATATCTTTAGAATGGTTAGATTAATGAAAAAAGTTAATAAGAACTTTTTTGTGGAGCAATCAATTTTCAACAAGAATATGTCTTGCGCGTTTGATCATTATAATTTTTCAATTTGTTACAAAATTAAGAACAAAAAACGAATTTTTAAAGATTTTCTCGATTCTTGGACCTCAAATATCTATTCAACGGTTAGATAAACGAAAAAATGTATAAGGCCTTTTTTTTTTAGAGCGTTCAATTTCCTACAAGAATATGAAAAGAAATTTTTTAAAAAGTCAATTAATAAAAAAATTATTTTTTTTTAGTAGAAGCTTGACGTAAAAATGGAAAATTGCAAAGCGGAGGACCTTCCCATTAATATAATGAGCTCATATTTGGTGTGTATATTCTAGAGGGGTCTAGCAATCGATTTTTCGGAGTACCAAATCAAAAAAAAAATTCGATTTTTTTGACCCACCCTAATGTATATTGAGAAACCCAAAAAAGGGGCTTTTGCACCCTTATCTTCAATTTCCACCCTCTCATTTAATAGCACTCTGCGGTTTTATCTTCTCTTATAACCCATTGAACGATTCCTGCAATAAAAACCCGTGAACGTCTTAGTTCCTTTCTATATAAGTTCGTTATTAGTTCCTTCCTGAATGACATAATCAATAGCCTAGGAGGAAAAAAAAAATTCTGGGGATGCGATACATTTTCCTCCAATCTCAAAACCTAAAATACTTATAAGCATGTGGTTTTTTGTTAGAAATTTATAAGACCATTGAATTATGTAAAAAAACTGTATAGTCCAGTAATTTTAGGTTTTATCTGCGGAAAAAATCCTACTGGGCTGAATTTTGGTATACACCTTAATGACGGCTTTGTTATGAAGATGTGAAAAATCGACATTGATATCGTGTCCGCGTTAAGAGTTATAGGGGTCAAAAGGTCACAAAAACTGGTTTTTCACGATTTTCAGCAAAACGGTAAGTCTTATCAAAAAATTTTCAATACAAGAATTGTAGACCAGATTATTATATATAAAAAGTGTCATGACACTTTTTTTCCTAAGACCCACCGTTTCTTAGGTATAACGATTCAAAAAGTTGAAGTTTAGTTGTAATCGTCATAATCCTATTCCTGAAAAAAAAAACTCCTAACTGAAAAGTTCCTGAAATTTCATTATTTTTTTAGCTTGAATTTCGTTCCTCAACTGTTAAGAATATGGGGAAACAAAAAAAAAAATGGAAATTTTAACCATTTTTCCGATTGGGGCCCTTCTCCCGAAACCATTTCCCTGGGAATTTTTGTTTAGAATATGTCTGAAAATATACAGGGTGTGCAATAGAGAATGGACAACCCTAAAACGGCTTATAGCTACACTTATGATTGTTCTAAAAACAGATAGAAAAAAGTTCTATCGCAACCAGTGGCGTAGATAGCTTTTTGCTAAGGGGGGGGGATAGATCTAGTTCGCAAATTTTTTTTTAAGTTTTAATAATGCTTCTTTGTATTGTTTTTATTCTCTTTAAATTGGAGAAAGTTCTTTCGGTAGTTGACGTAGAAACCAGCAGTGTAGCTAATATCTTTAATAAAATATAAATACCAGGACAACTTTTTTCGGTGCAGCTTTCGAGCGCTTTCAATGAGTTCATAGAGGAAGTATTTTTCTTTCAAAATTTTTTGTAAAAATTTCATATTTTTTCCAACTTATCACTAGAACAAAAATTGTGACCAATATTTCTATAGTAAGTTGGAATAGGTGATCCCGTACATGATCGTATTTTTTTTTATTAAAAAAACAAAACCGACTTCCATTGTCAAAACTGGGTTTTATGGTTTTTCTAATAGTACTGAACAGGCACCAGCTTTTCAATACCTACAAAAAGAATTATCAAAACTGGTTCACTCAGTCCAAAGTTATGAGGTGAAAAACACAAAAAAAAGTACAGACGAATTGAATAACTCCTCCTTTTTGGAAGTCGGTAAAACAGTTAGGAAATCCCGATTGTTTAAATAATATTTCCTTCTTGGATGAAAACTATAAGGAAATCTTATTGTTTTTGTTCTATTTTATGTGGTCTAGTTTTTGGTAAAACTCAACAGTTTCATTAAATTTTTTAGCTGCTTTGTCTATTTCAGACGAAGAATCCTTAGAAAGAACCGGAAACCCTTCTAGTGTGTTTTCATGGTTTGTACATTTTTCTCCAAGGCCCATTACATAGAAATCGAGAAAAAGATTGAAAACAGTAACACGAAAATATTCTTTACTGTACTTTGAACCGAAGGGTTCGAACGATTCTTTTGTCGCTTCACTATTCTCTTATGTTTAACGCCTATGTCAAGGATTTCAGCTAATTTTTCCCATATACAAAAAACTTTCGAAAATGAGTCGTCTTCTGCCCGTTTAATTTTTAGTTGATCCCTTAAATCTTAAGCGAGCTCCATTGCTTGGACCAAGTCTAAATTCACTCTTTGAAACACCGACTTAATGGGGTTGGGTACGATTGACCGCATTTTAAAATCTTGTTCTTAAAACCTCGCATCTTAAAATCTCGCATTATGAAATCTTTTTTATCGAAATCTCGCAATTTCAAAATCTCGTTTACCAAAATCTCGCAACATTAAAATCTCGAAATTTATAATCTCGCATTGAAATAAAATATTTATTAATTCGCGCGCGCGAATTAATAAATATTTTATTTCAATGCGAGATTATAAACCTACATGATATTGCTAGCTTAGGAAAGCCCAGAACCTCCCTCTTCTGTTTTTTCGTTTTGTTTTGAAGAGATAAATAGAAAAGGAAAAGGTTAGTGCACTGTCAGACGCCTATGCCAGTTTTTTAATAGTGTTCAGGGTCAACTGTTGAATGTTGGAGTCAAAAGGACTTAATGCATGTGAATTTGTTGTATTCGACCTTCTCTTTTCTTATAATCTTTTGCTTATACATTTTGCTGCCAAAAAAGCAATTTAAATTTAAGATACTTTACGCTCTTCTTTTAATGAGAGATTTTGATATAGAAAGAATTGAATGAACTTGCGAGATTATTTCTAAAATGCGAGATTTTAATATGCAGGATTTTGAAAATGCGAGATTTTGCTATGTGAGATGTTAAAAATGCGAAATTTTGCTTTGCGTGATTTTTGCAAAAATGCGAGATATTGTTATAAGAGATTTTAGTTTGCGATCAATCGTACCGCTCCCGACTTAATGGCAACGAAAGTTGGTAAACCATATTTATAACCTTTAAGCTAATCAAGAACTCGAAATCCATAGCGTTTTTTTTTTCAAAGTGCGCTTCTTCAACTTATTTATTCATGACTGTTTATACTGCACAATTATCGATCCCAATGGGGGGGATATATCCCCCTGATCCCCCCCCTATCTACGCCACTGATCGCAACCAGTTCATAAAATATGGACTTTTTTTCGTTCAGTGTATTTTAAATTTTATCATCTTATGTTTTCGTTCACGACAACCACGAATGAATGAATTTTATTTATTTCTTTTTTTTATAATTTTCTACAATAATTGGATGAGTACATAAACACTTTAAAAATTTCATAGCTATTGCACATTTTCGTAAAAAAAATTTTGAAATCTGTTTTTTGATGCAAAATGTAAAAAAAGTATTTTATGAAAAATTTTAAACACCTGTGGTATAAAATAAATCTATAGAAACCTAGGTGGCCAACTTTCTTAAAAATATTCTGGTATAAGGAGAATATTCTTAAGAAAGATGGCCACCTAGGTTTCTATAGATTTATTTTATACCACAGGTGTTTAAAATTTTTCGTAAAATACTTTTTTTACATTTTGCATCAAAAAACAGATTTCAAAATTTTTTTTACGAAAATGTGCAATAGCTATGAAATTTTTAAAGTGTTTATGTACTCATCCAATTATTGTAGAAAATTATAAAAAAAGAAATAAATAAAATTCATTCATTCGTGGTTGTAGTGAACGAAAACATAAGATGATAAAATTTAAAATACACTGAACGAAAAAAAGTCCATATTTTATGAACTGGTTGCGATAGAACTTTTTTCTATCTGTTTTTAGAACAATCATATGTGTAGCTATAAGCCGTTTTAGGGTTGTCCATTCTCTATTGCACACCCTGTATATTTTCAGACATATTCTAAACAAAAATTCCCAGGGAAATGGTTTCGGGAGAAGGGCCCCAATCGGAAAAATGGCGAAAATTTCCATTTTTTTTTGGTTTCCCCATATCCTTAACAGTTGAGGAACGAAATTCAAGCTAAAAAAATAATGAAATTTCAGGAACTTTTCAGTTAGGAGTTTTTTTTTCAGGAATAGGATTATGACGATTACAACTAAACTTCAACTTTTTGAATCGTTATACCTAAGAAACGGTGGGTCTTAGGAAAAAAAGTGTCTTGACACTTTTTATATATAATAATCTGGTCTACAATTCTTGCATTGAAAATTTTTTGATAAGACTTACCGTTTTGCTGAAAATCGTGAAAAACCAGTTTTTGTGACCTTTTGACCCCTATAACTCTTAACGCGGACACGATATCAATGTCGATTTTTCACATCTTCATAACAAAGCCGTCATTAAGCTGTATACCAAAATTCAGCCCAGTAGGAATTCCGCAGATTGGGCTTAAAAATGACTAAAATGACTGGGCTAGTACCCTTTATTTAAAAAAATGGAAAAAAATAAACTTGAAGAAAAAAAAATGTTGTTTTTCTAAAATGATGTTTTTGAAATTAAATTTCTCAGAACATATTTGCTCAACCAACTTAAATTAAAGACTTAGTTCAAGAACAATATTATAGCTTTCGAAAAACATATACAAAATCAAAATGTCTTTTTTTGATGTTTTTTTTAAATTACATTACATTACATTACATTACATTACATTACATTACATTACATTACATTACATTAGATTACATAACATAACATTACATTACATTACATTACATTACATTACATTACATTACATTACATTACATTACATTACATTACATTACATTACATTACATTACATTACATTACATTACATTACATTACATTACATTACATTACATTACATTACATTACATTACATTACATTACATTACATTACATTACATTACATTACATTACATTACATTACATTACATTACATTACATTACATTACATTACATTACATTACATTACATTACATTACATTACATTACATTACATTACATTACATTACATTACATTACATTACATTACATTACATTACATTACATTACATTACATTACATTACATTACATTACATTACATTACATTACATTACATTACATTACATTACATTACATTACATTACATTACATTACATTACATTACATTACATTACATTACATTACATTACATTACATTACATTACATTACATTACATTACATTACATTACATTACATTACATTACATTACATTACATTACATTACATTACATTACATTACATTACATTACATTACATTACATTACATTACATTACATTACATTACATTACATTACATTACATTACATTACATTACATTACATTACATTACATTACATTACATTACATTACATTACATTACATTACATTACATTACATTACATTACATTACATTACATTACATTACATTACATTACATTACATTACATTAGATTACATTACATTTCATATTAATCTAATCCGAAGATGAATCTTCGGACTAGACACACTTACAGCTTCGGAAACTTAGTCCATTTAGCTGATACAGCACAAGACATTTATACAAAAGAGAAAGACAAAGAATAGAAAGAACAACAGAAACACATATAACACATATTAATGTGGCACAGAGGGGGAGACATCGTTGACAATTGTCTCATGTTATCGCACAGGTGGAAGCCTTAACATCAAGTCCCATTGGTATACTACCGGGGGTAGACGCCAAACCAACTTGACTAACCCTTCAACTGGGGCCCAATTCCGCAAGAGTAAGTTTTTCTTGGTGAGTTTTTCTTTGCCTTGTTCTTAAGGGAATTTACACAGGGAGTGTACACAGAGGAATTCACTCTTGCGGAATTGGTCAGCAGACTTGTTAAATTTAGTTTATCCATGTCTTACTTTTATATTTATTTTATAACCTAGTCAACATAGCGCCAACGAAGGGGGTATCAATTCATGTATGTATGTTATGTCGTTTTCTTTCACTCCAATGAGAGTACCCTTTTAGTACTTATTTTTCCACTTTTGATGGTTTTGTGCTCTTTGACGCCACAAAAGTGTAAAAAAAAATTACTCCGGAGTAATTTTTAGTACTGCGGAGTACCCCGGATTTACTCCACATTTTTAGTCGGATTTACACCTTTTTTGCACACTTATGAATTTGAAGTTTGACCTTTTAAAATTTTGTTTGAAAAGAGAAAAATGCGAAGTGTTTCTTTAAAATTCTTTTGTTATTAACAAAAAAACCATTATGAATATATTTCATATTTGGCGGAATATAATATAATATTATATTCCGCCATATATATTTCTTGAAATTGAAAGCCGAATAAAAGAGTTTTTCAGCCAGTGTTCTTCATCAATAAAAAAAATCACGTGCCTAATCTGGCACCGAAAAACCGATTTTTTTTTTCTGCGGTGATGGGATATTTTTATTTTACAATTATCAAACTAAGGGTGTGTGTCAATTAGGCTGAAAAAAACCGATCAGAAGTATAATTAAAAATATACAAAAAGTAACTACATAAGCCCGCTTATACACGAAGATGCAAAGCGGCAGACGCACATAAGAGCAGGGGAGAAATAAAGTTCGAAAAAAAGGGAAGGAAGATTTTCTACCGTGAGCCTCCTGTAAAAAAATTTTTGACTCTTTTTGACTTTTCTTTTTCATCTTGTTCTTTTTTTTTTGCTGTTCTGTTTATTTCGTCGGTCGCGGAGTCTTCTTCGTCGGTTGTGTATTATTTGCATGTATAGTAACGTTTTTAATTTATTCAAAATCTTGCGTTGCACATAGACCCCACTGGATTTGTTTTTTTTTTGTATATTTTTGTTTTTTTTTTTTTTTTATTAAAATACATAGTCTGCTTCTACACAAAAACTCTCTCCCTTGTTCTTATGTGCATCTTGTGCGTCTACGTCTTTCTGCAGAAGTCGTCATACGAAAACAAGAACAAAATAAAACCAAAGAAAATAGCTGTCAAATTTGCGTCTTCAAAAAAATACTACGTGTAAAAGCGCGCGACGCACCGCACAATGGTCGATTCAGTACACACTGGTCAAAAGTATAATAAAATACCGTAAAACCGGGTGACTTTGGCACGTTTTCAAATTCAAATGTGAATAACTTCTGCAATAATTTTTTTTTTTAATGATGATTTCAACCAATTTACCTACTCCGTATGATTAATCTTGAAGAAATCTTTCTGACATTTCTATAGATAAAAGCCAAAGTCACCCGGAATGGAGGGTGACTTTGGCCGGTAGGACGTTTGCTATATTTCCAGTTTAACTACAAGTAGCACATCAGTCTAACCTAACCAGTCTAAAAACATGTGGGTATTGTTTTTATTTTCGTACACAGAATTGTCGGTTTTTATTTGATTAAAAAAAAAACAAAACCTTAAAATTAGCATAAATTTTGATATACTTCAAAGGATATGGAAAAAAATAGTCTTTCTCTACGGTCAACCGTTGGAACAGGAAGTTTCTTCTCCAGATCACTTTTGGTGACTTGTGCAACGTCTTTTTTCTCTGGGTATATGAAGCTGTACCCAGAACCTATCGCATGGATAAATTCCAGTTGCCCGGAAGCCAGATATGAAATTTTCCTTTGCCTTGTCGTTCTCATGTAAGCTGTCCCAGACTTTTTTTAGAAGCCTAGGAAACACATCTTTCGGCACTGTTTTGTTTTTCGAGTTTGCCATCTTATAAGGTCCTCTTCCATAATATTTCGAGAGGTCGAAAGAAGGCTACGTCTAGTGGTTGAGCTGCCAAATGTTGATATGTATGATCTGATAACATTTTATTTATATTGCCAAATATCAGTTTTGTCAACATATACCAATATATATAAACAAAGTGGCCAAAGTCACCCGATATGCCAGCCAAAGTCACCCTACCAAATGGCATTTTTTATAAACAAATTAAAATTAATTTTTATGAAATAGTTACAAGGGTAGAATGAAAGTAATTCAACTTGCAAAACAATACACATATCGGAGTTAAAGTCATTTTGCAATCCTATTTCTGCAACGTGTTCAAAACATCCAACATTTTCAGGTGATTTTTTTTTTAAGCATTTTTAAGAAAACTATATTTTAGTATAAAATAATATCTAATTTTAATTTAATAAAGCTAGTTTGATCACTTTTCAATTCATCAAATTATACGAATCTAGAAAGAAACTTGGAAAAAATCTAACAAGTCCTTCATATATTACCAATTTTTTAAAAAAGTTACCATGTCAAAGCCAAAGTCACCCGCCAGGCCAAAATCACCCGGTTCTACGGTAGAGTTTCTGCATACCATCCTGGCTTAAGTCAAGAGTACCCATCTTCAGAAGATTGGGCTCTATTGAAATCCTTAGCCCAAGATTAAGTAATGAAAAAAACAAAGATTATTGTTTATATAACTGTAAAATAAACGATTGCATATAATTGTCATATAAATTGTATTTTTTTTTTGTATTTTTACCACGTGATATTATTTATAATGAAATTAATAAGCTTTTTTTTTTAATTCGATTATTCCGTTTTCACTCTTTATAAGGGTGGGGAGGTTGTTAAAATAATTAATTCCGTCATGCATAATGGAGTTTTGTGTTCTTGTTAAGCTACAGCGTTCTGGCCTCAGGTTGTTTCTATTCCGTAGACTGTACGGTTGAACTTCCGCTACTTCTAAGATTCCATCCGAGATATATTCCGGCAGCATTCTATTTCTCATTTTGAAGATAAAAACAATGGCATCATAAGTCAGCTTTTGTTTAACACTCATCCACTTCAAACATTCAAGCATAGCACTAACAGGAGTGTAAATATTCATCTTTGAGATTATTCCCATACCTTTGTTTTGTAATCTTTGGAGTCTTAATTTAACACCAGCATTCGAACCGAACAGAAGAGTAGTGTGGTTTAACCAGTGTATTATACAAAAGAACAGAAACATCAAATGTTAAATTTTTTCGTATTCTACTCAAAAAATATTTGTATTTGTATTTGTATTTGTATTTGTATTTGTATTTGTATTTGTATTTGTATTTGTATTTGTATTTGTATTTGTATTTGTATTTGTATTTGTATTTGTATTTGTATTTGTATTTGTATTTGTATTTGTATTTGTATTTGTATTTGTATTTGTATTTGTATTTGTATTTGTATTTGTATTTGTATTTGTATTTGTATTTGTATTTGTATTTGTATTTGTATTTGTATTTGTATTTGTATTTGTATTTGTATTTGTATTTGTATTTGTATTTGTATTTGTATTTGTATTTGTATTTGTATTTGTATTTGTATTTGTATTTGTATTTGTATTTGTATTTGTATTTGTATTTGTATTTGTATTTGTATTTGTATTTGTATTTGTATTTGTATTTGTATTTGTATTTGTATTTGTATTTGTATTTGTATTTGTATTTGTATTTGTATTTGTATTTGTATTTGTATTTGTATTTGTATTTGTATTTGTATTTGTATTTGTATTTGTATTTGTATTTGTATTTGTATTTGTATTTGTATTTGTATTTGTATTTGTATTTGTATTTGTATTTGTATTTGTATTTGTATTTGTATTTGTATTTGTATTTGTATTTGTATTTGTATTTGTATTTGTATTTGTATTTGTATTTGTATTTGTATTTGTATTTGTATTTGTATTTGTATTTGTATTTGTATTTGTATTTGTATTTGTATTTGTATTTGTATTTGTATTTGTATTTGTATTTGTATTTGTATTTGTATTTGTATTTGTATTTGTATTTGTATTTGTATTTGTATTTGTATTTGTATTTGTATTTGCATTAATAGAAAAATTACAATAGATACAGCAAGATTCAATCTTTTATAGTATCAATAATTCGTAACCAAGTTTTATATTTTTACAATACTTAATAAATAATAAAAATGATAACAATTGAAATAAAAAAAAGCAAAATAGTAAGAAAAAGTGTTACAAACATTTTATAAACAATTTTTGCAAACAGAAAAAAAAAGAATAAATAATAATAATAAAATAAATAAATAGGTATAGAATTTAAGTGCATTAAGTACAATTTTAAACCATAGATGATAATAGTTCAAACAATTTCTTCTTAAAAATGGTTGGAGAGGTGGTTCTTTGCAAATCAAATGGTAAGCCATTCCACAATCTAATAGCTTTTACAAAAAAAGATCTTTCGGCAATGGTGTGCGTAAAGCGCGGTAAAATTAATCTTAATCCTCTTTGAGAATGTGCGAATTGAAGCATTTCACCTAAATAAGCAGGACTTCTGTTATGAACAATGTTGTTTAGCAGAATAACATTTCGGAGCATTAAATATTTATCAAAGTTTAGTCCTAACAGCGATGAATGTAAATTAGACACACTTTCATGCCTTGGAATATTGTAGATGAAACGTAGACAATCATTAAACGCGACATTAAGTTTTCGTTTACACTCATAGTCAAGAGAGGGGTATACATTACAATTGAAAGTAAGAGAGGGCATAACGAGACTTTTCACAAGATGTTTTCTTAAATCAGTATCCAAGATGTTCGAAGAAGATCTTAGAGAACGCAGACTATAGTAAACACGTCTGATAGTATCAGAAATAGCGTCACAACAGGTTAGCTTGTTGTTAATTTGGAAACCCAAATATTTTACTTTTGAAACATAATCAACAACTTGTGAATTTAAAACAATTTTGGGTAAATCATCAAGAGTAACTTCACTCCTCGAACAAATCATACAAAGAGTTTTTGATGGGTTTAATAGTAATTTGTTTTCAAGAGACCACTTTTGAATACTCGTAAGATCTTCGTTAACCCGGAAAATGCAGTTTTCCATCAAACCTAATTCACTAAAATTATAGAGCAAAACATCATCTGCATACATGTGAGTATGACAACTATAAACAATATCTGGAAGATCGTTGATAAATATTGAGAAAAGGAGTGGTCCTAAAACTGACCCTTGGGGCACTCCCTGATTAACAATAAATGTACTTGAATTACCATGATCCGTGGTTACCATCTGCAGTCTATTACAGAGATAGTTGCTTAATAGTTTTAAAGCAACTATCTCTGTAATAGACTGCAGATGGTAACCACGGATCAAGGTAATTCAAGTACATTTATTGTTAACTCAAAAAATATGTTTTCTTGGAGATTTTTAAACAAATATGACTCGCATGTTCCTTGAAATTAAGCTTATTATCAATAATAACACCCAAGTACTTTATACTTTCTTATATACACAGCTTAACGACGCACCACCCATACACACGTCAATATCATTGCTTACCCTAAATTTCATACATTTAGTCTTGCTCACATTCACCTTAAGTTTGTTCATTATTAACCAAATATCAACTCTTCTCAAGTCCTCATTCAGTCTCTCGCACATTCTTTCAATATAATTTCCACAAATATAAACAAGACTGTCATCCGGCAAAAGCTTAATACTACAATATTTAAGACATTTTTTAAAGTCATTCATATACAAAAGGAAAAGAAATACCCCCAATACTGAACCCTGGGGTACACCCAGATCATTACCGATTGGATTTGATATTTCGTCATTTACTTTAGTTCTTTGACTTCTATTTGTTAAATAAGACTTAAACCATTCTATTTCACGCCCACGCACACCATACAACCATAGTTTTCTTATCAATATGTCTCTGTCGATAGTTTCAAACGCTCTTTTTAAGTCCAAAAACACAGCTATCACCGGATTTCCATAGTCAATTTGTCTTTTCCATTTCCACACAACACAATTAATCGCAGTCTCACATGAATGACCTCTTCTAAATCCCGATTGTTCTTCAATCAACAAGTAATTCTGAAATTGATCGGCAACAATTTTTTCCAATACCGGCAACAATTTTTTCCAATACCGGCAACAATTTTTTCCAATACCTTTTCACACGTTGGCAACATATTCACTGGTCTTAATTCTTCACATTAATTTGTATAACTAATCTTTTCAACTGGAACAACCACCGATTCCTTCCATGTTTCAGGAAATTTACCTGTGCCCAGCGAAGTGTTTATCAATTTCATAAGAACCGGACCGATAATTTCGATTGATTGAGATACCATTTCTCTGTTGAGTCCAAATACATCCTTTTTATTATTTAAATTTTTGAATTACCGTGTATAGTGAGCTTGCATTACAGAAACTGAACATAAAACTAGTATTGACATTAATATCTGGCGACACAAAAGAAATATATGGAATTGATGCATTAATTTCTCGAATACTGTTCACAAAGTATGAATTAAATTTATTAGCAATGATACTGGATCTGGTTGAATTTTCATCCCCGAATTTAACACATTCAATTTTATTCGTTTATGCATCTTTTAACACCATCTTTTTAAATACCTTCCACATCTCTACTTGATTACCAGATTTTGCAGTTATCATTGAAGTAATATAATTGCTTTTAACAGCTCTAATTTCACTTTTATAATAATTACGAATACTTCTATAATTGGACCAATTTTGGGCTGATTTATTAAAAACCGCGATTTTATATGCTTTTATTTTTTCGTTTTAAAGTCTTTGGAGATATGAATTAAACCACCCATTATTTTCAGATTTTTTAGTCACTTCTATCATCATCACTTTGTATCGTTAAAGCCTCACAACAGTTTTTTAATTTTTCGCAAAAAATATTTGGAAGAGCATTTAAGTCTTCCTCAAAGAATGTGCCTCAGAATTCATTAGCATTTAGGAAAAAATCAAATTTATGTTTTGTATAACGAATTGTTTTATATTTTTGCTCTCTCACATCAGACTTTCGTTTAATATCAACTTCTACTCTTATCGTTTCATGATCCGTTATTTTATCATTAGCATTAATTTTGATGTTAATTTGTGATTTCAAATCTCGATTTGTTACTATGTAGTCTATTAACGTCTCAGAAACATCAGCTATTCTAGTTGGTTGATTAACAATCTGGGAAAGCCCCTGATCATTTAAGATCTCCAACATCCTTTCTATATTGCGATCTTTTGTTAAAAGATCCACATTAAAGTCTCCAGCTATTAAAATGTTTTTTTTCGTTTTCCATAAAAAATGAAAAAAATGTTAGAAAATCTGATACCGATGAGCTAGGAGATCTATAAAATACTACCAGTGTCCATTTTTCTTCATTCATCCACACATACATTTTTACAAACCATATAGAATTTGAAGAATTTGAAGTGTTAATCACTTGATACCGTAACCCTTTTTTTATATAAAGTAAAACACCTCCAGTATGCCTAGAGTGTGAATTACATATTACATGCTTGTAGCCAACTACACCTATTTCAGACTCTTCTATTTCTGCCGTTAAACAAGTTTCTGTTAGCATAACAAAATCCGGATGATTACTGTGTATTAAAAATTCCAATTCATCCTTGTTAGCTAGCAAACTTGGTATATTATAATAAAAATATAATACAAAATTTAAATTTCAGAAATTGTCTTTGTCCCATCCAACACTAAGCTTACCAACATTCATCACTTCAATCAAGCTCTTATTATCCAATTCAATCACGGCACTAAAAGAATTTCTATTCGCATTTTTCCACATTGCTTTATACACCAAATTCACGTCTTTTAAAATTTCGTTCTGATTATTTAAACAATTAATAAGTTCATCCTCATTCATTTTTTCAGATAAATTACAAATTTTAATTCTAGGGTTATTTCTTTTCAACACATCCACCTCATAGTTATTTCCCAAACTTTCTTCCACTTAACCTTCATTTTTTCCATTGATTCACCGTTTTCACATGACACAACGATCGCTCCTTTATCCACCTTTTTAATTCCAGACACCTGTATAGATGCATCTCCCGGATTGACACTCAATTTCAATCTGCTTTTGTTTTATCCGAATTCTGGGGTTCATTCGGCTTAATTAAAATAGCACCTTTCCTCACTTCACTTGCATATGATTTTTTTTCTGATTTTAAGCTTTCATCAATTTTTTTTAATTTCATTTATGATTTTATTTTCACTTGACACTTTATTTTCACTGTTAATAACTTTATCAAATTTCATCCCAAGTTGCTCAAAGTTTTCTCTTATTTTCTTTATATTTTCCTCTATGTTCCGAAGAGATATTAGTTTTTCGCGGTACAATTACATAAAACCACTAAATATGGATACTCAATTGTTTTGGAAATGTCATATTCGGCTAGGTTGATACATTTGGGATGAAACACACTTCCACATCCCCCTTTGCAAGCAACCAGCGATGTGTCCTGTTTATTTATTGCTGTTCGCCTTACGGCAATCCCCGCAAACACCAACAGCACTCATTTTTTGCACATTCCCTTTAATTAATTGTCTATGTATTCACTTTGTTTCAGTTTATTGTCTTATATATTTAATTGTCCTTTGTTTTTTTTTTTTTTTTCTTTGTTTCTTTCTTTTCTTTTGGTTATATTCACTCAAACTAAATTGATTCTCTTGCACTCGAGAAATTAATTTTATTAATATTTCTTTAAATAATTTAAATTTCTTTTTCACTATAGGCTTATCTAATAGAGAATTTAAAACTCTTCAGATTAAGCCAAAAAGTAAAATTTTCAACACGATATTTATCCGTTTAAATTAAAATAATTATCAGCAGCAATCAATAAACGTCCGTTCACTTTTAAATTCACTTTATACGATGTAAAAAAAATGAAGTTGTTGTCAACATAAAAAATACCGTTAGACCGAATGTAAGTATACTAAAACAGGAAAAAACAACAAAAAAAAAATTGTTCGATTCCGTTATGATATTCATGAGAAGCATCTCAATGTATAATCATTTATGATTTGCTGACTCTATTTTAACGTCCCCGAGTTAACAAGTGTTTACAAATTGATAATTTTTAATAAAAGTGAGTAATTAAGTTGAACAAACAATGCCAGAAAATGCTATTGATATGTATTTTAAAATTCAATTTTGTTTTTTTTTTTTGTAAAAAAACAGTCGGATACTATCACTATTAACTGAAAGTTGTAACGCATTTTTTTAATAGTTTTAAGATGTTTTTTTTTACTTCTTGGACAATTAAAAAAAAGTGCCGTAGAGTGCCACCGTGAAACTTTAATAATTTTTAGTTTGTATCATTACCTTTAATTTGATACTAAAATTAAGTGCCGAAAACCGCCTTAAACTATTTTTTTCGTCTTTTTCAGGTACGAATCCGCTCTTTTTAAAGTGACCATTTTTTTCACATGAGCAAATTATTCAAAATTGTGTAGCTTGTAGAGCATATACTCTTATGTATGATATATGACATGAAAGGTTATATTATCTTCTTGGGAAATTAAATTCAATCGAATTTACAAATGCTCTATGTAAAAAGATATTACGTGTCAAAAATAAGACCATCTTTTTACCGTTATCTCAAAAATGTGACTGAAAATTATTGAAATTTTGCACAAATATAGTCCTGCTTATTATCTATGTTTCTTACTAATTTGATTTATATATCTATCAAAATGAAAAAGATATAAACAAAAAACAGTCAAAAGAGGTCGAAAACGGTCAAAAAATTTGGGGAAAAAAATAGTTTTTCCCATTATTGGGTAAGAAATCATTTTAGAATTGTAAAACAAAAAAATTTTTTCTCTGATCTGGATATGCGAATATATTAATCATATAGTTTTTGGATCGCTGAATCCAGATTCGAAGTCAACTTCGACCTATCACGTCAGGTTTCTGAGATATCCTCAAAAAAATGTCAAAACCAAAAAAAACTAAATTTCTTATCTGGGGTTGCGACTAGGTTTTTCATATAGTTTTTAGGTTGCTAAAACCAAATCCGAAGTCAATTTTGCCGTATCACGTCAGGTTTTTGAAAAACATTCGCACATCCAGATCAGAGAAAAAAAAATTTTTTTTTCGTGAAATTTTTTGAGGTTATCTCGAAAATCTGAAGTGATGGGGCAAAATGAACTCCGGATTCGGCTTCAGCGACCCAAAAAATATATGAAAAACTTAGTCGCAACCCCAGGTCACAACTTTTATTTTTTTTGTGTGGCTGTGTAATGAATAAATCAGCTAAGATGAAATTGCAACCTATACCACACTGGTAACAGGCACGGGTAGAACGGGAGAGTGAGTCACGGCTGCATCCATTTCTATTATGCAGCCAGGGTTCATCGAGTTTTAAGACGTTATCACATTAAAAATAATATTCAAAGACAATAAGACATACAAAAGAATTAAGTCCACCTAGTGATTCAAAATCGACCACTGTGCGCTGGTTAGGATGTCTTGGCTGGTTCATGATTCTTCCTATTATTGGGTTAGGGTGGTTGTTCAGGTTCTGTGATGGGATTTTGTACAGGAGAAGCTTTGTCTTTTGGCTCAGTCCGTTTCTTTTCCGCATAGGCGGATGAATGCGATGAAAGGCGAAACAGCTTCTGCTTGAGGGTTAAATCGGTTCTTCTCATCGAACTGTATTCCTAGATATTTGACGTTATTTTTAGCTGAAATTTGTGTTCCATCGGGAAGGCTTATCTTGATGTTCCTGCAGTTCCTGGCTGAGCGTATTCTAGAATTTCCTGCGGTGGCTGGTCGTCTAAAGCATATCAGTTCATATTTTGAAGCCCCAGCGCTTATAAAACTGGTAAAGTCGTCTTATGTGGGCTTCCACTTTCCTTGCGGCTAATATGGGTGACTTCGAGTACGTGAGAGAGTCGTCTGCAAACAGGAGATTCTGAGCTAATTCTGGTTGGGGCTAATCGGATGTGTAAATATTGAAGAGGAATGGTCCTAGCTTTGATCCTTATGCAACTCGGGCATTGATTGTCCTCATTGTTGATTGGCTGTTTCCTAATTGTACAAAGAACGATCTGGAATGAAGAAATTGTTAATAATACAGTCAAATAAGGTGAAAAAAGGGGTAAACCTCGGAATGAATGCTAATAGAATTTTTTTGCTCAATACCTTCGTTTTGGCATTCTTTAACATATCTCAAAAGTCTAGAAAAATCTCATGTCCGCAAGTCGCGATTTAAGGCTGATGACCGCGAAATTTAGATTTTCGAAATAAGCAATAAAAGACAATGGTATTAGATGCACATATGATACATGATTTCGAAGTCTTTTTTAATGCTGATTCCAAAAAATCTAAAATCAAGCCAATCTGACGTCTCTAAAAACAGTTATACTTGTTTTTCATCTGTCAACCGATATTATAGGCTATTGATTATGTAGTTTAGAAAGGACCTAAGACGTTGACGGGTTTTTATTGCAGGAATCGTTCAATGGGTTGTAAAAGAAGATAAAACCGCGGATTGCTATTAAATGAGAGGGTGGAAACTGAAGATAGGGGTGCAAAAGCCCCCTTTTTGGTTTTTTCAATATACCTCGTAAACCAAGCAAAATGTTGATATATTGCACATAAAACTTTTTGTAGAGAATTAAATTTCTTATTGGAATAATGTTTTTTAAAAATTTAAAAACAAAATTTCCATACCAAAATAGTCGAAACAATCATAAAAAAAATATCAAAAAAATCAATTTTTTAATTTTTTTTTGCTTTTTTTTTTTTGGGTTGAGATAGACATAAACGTTGCTCCAAAGAAAAAAAGAAGATTAAATTTCCTTCAAAATGCTGTTTTCACTAAATTTTTTCATTACAAATTAACCGAAGTATGGCCACTTTAATCTATCTTTTTTTCGCATTTTTAGTTTTACTCAAGTAAAACAGAAACATTTGAGGGGAAAGTACGATAACTTAAGCACCAAGAACTGATAACAAGATTTTGTAGAGGGGTTAAATACAATAATTGTTTAATATGGGAGGGGGGTCAATGTCCCCCCGTTTTGGCGGGAGGGGCAATTTTCTAAAAAGAAATACTTAAAATAAAAAAAATTATTAAAAAACAACGGCAACACTTACAGTTTTGCTTGATACTTTTTTCAAAAGCTAGAATTATAAACTTAATATTAATTTAAAAATGAATTATTTTAATCAATTGTTTTTGTATATTAATAGTGCTAATAAGCTAATTTTTTTGTTTCTATCTTTGTTTAGATAGAAACAAAAAAAGATAGATAATTGGCAAGAAAATTATCGCTGATATGAATGAGGTACTCTTTTAAGAATAAAATTAGAGATGTTATCTGGTCCTGTTGACTTCTTTTGATGGCTTCTTTGTAGAATTTCCTTTATTTCATCTGTGTTGGTGAGCTCGGAGTTGTCTGTGGGGTCGCTGGCAAGATTGTTGTCGCACTGAAGTGTTGACTTCTTCTAAAAACTCAGGGTCCAAAGGCGGGTTTGGTTTAAAGTGATTTTCAAAGTAGTCGGCAAACGCTTTCGCTTTATCTTCGCTAGTTGTAACTTCGCCATTAGGTGTTGTGATGATGACTGGCATAGGAGGCTTCTTCCCGATAACACTGTTGATTTTCTTGAATGTGTCAGGACCTGGCTTGATTGCTTGGAGTCTTTTCTGTAGCTGAATATCGTTGAAGTGCTGTACTGAGTTCCTAAACATAGTGTTTACACAGTTGAGTTCGCTGAGTACAGTTTGGTAGTTGCTGTTGTTGGTATTTAACTCCCTCTGGTGAATCCTTTGGAGCAATTTCCTTAGCCGTTGTCTATGGTGGTAGAGGTTCTGGATATATAAGGGCAGATGTTGGTATCTATCTTTTGAAGTCCTTCGCTGTTTCTGATTTTCTAGGGCAGAACTGACAGCATTCTCCAAGTTTTCGATGGTTTTGAAGATTACTGTTTTCTGCTGGTAGAATGATTGTCTCATCGATGTCTCTCTGAAGCCTTGGAACATCCAGCTTGGAATAGTTGATGAATACTTCTTCTGGTTGGTTTGCTGTGAAGATCTGGTGTTGTAGACTTATTGAGAGGATAACTGCTTCGTGGTCTGAGTCACTAGTGAGTGTTGTGCAGACATAGTTTCTTAATTCTGGCAGAATGAATACCATGTTTGAATATCAAGAAAGAAGTCTAGCGTTGATGGTATTCTTTGGAATGTGGGCTTAGGTTGTGAGATGATGACTAGGGAATATTGATCACTATTATCGTCCAGCCAGTTGACAATAGTATTCCCATCATTGTTGTTTTCGGTATACATCCATTGCTGATGTCTTGCATTGAAGTCGCCGCCGATGAGTCCATATGTACTTCTGCTGACAGTTTGGTTAAGGGTTTGAAGATCGTGTCTTATTTCATTCAATCTTACTGTGCATTTGTTGTAGTTGCTGATAACGGTTAGAGATTCGTCCATTGCGAGCTGGATTGTGATGGCGGTGGCTTCAAAGCATTTTAAGCCGGGGATTGTCACTTTTCGGGCACAGTAGGAAAATTTATTGTGAAGGTACAGAGCAGTACCTCGCTTTCCCTCGCTCTTGTCCGTTCTAAAAGTCTTGTAGCTGGCAAAATCAATGTTGTTCCTCTATGTTACATTTGTTTCGCTGATTAAGGCAATGTCCGGGTTGTTCTTTTTCAGGAAAAGGTTGAATGATGTTCTTCTTTCAAGGCTATATAACGAGTTAACATTATAAGCCACTATGCCCAGTTTTTGTAGGCGCATTACGCGCTGCATAGGTCAAAGATAAAGGTGGCCAGGGCTACGGACTTCTGTTTTTCGCTTAGATAGGTGTAATTTGGTGGCACGGAACTACGGGCTTTTTCCATCACCGTAATTAGATCAGATCCAAACAGACGTTTAACCTCCTTCGTTTAGTTTTGCCCTGAGTTCTTTGCTCCATTAGAAGGTGATGGTGTTGCTATTGATGTCTTCTTTGGGGTCCTCACTGCTGGCTGAATCTGGGAAGTGAATTTCATAAATGGATTAGTTGTTTGTGGAACTGGTTTTTTTCTTGAAATTGCTGAAAACTGATGGCTGGCTTTGTAAAGGTGCAGGCTGACTTGGTGACGAATTCTTGTTGGGCCTTCTTTGGATGAGAGCTTGTTTTTTCTCTTGGTGTTTCTTCTTAAGTGTTGGGCATCCTCTGCAATTGGCTGGGTGTCCCTCGGTTTTGCAGTTGGCGCACCAAACATCTTGGGTAGAGTTGTCCTTGCGTGGGCATTCTCTTGGCTAATGGCTGGCCTTGCACTTAACGCAGACGTGATTCATTCCGCAGTTCAATGCCTCATGTCCAAAGCGCTGGCAGTTCCTACACTGAACTATGTCATTGGCCTTGAAACGCTCCCAGTAAACTTTATGATTCATGATGGTTGTCTTTGTGTAAACTTCTGCAATATCGCACGTCTTACTAAGTTCTACAACAAAGCTGGTGAATTCTTTGTTGGAGGTCTTTCTTGATCTGTAGGGGGACACTTTAATGATGTGCAGTCCTTCGATTTTAAGTTCCTCTTCAACTGATGGTGAAGTGGATACCCTTCAGCAGCATCAATATTTTCATGTCTTCTTTTGGGGTAAACGAGAGGTTTTGGATTTCCATCATCTTTAAATAGCCCTTGATCTCATCGTGGTCTTTCCTAGTTGTTGTACTGATTATGGTCTTTTTCGTGTTGAGGTTCTTCAGGGTTAAACCAAGAAGTTTTCCTTTGGCAAACCTGCGTATTTCAGCAATGTTACCATAGAAAACAATGATTGGTTGCATGCCATTCCTTTTTGTTGTCTGGCTTGGAACTGCTGCTGGCTTTACTGGAATCGACATAGTTGGTGGATTTTAATTTTGATGATGTGGTTGTGGTCACTGTGGTAATCGGTGCCTCAATGGGTTGAACAATTTGCTCGAGTACTTCAACGGGGGTGTCGCTTTTCTTCTTTTTAGGGTCCTTCTTCTATTGGTTATTTCTGGACCCCTTTTTTGTTTTTACTTCGGTGAATTCTGCTTCTGTCTCATCCATTTCATCGCCTCACAGAGGAGTATTCGACCCCAAAATCCGGTCATAAGTGAAAACAAAAAAAAATTGCATTCGGCCCGTTATTTTTTGCTTTTCGCATTCCTCAATACCCATACAAAAAAACAGGTTAATGAGTATTGATTTTTTGTGCTTTTTATTAAAGCCCAATTTATTTTCATAAAAAAACTAAGTCTTATTTCATAAAAAAGGCTACTGAAAGTAATTAAAAAAAAATATAAACAAACTGAGTGAAATAAAAAATAAATCATTTTTAAATAAAAAATTAATTTAAATGAATAAAAAATTTTTTCTGAGGTAATGCGGTTAAGAAAAGAACAAATAGATAAAGCTCAGAAAAAGTTTTAAATCATTTAAATTAATTTTGTATTTAAAAACTATTTTTTTTTTTAATTCACTCAGTTTGTTTATTTTTTTTAATTACTTTCAGTAGCCCTTTTTATGAAATAAAACTTAGTTTTTTATGAAAATAAATTGGGCTTTAATAAAAACCACAAAAAATCAATACTCATTAACGTGTTTTTTTTACTTAAATGATATGAAAGTGTAAAAAACAACTTAAAAAACGAAGAAAATTGTGTTCGATGCAAAATTGTGGAGAAACGGTTGTCCGCAGAAAAAAGGTTTTGAGACAAATTTAAACTGTAATAAATTCTTGATTGGTTGTAAAAAAAATCTTTCAAATCAAACGTAGTTTGGCAAAGATAAGGCCAGTTAAAGGACAAGAGAGTAAAAATCATAAAAACCGTTCGAAATCGGGACAAAAACGAGAAAATTACCACTTAAGTTTTTCGACTTAAAATGACCTCAGGAATCCATGGTTTTCATTTGGGGCGGTGACTGTGGGACACCCTGTATAATAAAAATTGAACTGACAAGAGTGCATAGAAAAACGTGAAAATTTACGAAATTTCCGGTAGAAGAAAAAGCGTTTTTGTTATAGTCTCGGGTATGATCGGGCAAAAATTTTTCTTATATGTTTAACTGTACATCTTTGTCATCTCATGCACATAAAAAAATTTCCACATGTTTCCACCTTTTTCTTTAATGGGGTTTGTTAATCTTGAAGTATTTTTAGTCAAATTGCCTTTCGTTGTATAAAAAAACTATTTATTTTCAAATTTTTGTTTTCTTTAACCTGAAATATGAACAATATTTGAACATTTCATGTAAAAATTAGCTATAGTAATGAATTAAATAAAATTGAAAAAAACTTACTTATTTTTTTTTAACTAACCCGAAAACTTTTATCAGTGTAACTTTTGAATGCATTATAAGTTTTAAAATAATGTTTTAGGCCAATTCCAATAAGAAAAACCTTAAAAATATTTCTGACCGGATTTTGAGGTCGAATACTCCTGTGTGCGCTAGTAGATTACCCATAATTTGTGAAAGTAATTTTGGTTTGTACTTGAAACTATTAATACATTGTCGCATAACCTTTTGGCAAGCTTCTTTGGCATTTATTAGCCAAATCTTTTCACGAAGCAATGCCACCATAGCTTGAGGTCCAGCATGGCAATTTTTTCGATGCAAATACTTAAAGTACGTTTTTACAAATGGTGAATTTTTGCTTAAGAAAAGCGGGAATTTTGGATCATATTCAATTGGTGCGTTCAAAAGACGACCACCTACACGAATCAAAATAAATATTTTGAAAAGTTATTTTCCAACGAAGTTTTTCAATTTCTTCTGGAAATTCATAACTTTGGACGATTTCAACTATTCTTAGAAACGCCAAGTTCCTCTCTTTTGCCGTTGGCAATTCTTCAAATATCTTTTCTGTTTTGTTTTTTGATATTTTATAGAATCGCATTATGTAAGCAAACGTAGTAATAAGGTCGGTATATGAGGATTCTTCTTATATAAAATCTAGAAATTTAGTTCGAGGTTTTTCTACTGCTATTAGAACCATATTTGTTTTACGTTTTTCTAAGACTTTATCTTCTGGAGACAACTCAAAATGCGAATTGACCAGCCACGATGATTTTTCGTTCAATAAGAACTGTGGACCTTTGAACCAAATTGACGCATTGATTTCTTCAACATTACAGCCTCTTGACAGAATGTCTGCTGGATTTTGTTTTGTTTGTACATGTTTCCATGATACTTTTTGTGTCCACTCTTGGATGTCGGTCACTCTATTTGCTACAAAAGTTGTAAGCGAAGATGGATGTGTTTTTATCCAATGCAAAGTTATTTCGGAATCGGTCCAGAAAATAACTTGTTCGACGTCAAGACTCAACATTGCCTCTACTTTTGTCCATAACTTAGCAAGAGTATGCGCTGCGCAAAGTTCGAGGGATCGATTTTGTTTTCAAAGGGGCCACCCTAGACTTTGCAGTTAACAGCGTCGACTTGATACCGGCCGTAAAAATCTCTTCGAATTACATCTGATCCCGTAGGGAAAGAAGACTCATTAGCATCGCCCAACATCTTTAAACACCGTATCGCTAAAAATGGTGCCGGAGACGTACCATACGTTACAGTGTTTAATCGAAAGATTTGCAGTGGTTGTGACCTATGCTGCCTCCACACTATGAGCTGGTATTTCGTGTGCTCTTCAGCAACAAGAACTTGCCGGTACATTTTCGTAATATCAGCCGTAATGGCATATTTGTGTGTACGAAAACGGAGCAACGTCGAAAATAGCTTCTCTTCATGGCCCAACCATGAAGGTGTCATTCAGTGATAGTTAAGAAGATGTTCGACTTGAGGCGTCGAAAACAGCTCTCAACCTAGCACTTGTACTTTGCGGTCGCAAAACACGCTGATGTGGAATGAAATAGTGGAGGCTCTTTGGGATTTCATTATTTGTTGGTGACATATGACCCAACAAAATGTATTCTTTCATGAAATCCATATACATTCCTCTCAAATTGCTATCTTTGGATAGTTTTCGCTCACGTGCGAGAAATCTGCGTTTGGCAGTTTCGAATGATGACCCAAGCGAGTTTGAGGATAATTTGAAGGGAAGTTTTGCCTCAAAACGACCTGTCAGCTAAAGTTTTGTATTTTCAACAAAGTGTTTTTCACACAATTGTTGTTCTGGAGTTAAATATTTTTTCGCTTCTCCAGGAATTTCTTCTAATGACCAAGTTTTTGTATCTTTTCGTCTAAATCTGATAAATCTTCAGACTGACATACCAGATTGCAATGCTTGGTATTTTTATTTGTACCCTTGGGGTATTTCCCAGATATTATAGATTTGGCCAACGGACAACAATTCAAAAAATGTGTCTGCTCCAATAAGTAGGTCAATTTTTACTTGCGATATAGGTACTATATATCAAGTTATGCATTCGTACAAAAAAAAAAAGTTGTGATAGCATTTTTCCATGACATTACGATGGTAGACAATGCCAAAAAAGTGGGTCCCGGAAGTCCGTCTGTCTGTCTGTCTGTCTGTCTGTCTGTCAGTCTGTCAGTCTGTCAGTCTGTCCGTCTGTCTGTCTGTAAACGAAGCTACAGCCTAAACGGATGGGCCGATTGATGCCAAACTTGGTATGTAGCGTTATTTGGCGACTCTCCAGAGGGGTTTTTGGAATTAATTTTTTTGGACCAAAAATAACGGTACTTGTCATATACCGATTTTAGTAGAATTGAAATATCTTGACAACGGCTCCAACGATTTTGTTTAAAAAATTCAAATGTTAGTTTTAAGCTAAGGTCTATCGTTTTATGGAAACATTTTTTTTTGAAAATCATTATTAACGGTACCTGCCATAGAACCGTTTGTCTCAAATCCGATTATCTCCGAAACTGCATATTCGATTTCAACGAAACTTTTTGTGAAGAAGCAATTATACAATTTAAATATAAACCAAAAATAAAATTTTCAAAAAAATAATTTTTGGATTTTTAAAAAAATTTTGAAATTTTTTTTTTGAAAAATCAAATTTTCGAAAACGGGACATTGAATTTTTTTGAAATTTTGTTTTTAGATGTTGATTAGTGATTTCTACAAAATGGCATACCAATTTTATTTTAAAACTTTTTTTCCAAAAAAATATTTATAAAAAATTAGTTTTTTAAAAAACGGCTCTAACGATTTTGAAAATTTTTTTTCTAAAAATGCATGTTAATATATCAATCAAAACTGCATACTTGTTTTGGCAGGCAATTCAATTTCAGATTTTATTTTATTTTTTTTTTTTAACGAATTTTATTTTTTTTCCAAATTTCTATATAAAAAGTCTTAAAAATTTAAGCAACTTTAACTCTAAGAGCAAGTTCGTGCGACCCAGTCGTGCATTTTATTTGTGGCTTATTGGAGTACGGATCAGCTAGTTGAATGTTGGAAGGAATATTCCAATCAAAAGTATTTATTGCTTGATCCGGCTGATACGAGGATATTGAGTTCATTACCCAATAATCAGCAGAAAACGAATGATTATTAAGTCTTGATTTTACATCAGCATGTACTTTTTATTTACCGTAGTACTTGCCTTTCCAATGCCAAGCAGATTCAAAGGTTTTTCTTCTTTTCGAAGTTTTAATCTTGGGGCTAATTCTTCTGTGATGAAGTTCAATTGAGAGCCAGAATCAAGTAATGCTCGAGCTAGCATATATTCTCCAGAACTGCCCTTTATTTGCACGATTGCAGTGGCAAGAATAACTTTATCACTCGAAACAGAGGCATGCATAGCTTGAAAACTAGTTGATGCTTGTGTCGGTAAACTAGTAAAAGTTGCTTCGTACTGGTGCAGCAATGTATGATGAGATCGATTGCAAACTCATTTTGCATTTCGAAACGGTATGTCCTTTTCGAAGGCAGTTAATGCAAATTGGAACACCTTTAAATTTTGAAAAAGAATATAACAAATGCGATCATAATACATTTAGTTATGTCAAAGGTGGATGCAACCACAAGGTCAAAATTGGAAGAACAATTAGATTTCAACACTCTTCCTTTATGGAAAGATTGTGAAGAAGCTCTTAATAAAAGATATCAGCATCTTTCTGCTGAAACCAAGTGGACACCAAGTGCCGTTATACTTTTCGTATAGATTTGAGCCCAAAAAACTCGAAAATCTTATCTAAAAAAATATTTATGGATAGGTTTTCGAGATATGATTTTTCAAAGTTTTTTGTCGTTTTTTTTTCCAGCATACTTAGTATTCAGGCTATATCTTGAGTAATAAATAACTAATCTGAACAGAAAAAACGGTTCCTGAAAGCTGATCAAATAAGCAACAATTACTGGAATAACTTTTTTGAGTCACTCCAAAAGTTTAAGTGCATTTTATCAAAACACTTTAAAAAAATTGACTTTTTAAAGGAAATTTTTCCAAAAAAAGAATTTCTTACTGACATAAAAAATCTTAATCTTGCGAATCCTCATAGTTTTATATTTTTTATGTAAAGTGCACTTTCTGACAAAGATAACAAGATAATTTTCTTCAAAATCTATGGATAAGTTATAAAGATATGATAATTTTTGTAACGATCAATATTTTCGACTTTTTTTGTTACTTTTTGTATTTCCGTCTATAACTTGAAAAGGAAGCCAAATATGAAAATTTTTATTAAGTAATTTTTTGAAGATAATTAAATTTCCTATCAATATGTACTCTTTAAAAAATATTTAAATTAAAATATTGTAAAAAATTTATGAAAAACTATTCGAAAAAGAGGAAAACATGACATTTTTGGTGTTTTTACTAAATAGTCTATTTTTATCCTTTAAGCATTTATAGATATTGAACATGTAACGGAGAAAAGAAAATACTTTATCTATCAACATAATGGTCACAAAAATTTAATACGGCTAAAATTGGATAAAACATAGACTTATAAAATCTACTGTTTTTGGTCTCTTTGAGCCATTTTTCTTTAACACATTTTACAAGTTGTAATAAGGTTGTTTGTTTTTATGTTTATCGATTTATACTCTATTTTCTAAAACACAATCTCATATGATATCGTTTATCCTAAACCCCAAAACTATTTTCTAATTTTATAAAATGTTTCAAATGAAAATAGATTTACTATTTATTTTAATATTTTCTAAGTTTTGCAAATATGTTTGCATTAAGTGGTTTTATGGTTATAATGATAAGGAAGTAATTTTAAATAACGAATGCATACCATAAAACCATTGCTAATCACCATTTTTTAAAACATGTGTTAAAGAAAAATGGCTCAATGAGACCAAAAACAGTAGACTTTGAAAGTCTATATTTTATCCAATTTTAGCCGTATTCAATTTTTGTGACCATTATGTTGATAGATAAAGTATTTTCTTTTCTCCGTTACATGTTCAATATCTATAAATGCATAGACTATTTAGTAAAAACACCAAAAATGTCATGTGTTCCTCTTTTTCGAATAGTTTCTCATAAATTTTTTACAATATTTTAATTTAAATATTTTTTTAAAGAGTACATATTGATAGGAAATCTAATTATCTACAAAAAATTACTTAATAAAAATTTTCATATTTGGCTTCCTTTTCAAGTTATAGACGGAAATACAAAAAGTAACAAAAAAAAGTCGAAAATATTGATCGTTACAAAAATTATCATATCTTTATAACTTATCCATAGATTTTGAAGAAAATTATCTTTTTATCTTTGCCAGAAAGTGCACTATACATACACAATATAAAACTATGAGGATTCGCAAGATTAAGATTTTTTATGTCAGTAAAAAACTTTTTTTTTTGGAAAAATTTCCTTTAAAAAGTTGTTTTTTTGAAGTGTTTTGATACAATGCACTTAAACTTTTGGAGTGACTCAAAAAAGTTATTCCAGTAATTGTTGCTTATTTGATCAGCTTTCAGGAACCGTTTTTTCTGTTCAGATTAGTTATTTATTACTCAAGATATAGCCTGAATACTAAGTATGCTGAAAAAAAAAAACAACAAGAAACTTTGAAAAATCATATCTCGAAAACGTATCCATCGTAATTTTTTTTAAAGTGATATCCGAGTTCCTGAGGTGAAAGTACGTAAGAAAAAAATAGTTTGATTGAGTGTCCATTTTGGCTGTAAACCAGTGTAATTTGTAAATTTCAATTTCAAAAAATATCGATGTGTACGACGGACGATGACAGCGGCGCACAGTGTGGGATTTCGCGAATTTAGCGGAATTTAATTCGAAAAATGACTTGCCTTGTTTGATGCCAAAACCTTTTTTTCTTAAAGCTAATAGATTGTAGAAAGTGATAACAAAAGCATTGTTAGGTGGGGATCATGTAAACCAAAAAAATAACAGCTTTGAAGTTGCAGTTGGCGATTTTTATTCTGTTTATTTGGTGGAAGAGATTACTTTGCTCTTAATTTTTTCTTGTGCGTTTGGTGTGTGTTTTAATAAAAGTTTTTTTTTTTTTTATATTTCCTTAATATCAAGGTATAATTATGTAGGTAATGAATTTTTTCTTTCACAGGGTGTTTCACATTTTTGTTTTGGTGATTGAAGTTAAAAAATTCCGCGTTATTCCGTTAAGAGACAATATTGATTTATTATCTATCAAGAATCACTAAAATTTGGCACCCCAATTGTGTTATAATATATTTTTTTTCGATTGTGACTATTCAACAAAAAAAAGATGACCTACCGTCAAAATTGAATAATTTCTTAGGATTTGGTTAGCTATGTTATAAATTTAAGAAGTTTTTTTTATTTCACAAGGTGTTTAAAAAACAAAAGGCTAGTGAATTTATAACATTTAAAAATAGTTATAACAGAAATACAGGGTGTTCAAATCCAAAATTTAGAGTCAGAGAAAAACAGAAGTAAGTAATTTGAAAAATTAAAAAAGAAAACTACCAAGGAATAAAAAAAGATTATATCGGATAAAGGGTGTTTCAGTAATAATAAAAAAATTTAAATAATTTAAAATTTTTTAATTTTCATAACGTTTATCGATATATAAACAGGGTTTTCATATTTGCTTATCTAAGTTAGTAATCAAGTGCTTGGTCATTTATAATTCGTGGCTTAGACAATGTGCTGCTTTCTGAAGATAGAATAAATTAATTTTTGGCAACTATAAGAACGCTTTGTTAAAGATTCAGTGAAATATGGGCTAAAATCGGTCGAAACTGTGGAAGCTTGAAATTCACATACTTTTCACGACTCATTGAGAATTTAAGACTACTGTAAATAGTCTATAAGATAAAACAAAAAAGAATTTGATGAGTCCTGCAAAAAAGGCAAAAAACCCAATGTTTTCAGTTAACCTTTATGTAGTTTCCGAACTCCGTTTATCAAAAAATTGGCTAATTATGCATATAAAATTATTTCTATTTCATTTTCGTATGTAATAGTTATAAATATTACCAACAAAAATGAATACAAAGTTTTTTTTCTGTGCGAAATTAATTTTTTAAGAGGGTCTATCAAGGTGCCAAAAACGTGTACTTTTAGAGCTCTGTAAATCAAAAATGTGTGTAAATATGTTTTTAATCGTACTTCTGCTCATTATTGTACTTATTTTTTAATAATATTATAAAAAAGAAATGGTAAATTTTTTTTTTGTGATCGTACAATACTTTTAAAAATGAGTCCACCGGAAGGCAAAAAACTTGTACTTTCAGAGCTCTGTATGTACATAAAAAATTTGACGAGTTATTAAATAATTGTTATTATTTTTCATTGTTGATATATTTATAATTACCTAATCTTGCAAAAAAGGTATTCTCAAAAAGTTAAACCTGTAAGCGCTATTAATTTAATTCCGCTAAATGAGCGAATTCCCACACTGTGCGGCGCGGTGGCGCACAGTGGTGCCATTCTTCGTTTTTGGCGTCAAAATTCATTTGCACGTCCATTTCTGGACGAAAAGTCATGAAATTTGGTACACTGAATGATAATAGTATGGAGAATACAAAAACGCTGCCAACTTTTTTTTATTCAAAATGGCGGCTCCAAAATGGCAGAAAGAATGAGCTTTAAAATAGAATTTTCATTTTCAAAACAGTATATAAGCTAGAAATTGGGCTAAATTCATGTCAAAAAGGTGTTAGATTCAAGATTTAGGATTCATAGATTCATATTCTTAACAAAAAAATTAAAAAATTTGAAAACAAAGTCCGAAAAATGCCAATTGAGTAAAAAACACTTTAAGACCTCTAAATACGCTATTTCATGTATTTTTTTTTCACTTATCACAATTTTGAGATCTCTTCTATTTATGTTTCATAAGAAAATTGAAAATATTAGGGTTATATGGTTGCCAACTATGTTTTTAAGTAAATATAAGAAAACATGATATAATGAAAAGTTACAATGTTCAATAAAACTGAGAATTTATTTTTTCCGTAAACCAAAATATACTTTTCTAATAGATTTTAACGTTCTAAATTCAAATCCGAAGTCGAAAAATATCTATGACGTCACGTTTTTGAGATATAAGCAGATCAAAATTAATTTTTATCTACGAAATTTGACGTCTTAGATTTTTTTCGACTTCGGATTTGAATTTAGAACGTAAGGGAATTTAGAACGTGGTTTCGGGAGGAAGGGCCCCAATCGGAAAAATGGCGAAAATTTCCTTTTTTTTTTGCTTTCCCATATTCTTAATCACTGAAGAACGAAATTCAAGCTAAAAAATAATGACATTTCAGGAATTTTTCAGTTAGGAGTTTTTTTTTCAGAATAGGCCTGATTATGAGGATTACAACTAAACTTCAACTTTTTGAATCGTTATACCTAAGAAACGGTGGGTCTGAGGAAAAAAAGTGTCATAACACTTTTTATATATAATAATCTGGTCTACAATTCTTGCATTGAAAATTTTTTGATAAGACTTACCGTTTTGCTGAAAATCGTGAAAAACCAGTTTTTGTGACCTTTGACCCCCCGTAAATTTTTTTCCAGGCCTCGGATCGATGAGGACTTTTTAGTTTTAACTCAGCGTTGCCAGATTCCCCGATTTTTCGTATTTCTCCCGATTTTTTGAGCTATTTACGATTGCCCGATTGTGTGTTTAAAAATTATGTTTTCTCCCGATTTTCAACACAAAAAAGGGTGTGCTACCTTAACATCGTCACGTTTTTCATAGAAACATTTAAAATTTTATTTTTAAGCTGGCAGAACTTCACTTAAACGTTTTAAAAATCCTTTCGTCTAATTTGTTTTCTTTTTTTAACAGTTTTTGGTTTAAATCTATCTGTATTAATCCCTATTTGGTTCTAAATAATGGAAAAATATTTTAAGAGAATACCTGAGTAACAAACAGGATCATTCCGCAATTCATTATCGACAGACGATATCGTTATGACGATAATCTTGCTTCACTTAAAAGCGATAGTTAATTTTTATCAGACGATATCGTTTTGACTATCTAAAAATTTTTTTCTGTAGGTCAATAATCTTTTAATAAATGTCTTCAAAACGGCAGCGCTTATAGACGATAGGTAACCGAAGTTTTTAGGATTTTATTTCATTATTACACCAAAGCGGGCTTATAAAAACATTTTATAAATGCATTTGCCTTCCATAATAAAAAAAAGTGCATTGAAAATAATTTTTTTTGGTGACGTGAAATAATGCCAAATGAAATAACACCAAATTTCAAATTTGGCCTTATTTCGGTTTTCAAAACGAAATAAGACCAATTTGGCTTTATTTCGATTTAAAAAAGAAATAAGACCAACAAAATAATGGAAATAACCCCGAATATGTTTGATTTGAGTTGTATGGTATAGTTCAGAGTTAAAAATCGTACTGGAAGGATAAAATATAAACTAAGATTTCAATTTAATAAAAGGATAAGTTGGACGAAGAAGGTAATAAAAGGATAAAACAAAAAAAATGGTTTTTTTTTTGCACGAAGTTTCATACATGCCAAATCCCATGAAAGAGCAAGGCCTAGTGTAATTAATTTGTAAGAATGGAAGGTATTACAATTTACCGCCTAGTTCATACAACTAAACAGAGATGCAATTTTTCATGACAATACAATTTTATAGGCTTTGTCAATTCCCCGCAAAAGACTGTACAGATGGTGGGAACTGGGAATCGAACCCAGAACTCTGGCGTCAAAGTCCCAAGCACTAACCATTGCTCCATGATGTAGTAGCTACAATAAATAGATATATGTTAACTAAAACGAAATCCAAGTTGACGATCAGATATGGAGACTGAAAAAAAATTTTAAGGCATTACGAAGGGGTCAATTTGGGGAATCGAAAAATTCGCGCGAATTTTTCGATTCCCCAAATTGACCCCTTCGTAATGCCTTAAAATTTTTTTTCAGTCTCCATATCTGATCGTCAACTTGGATTTCGTTTTAGTTAACATATATCTATTTATTGTACCACCTCATGGGGTAATGGTTAGTGCTTGGCATCTAAAATCGACAGCTTGGATTTCGTTTTAGTTTACAAATATCCTTTAATTAACCAATTTAGACTCTGAACTACCCTGCAACTAAAATTTAAAAAAATCAACATTCTTTAAATCAGAATTTAAATTATTGAAATAAATGGTAACAAATAATAATGTAATTAACAAAACATTAACTCTAACTATATACATATATAACATCGACAACGATATCTGTCCACAAAATGGGAGTTGTAGAACAAAAGGAATTGTTTTTTATTTCTCGATTGCCTTCTTGTTATTTGTTTTTTTTTTTTTTTAATTTTTTAATTCGTAAAAATTGAAATAAAGCCAAATTGGTATTATTTCGTTTTCTAAAACGAAATAAACCCAAATTGAGAATTTGGTCTTATTTCGTTTTCAAAAACGAAGTAATGCCAAATTTTTGGAATTTGGCTTTATTTCATTTGGCGTTATTTCACGTCACCATTTTTTTTTGCAAATGAAATAAAATTGGTTTCTTAATTCATCCAGGTACATTTAAAAAAAATGGAAGATACTCAAATTTTGAAAATTTGGTTGAATAAATACGAACAAATTAGTTCACCATAATCAACTCTTATCTGCATGTACGTACTCATTACATATAAGTTTTAATTTAAAAACAAAATCACAGAAATTGTGCTATGATTCACGCTTATATGTAGAGACAAAATTTCAGTTCAATTAAAATTAAATTTCTCAAAAAAATAACATTGAAAATGAAATTTTCAAAAAATTTCTTAGGTCGACATAAGCTACTTTGTCTTATTTCCACAGAGTTAAACACGAATATTAAGTTCTATATACCTGATTCTCAATGTTGCGCGACGAAACGACAGTGTTGCACTTTTCCCAAGGTTTTGCTTTAAAAAGAAACGTTCGTTGCACAATTCAAAATACGCGATGTTTAAGACAAATTTAATTAGGTATCTTTTATTCTACTTAAGTCCTTTAACCCCCCGAAAACCGTATAAAGCAAAAAATTAGAGTCGTTAGACATTTGAAATCGATATTAAGACGCGTATGGCTGCAAAACTGCGTACTTATATTTTGGTTGTACCTCTACTCCCAAAATTTGCTCGGCCTACTAGCAAAACACTAGTTTTTTTTCACTTTTGACTAGTACATGGAGAGTTTCGGAGTTAGATTACTTCTACAATATGATGGTCACAATAACGATTGTGGTCTCATTTTATAGATAATTATAAATACTATAATTCATTTTTGCAGAATTATCCAAACAAATCAAAAGTTCGTCAGATATATGAACAAATGTCATTTTGCCCCAACCTTGCGATACAAACACACAATTTGACCAACTATAAAATTTTATTTAATCAACTCACGGAATTGTTTTGTATATGATTTTTTAGATAATTTTATTGTTAATAAGTCTTACCTTTGTCAGTTTTTGTTAAAATGAATAACAATGGAGCTATTCAATAAAAACGATACCAATCTCTTTTCCAAGATGGCGGCTGTTCCCAACCTCCAATTATCCCAACAAATTGACTTTTATGATAAGGACAACCACCCGAACACATTCCATGAAAAAAATTTTGTCCCGCGAAAAATGCGATTTAATTTACTAATTTCCCTGGGCTACTAATGTAAACAAGAAAATTCTCATTTTCAACGAATATTTTTTAATTTAGAAAAATTTTTACACATACATATAAGATCTTTTTGGGTACTGTCTAGAACAGAAATATTTCTACTTTTTACAACATTTTTAAACCATTTCCTGTTTGGGTATTCAAGAACTTTCAAGTTTTAAAGATTTCAAATATTTTTTAAGGTTCTCAAACTGTAATGTGGCAAAAAACTTTATGTGAAGCAAGAAACGTACATTAACGTTAACGATTTATCGTTTTGTCGATTTTATCAATGCAAAAATTACGAACGACCACCCAGTTTAAACCTCAAAATATTTAAAAACGACAAACAAAGTCGATATCAACAAAGAATTCTTTTTACTCTAGTTAAATATTAAAACAAAACCACACCTCAGCATTTGCTCGTGAAATAAAAAATGTCCAGGCCGTAATTTAATGTTTATTGTTATTCAACTCAGAACTTGATGACAATGTTATACGGAAGTTTTCTATCGAAATTAAAGATTCTGGTTTATTTAAAATCTGTTTTATTTAAAGTCTTGATTTTTTTTTTATTTTTACTGATTCCCCGATTTTTGATGTGGTAATCTCCCGATTTCAAAAAATATTTTATGGCAACACTGATTTAATTTATGATGGTGTTTCCAACAATCCTACCAATTTTCAGCTTGCTGGGAATTAATGTAACCTCAACCCCTTATTTTAGTCTTATTTGACCGGACTAATCGTGAATTATTAGTTTTAATTTCACTTTGTTTTTATTAATATTATATGTATTACAATAAAATGTTTAAATTAAATAAAATAAAACCGCGCTTTTGTTTCTTTCACCAAAATATAATAATGTATATGTATGTGTGTATGTGCATTTTCAACTTTCAATTTTTGTTGATACCTCGTTTTGTGTGTCGATTTCCTTTGGGTCTCTCATACATTCCTTTGACATTGGGGTGACTTTGGAGCTCCGGGGTATTCCTTTATGGTTGGTGTTGTTGTTTTTGGTGCAGGTTTTATGTGCAGCAATTATGGGGGTGGTTTTGCCGGATATATATTTTTTTTTAATGTCTTTATTATTTATGCACTCACGCACGATTTGATTCCACAGAACTAAATTGGTTTTAATTGTTTTTTAATCAAATTCACACGCGTCGTGTATACTTTTAAAGTTATTTTATATTTGTATACCTATAAAATATATATGCAGTAGGGTGGGTCAAAAAAATCGAAATTCGTTTTTTTGATTTGGTACCTCGAAAACTCGATTGCTAGACACCTCTAGAATATACTCACCAAATATGAGCTCTTTATCTTAATGGGAAGGTTCTCCGCTTTTCAATTTTCCATTTTTACATCAAGCTTCTACTAAAAAAAAATATTTTTTTTAATAATTGACTTTTTAGCTCCACAAAAAAGGTGTTATGAACTTTTTTTATTAATCTAACCATTTGAAAGATATTCGAGGTCAAAGTTAAACAAAAATAAAAAAAACTTTTTTTACTTTTCAAAATTTTCTACTTCACTGAAAAGTCATTATTATTAAATTAGTAAGATGGATTATTGCAAAAGCTTAAATGTTTTACAAAAAAGTCCTTGGCCTCAAATTGGTTGCTTTAACCGTTTAGAAGATATTCGCATCCAAGTCGCAATGCATAGGGACCATAAGAAAACTATTGAAATCAGTGGGCATAGGTTTGGATGCCAATATCTTCTCTCGAATATCTTTCAAATGGTTAGATTAATAAAAAAAGTTCATAACACCTTTTTTGTGGAGCAATCTTTTTCCAACAATAATATGTCATGCGCGTTTGATTATTATAATTTTTCAATTTGTTACAAAATTAAGAACAAAAAAGAACTAAACGGTTAGATAATTCAAAAAAGTGTACTTAACCTTTTTTGTAGAGAGTTCAATTTTCTACAAGAATATGTAAAAAAATTGGCTAAAAAGTCAATTAATAAAAAAATTATTTTTTTTTTGGTAGAAGCTTGATGTAAAAATGGAAAATTGAAAAGCGGAGGACCTTCTCATTAAGATTAGGAGCTCATATTTGGTGAGTATATTCTAGAGGTGTCTACACGGAGAAAACATAACGCCAGGGATAACTTTACTTCTAGTTTTAATCAGAATAAAGTTGAATATACCAGAAATAAAGTTAAATATCCCAGAAGCATAGTCATCCCTGCCTTATTTTTTCTCTGTGTAGCAATCGAGTTTTCGAAGTATCAAATCAAAAAAACGAATTTCCATTTTTTTGACCCACCCTAATATGCAGCATACGTTTGTCGATATCATTACGCGATTTTGATTTTAAATTATTAGTTTTAATTTGTCACTGCTCGGACGCCATGAAATTTTGAAATCTTTTTTATAAATATTGTTGCTCTTACTTGAGCTTTAAGTTAAAAAACTGAAACTTAGAAAATTTAACTTTTTAGGAAAAAACGATAAATAATTTAAAATGCGTGTTATATGTGCGGTTACTTCGTTTGGAATGAATTTTATTTTCTTATTTTTTTTCTTCTTCTTTTTAAATTTGAAATAAAATATGGCCGGATGGGCGGAAAATTTGAATTTTTTACCATTTAAAGTTAATTCACAATAATGAAATTTTTAAACAAATGTAATATTTTTTAAATTCAAAGTTTAATTCATTATTTAAATAATTCAAAATTCAATATATTTTAAAAAAGGTTCGTTTGTCGAAATATACCGCCTTAAAAAACTTAAAAATGCAAAAAATTCGGCTCATAAATGTTATAAAAAATCTAATTGTACTGATGACTATGTAGTTTTCTGTCGTTTAAGGAAAGAGTTATTCCTTTCTAAGTTTCTATATTGCAATTATGTTCAATCAATTGAATCTAAACTTTAATCTTATCCAAAACAGTTTTGGAATTTTATTAACTCAAACCGCAAAAGTGTAGGTTTTCCTGCGACAATGCATTTTAATCAGAGATTTCAAGTGATCCTTAAGAAATCGCTAATATGTTTGCTGATTACTTTCAAGGTATATATAATTTTACGTGTACTATCTTAAGGGGGAAAACCCTCTGGAATTTTTTATTTTTGAATTATTTTGTTTGTCTAATAAATTCATTTATCAACCGAAGAAACTATTTAAAGTGGGCTTAGCCTTAAATGAAGCCTCAAAAGTCCCTAGATAGTTCCGAATCCCATGCGCTCCGAACCTACCACTGTACGAAAACGTAAACTTTAAACGCATTTTTCTCGAAACTGGTTTTTTTCCGTTACTCGTTAAATAACACAGGTCGACAAAAATAAAAATATTTTTTGTGCTTGGGTTTAATTTGCGCTTTTTGGGTTCATGGTAAACCAAAACAATAGATAATCACCCTTTCCCCTACTAAGATTTGCTTTTGTAGTGTTGGAAGCAAAAATACTATTTTCATACCCTGTGAGCCTAACTCCAGTTTTAATAATTTAAAGTTCTACATTTTTGCTAAAGCACTTTATTCGACTTAAATCATTAGAAAAAAGTTATGATGAATAAAAGGCTTTTTTGGTCCGAAAACCCACGTTTTGTTGAGTTAAAACTGTAATATTTTTTTATCTAACTTCAACTTTGGAAACTTTTATACTTTTTTGAAAACTGCAATGCCGGGACATATTTTAAAAATAATAAACCAGAGTCACATTATACAAATACTGTTCGTCTTGTTATTTTGAAATAAAAGTAAGAAATTGAGTTTAAATGAAACTTGGAACTGTTAATTAATTTGAAGAAAAATGGTGTATGAAATAAAAAAATATTTTTATTAATTAATTATTTCTTATCATTAGACAATGTTTTAGTGGAAGAATTGTAAAAAACAAAAATCAATTGTGAGCGGAGGAAGCAAAATACTGTTGCAAATTTGGGATTTTTCGAAATTTCACAAGAACTGCATATTTAATCGAAAACCTCAAGAATTTGGGATGAACAAGTTACCAATTTCAGAAATAATTATCTAAAGTTGGCCTATCAGCACATTTCGTTTGGTCCATTACTTTTTAGACACCCTGCATATGCAACAAAATAACAAAAATACTATGCAAACAAATTAATTTAATTTTTCAATAAATAAAGAATTTCAATATAAACTAGTTTGGCTACTGTTTGGATACAGTTATTTTTGTAAGCATTTTTTTTTGTATAATAAAAATACCATCGAAGTGAATTACTTTTACCATAAATATTGAAAATAGAAGCTATCAATAATGCCTCGAATGACAAAAATTCGAATAAAACGAACATTTCGATTTAATTTTTCTTTTTTCTTCTTAAATTTCCTGATTTTTTTTATTTTTTCTGAATATGAATATGAAAACAGCATTAAAATGAAAAAAACAAAACAAAAATCAGCCAAATCGGTAAAGACGTTCTCGAGTTTTTGCCAAAATTACGCACGACAATTTTTGTAAGACAGATTTACTTGAATACTGGAAATTGCTCTGCTGACTTCAAAAGCAAATTAAAAAAAAAATTAAAAATGTTTTCCAGATGAGAATCAATATATCTATCATAATTTCAGTCACAACCCAAGCACAAAGGAGAATGGGCGTGTTTGTATGGAACGTGGACGTTACGCGGCCAGGAATGAATTTGTTATTTTTTGGTGTAATTAAGTCGTACATATATTATGCATAAGTTTTATCCTTATTATGTACTTCACAAAGGTTTTTGCATTTTACATTTTTACTTTTAACACTTTTTATAGATTGTCTCAATGTTGTAGCTTTAATGGGTATTTTAAGTGCAAAATATGATACTCTGTCATTTTACCTGAGTATGAAGACCTCTATCTTGAATATCCAACCACTAGAATCCAATCTATAAGGTTTTTAAAACAACAATTTCAAGCCTTTTTTGATAATATTATCGTTCAATTTTCAGTTTGTTTTAATCGTTTAAAAACTCTCGAACAAAATCTTGAAGTGGTTGGCTTAAAAATCTAATATTATGAGTTTTATTGGTCGGATTTTCAAGAATAATGTCTTCGGGCTCAGGGAAAATGACAGAGTATCATTTTTTGTATTTAAAATAAAAATATAATTCGATTTATCCTTTACACATTGAACGATGCATTTACAATACTAATATTGCAATATCTTGCATTCTTAACGCAATACAGCCAAACTTTCATAGTAAAAGTTTTTCCTAAGTTACTGTTCTTTCATTTGATACCAATTTCATTAATGGCTGCTCAACGTCCAAAATGCCCATTCTCCTTTCGTGTTGACCTGTGTAATTGGCCATTGCATGAACCAAAAAGTTTAATAAAATAATTACAATAAATATTTTTTTAACAATTTCCTTACAAAAAAAACATTGTGTGTTCAATTATCTGTAGAAAATTTAACGAACAAATAAATAGCGACGCTAGGTCACGTCGATCCTTTTCAAACATACCCGTAATTGTTCAGAGATTGTGTTTTATGACATACATCTGTGAGCAATATGGTTTTGATTGAGGATGTATCGTATCTTGCGTCGTTATCTATTTATATAAATTTATTGTTATTTTAGGATTTTAAGAAAACTAGAGATAAGGTAATTTAAGTAGATTAAGACAAATACATTTATATTTGTAAAATAGATAAAAGACATACATAGCTATAGAGTAGAATAGTTTTAGTTTGAATAAAGAGAATACTTATTACCACCAGATTGATCGGTTGTGTTTTTCGTTATCCTGCAGTTGTCGGTTTTTTCATTGTGTTTTTTCGTTTTTTTTATCTCTAATATTTATTTTAGATTTGTTTTTACTAAATACAGGTTCAGGCAATGCGTATAAATATATTTTATTGAAAAAAATTTCTTTTTTGATCATAAATAGTTTTCTGGACCAGAGCATTGCACGGCGCAAACGCGAGGCGTCAATTTCAAAGAGCTGTAGAGCCGCCATTTTGTTTTTTGTTTTACTTCAAAAAAATTGTATGAATACTTCATAATGTCAATAATATCATATACTTTTCCAAATTTCAACAAATACTTTCGGTTTTCCAAAAAAAATTATTGAAAAAGCTGTCTTCCAGAGGGATTTCCCCCCTTAAATCTATTCCATCCATAATTGAACATTCAGCCTTAAAAATTGATCTAGCTGATGTGCTAAAACTGCTTAAAGAATTAGAACCCAGTCATAAGCCTGATATTTTAGGCTTTTATCCCATAGTTTTACGTCATTGTGCTGATATACTTTGTGTTCCATTAACTGAGCTATTCAACCAATCATTGTCTTCTGGAATTTTCTTAGAAGAAAATATCGGTTATAACGCCTGTGTATAAATCTATATAGGCCAATTTCTAAACTTTCTATCGTTCCCAAGATGTTAGATTGTCTTATCAAAGATATATTTATCAATCTTATAAATGGTCTTGTGTGTAGTTCCCAACACGGGTTTTCGAAGGGCAGATCTACTGTCTCAAATTTAGTTGAATTTATGAACTTCTGTATTAACTCTTTAGAAGAAAATAAACAAATTCATACAGTATACCTACACGGATTTTACAAAGGTATTCAGCACGGCCAACTTAAAAGTGCTCATAAGAAAACTTGAGTCCTATGGAATTAATAGGTCATTGCTGAGGTGGTTCGGTTCATATTTATATGGTCGTAACCAATTTGTAGTCATTGACGAGATCTGTTCCAATAGGATTCAAGTTACCTCTGGTGCTCCTGAAGGAAGCCAAAAAATACAGTTTTTTGCAGTTACTTCTAGTATCAATGATTGCTTGCTCTTTCAAAACGACCTAGATGAATTTTGTAGATGGTGTAACCTTAACGACCTTAGATTAAATATCGATAAATGTGTTTCCATGGCCTATAATAGCTCCTTTATATCATATAGTTCCTTTATATTCTTTGGAAAATGTTGATCTTAAGATCGTTCATGATGTTAAGGATCTAGGTGTCACCTTCGAAGGAAACTTACATTTAAACTTCATATTAATTCTGTTATTTCCAAAGCTAATTCGATGTTGGGATTTAAAAAAAAATTCCGTAGATTTTAAAGATCCTTATACTCTTAAATCCCTTTACTGTAGTATTGTTAGGCCTTCGTTGGAATATGCTTGTGTTGCATGGAACCAAACAGTACAATGTGATTTAAATTATATTTTCAAAACTGTTGATTTTGTATCGTAAAATAAATGAATAAATAAATAAACTACATTTTTCATGAATGAACGATCTGACAGTTTTCATCATCGACAGTTAATGAGATGTCTTCGAAAAGTTGATGCCTGACTTAAACTTCAGATAAAGCATTGGACTATATTTGTTGATGAGCAGCGGTATAAATGCAGCAAGGATGGAATAATTACATCATTTAATGAAGCTGACAAGGAGTACATTATAAACCTTTTAAGTAAATCCAACTCAGACTACTCTGTGCTTGTGGCAGCATCCAAAACTCATCAAGCAAACAATATTAATTAGCAACCGATTGCCTGTCAGGTTTTGTTTTACAATATAGATGGTCTTGTTAACATACATAATAAATGTAACTTTTTTTAAAATTTTCTTTTTGTTTGAGACTTCCGTCTATCAACTTAAGTTTGTAACCACAAATAATATGATCATACAACAAGGTTGTTTTTTCAGAAGTAAAGGAGACTGGGCATTTCGGCCCATTTCTGTAACACATTGAGAGATACATCAAATGAAAGGTTTCGATGAGTGTACTATTTTTTTGTATGGGCACAAGTCTGTATCTCGTGCAGGGAAAGTCCAGTGATGCATTTTATGTTCAAAAATGTATGTTATAAAATTCAAAATAGTAGGTATACATTTTGACTAGATGCTCGATTAAATTGATTAAAAAATTTTTATAACAACGGTGTTCTATTGGACTAATCCAACAACCAGTTTCATTTTAAAAAAAATGCTTATCGGTTTTTATGGATTTATGAAATGCATGTTCAAGTCTCCAAAGCCGATAAAGAAAATGCTAATGAAAAAATATCATTGAGTATTTTTTAAAAGTCGAAATAAAAAACTCAAAATTAACTTAACATCAAGAAAAAGCAACAACAAATAATTTTTTATACAAGAAATAAATGAATTAAAAGTGAAAAAACCGTCAACACTGCTCTTGGAGTCAAGAAAAATTGATCAGGACAATAAAAAGTAAGTGATAAACGGGTGAAAACTCTCCAATTTTTCCCTAGAGCTGCGTACTGAAAAACGAAAAGCTAAAAGAAATTTTTCATTCAAGATTTCGTTATCATATTTTTGTATTAATACAGTCAAATAAGGAGAAAAAAGGGGTAAATCTCGGAATGAATGTTAGTAGAAATTTTTTTTGCTCAATATCTTCCTTTTGCCATTCTATTACATATCTCAAAAGTCTAGAAAAATCTCATGTCCGCTTGTCGCGATTTCAAGGTCAAATCGCTAAATGGAGATTTTCAAAAGTAGCAAAAATAGGCTATGGTATTATATACACACATGATACATGATTTCAAGGTATTTTTTAATGTTTTTCATCTGTCAACTCATATTATTATAACAGTTGCAAACTTACTGCCGAAAAACCCTTAAAAGTTATGGTAGATGAACCAAATTTTGCATGAAGATTTTAGAATCCATCATTATTAAAAATCAAAACAATCCATTACAAAAAATATATATACCTACGAAATAATGGTATTTTTTTATGGAGGGGCAAATTTTAGGATATGCACTAAAGAAGATTCTTGTTCATCTTAGGAATAAGTGCTAATAGGCTAATTTTTTCATTTTAATCTTTGTTTGGATATTCTTTAACTACCCTCAAAAATCTAAAAAAATCTCATGTCCCCAAGTCCTAATTTTCTTGGTTTGAAGATAAGGTGCAGATTTGAAAAAATTGAAAAACTACTCTTCAGATATTTGTGTCAGATCAACATGAATAAGGTGCATTACTTTTCAGGGATGGTCATATTGATTTGTTTGTGGGTTTTGTTGGAATCAGCGTTAAAAAATACCTTGAAATGATATGGGTTATGTTGGTATACATATAAGAATCTAAAGTTTTCTTATTATTTTTTTTTAAATCTGCACCTAACTTAGTTTAACCTGGAAAATTAGAACTTGCGGACATGAGATTTTTTTAGATTTTTGACATAAATTAAGGAATATCCAAACAAACATAGAAACCAAAAAATTAGCCTATTAGCACTTATTCCAAGATTGTACCTGGATGTTTTTTAGTGCACATCCCAAAATTTCCCCTTTTCTCAAAAAATACCATTTTGTCATAGATATGAATGTTTTTTGCATTGCATTGTTTTGATTCTGAATGATAATGTATCTTAAAACCTTCATGCAAAATTTGGTTCCGCTACCATAACTTTTAAGGGTTTTTCGGTAGTAAGTTAGCAACTGTTATAATAATATGGGTTGACAGATGAAAAACAGGTATAACTTTTTTCAGAGACGTCAGATTGTCTTGATTTTAGATTTTTTGGAATCAGCATTAAAAAATACCTTGAAATCATGTATCATATGTGTATACCTATAATACCATAGCCTATTTTTGCTAATTTTGAAAATCTCCATTTCGCGATTTGACCTTGAAATCGCGACAAGCGGACATGAGATTTTTCTAGACTTTTGAGATATGTTATAAAATGGGAAAAGGAAGATATTGAGCAAAAAAAATGTCTACTAACATTGATTGCGAGGTTAAACCCTTACTTGACTGGATTATATAGAATATTTCGTTTCGCTTCTACATGTTTGTGTTTCTTAGCCTAGTATCCAGACTAGGCTAAGAAACACAAACATGTAGAATAATCTCGAATACATTTTTGAACATAAAATGCACCACTGCACCTTTGAGGAGATAGTTTTGTGTCCATTCAGAGAAATAATTTGCTCATCAGTATCTTGCATTTTATGTATGTCTCAATGTGTTACATTTATTTTTGAGCATAAAATGCACCACTGCACTTTCCCTGCACGAGATATAGTCTTTGTCCATACAAAGAAATAATACATTCATTGAGATCTTTCATATGAATGTGTTACAACAATGGGCCGCGTCCCATACAAAAGTGTTCTAAAAACCGAAATGCATCGCGTCATGGGTGAAAACTGGTGATTGAATAGCTCCATGGTATAAAAAGAGAAGGTATGATCATTAGAAAAAACTCAGTATCGAGAACTGTCAAAACTTATGGCTACTTAAGGTTTTGACAGCCCAGCCCATTGAAATTGTTGTTGTAAACAAAGGAGAGTGGGCATTTTGGCCCATCGGTGTAACACATTGAGACATACATCAAATGAAAGGTCTCGATGAGTGTATTATTTTTTTGTATGGCCACAAGTCTGTATCTCGTGCAGGGAAAGTGCATTGGTGCATTTTATTTTCAAAAATGTATTTAATAAAATTCATAAAAGTAGACATTTTGACTAGACGTTCGATAAAATTTTTTCAAAAACATTGCAAAACTGTGTTGGAAGTTCAATTGGGCTATTAAATCACCAGTTTTCACCCATGACGCAATGCATTTTTCGTTTTTTAGAACACTTTTGTATGGGACGTGGCTCATTTGTTTAGATGATCGATTGACTAGATTCAAAAACATAATAATAACGGTGTTGTGTTGGACTAATCCATCAACTGCTTTAATTAAAAAAAAAAAATGCATTTATCGTTTTTTTATAGATTGAAATGCAATAACAAAAAATGTTAGAGTAAGTATATGATCTTCTGTACTTTGAATTCGTGTGCGAAACTACCTTGTTGGTTTTAAAATAATTTAAATATACGAAGGTTGTGACTAATTTGTCAAAAATGCAACTCAAACTACAAATTACATATATTACTCATAAAATGTTGGTAGGTATTATGAATTTAAACCACAAACCATACGACATGGATTTAGTCGTTTCTCCACCTTATTTTGTTCTAAAAACACAAACATTTAAAATAACCTTGAATACATTTTTTAACATAAAATGCACCACTGCACCTTCCACGAGATAGAGTTTTTTGTCTATTCAAAGAAATAATGCGCTTATCAGTAACTTTCATTTGATGTATGTAATTTTCAATGTGTTACATTTATCTTTGAACATAATATGCACCAATGCACTTTTTCTGCACGAAGTATAGACTTTTGTCCATACAAAGAACAAATGCGCTCATTGAAATCTTTCATCTGATCTTTGTCTCAATGTGTTACACCAATGAGCTACGTCTCATACAAAAGTGCTCTAGAAACCGAAAAATGCATTGCGTCATGGGTGAAAACTGGTGATGGATTAGCCCAATTGAACATCCAACACAGTTGTGTTATGTTTTTGAATCAATTTAATCGAGCATCAAGTCAAAATGTATACTTTTCTGAATTTTATTACATACATTTTTGAGCAGAAAATGCATCACTGCACTTTCCCTACACGAGATGCTGACTTTTGCCCATATAAAAAAATAATACACTCATCGAGACCTTTCATTTGATGTGTGTCACAATGTGTTACACCGATGGGCCACGTCCCATACAAAAGTGCCCAGTCTCCTTTGTCTTGGAAATTCGTCGCCCTAGTATTGGAGTGCCGTATACGCCAAATTGCATTTTTTGAACTAGGTATGCAGTCGTATGTTTTCGAAGTTGCTCTTTTCAAATCTGCTATCCGTTTTTTTCTATCTTTTTTCGTTGCCGAGATATTCACTATTGTTTTGACAAAAACAAGAAATTTTGGCATTTACGTCAAATTTTTCATGCAATGCAAGAAAATTTTGAGAATTGTTTTGACGTACGTTATGTTTTTCTTTGACGTACGTGTATATGAATAAAAGAAACTTCTGATTTTCATGGCGTATACGCCAAACTCATTTTGGACAAAAATTTAAATATTTTGAAAACAAAACGAATTGCAGATGTCCAATAGCATGTATATAAAAGACACATTTTAATTATATATCATACTAAAATATCAAAAAAAACGAGCGGTTAGTTCTTTCGCAATTATCTTCCGAACGTTTAAATGCGATTTCCCAAAAATGTAAAAATGGCGTATACGGCACTTCAATACTAGGGCGACGAATTGTTGTTGCTTTTGACCTTCCAAAATAATAATACCTTCCAAAATAATACCATCAGATTCCATTGATGGTCGTTATAATACAATTAAAAGTTGTATTTATGAAGCGAATGGCGTTCCTATACGACAAACTATTAAATTTGAGCCCAAGAAGCCTTTGTTTGATTTAGCTTGTTTATTGGCTCGTAAAACAGCTTTTAAATATCTCAAAACTTTTGGAACATTTAATCTAAGTCTGCAGAAAAAAATACTGTGAGGCCAATAAAAAATACAGACATTTATGTAAGATTAAACAGAAAACTTACTTTCAGGACTTGGCAAAAAGTCTACAATTTGTTTCTTCAGCTAAAGAATGGTGGAAAAATGCCAAAGAGATCAATTTCAATCTCAAGAGATCTCAAAACTCTTGGTTTGGACAGAATACCTTACGAGTTCTACAAAAATTCGAGCCCGTATTGGTTGTTGAAATACATAAGCTATTTACCGAAATTTTTGAAACTGCAACCATACCATCGTCGTTCAAAAAGTCAATTATATACCCGGTTTTTAAGAAAGGAAATTCTAATGTGGTGTCTAACTATAGGGGACTGTCTTTTCTGGACACGCTTTATAAGTTATTTACTACTGTTCTCCTAAATAGATTGACGTCTTGGCTTGAAAAAAACGAGTTTCAAGCAACTTACAGGAGTAACTACTCTACTATGGACCAAGTTTACAACCTTTCATATATTATGCATCTTCAACTAAGTCAGAAAAAGAAGTTCTATGCATTTTTCATCGATCTAAGTAGTGTGTTTAAGGGCGTTCTAGACCAGTGGCTCGGTGGCTCACAGGTGAGAACAGGTGTGTACAGGTGAGAACAGGTGTGTACAGGTGAGAACAGGTGAGACAGGTACGCACCGGTAAGACAGGTACGTACAGGTGTGTCAGGTACAGGTGCGTTAGGTACAGGTGCGTTAGGTACATGTGTATCAAACACAGGTGTGTCAGGTACAGGTGCGTTAGGTACAGGTGCGTTAGGTACAGGTGCGTTAGGTACAGGTGTATCAAACACAGGTGTGTCAGGTACAGGTGAGCGAAGGTTGGACAGGTGACCTCACCTAGGTGGGTGGGTGTAGGGGGGGGGGGGTGGTGGCTGATGTGGGTGGTTTAGGTGATCTAGGTGTGTGGGGGGTTGGGGGGTGGTGGCTGATATGGGTGGTTTAGGTGATCTAGGTGGGTGGGTGTAGGGGGTGGTGGCTGATGACTAAAGTTGGTGCCTTTGATGGGTGGCTGTTTAAGGTGATCTCAAGAGGGTGGATTTAGGGAGGGGGGTGGTGGCTCAGTATCTTTGGTACTCTGTAGCTCGTGTTGCTCGAGTGGTATTCATGTTCAAACATGAATGTAAATAAAAGACTCTTGGTGTTTGTTTATATGAATATATTTTTTATTGATAATATAATTTATTTTCATACAATCCTGGTGACCACTTGGTTAAGCGGGTTATATTCAATAGTGCGATCATGTAGCATAAGGCAGTAAGCTGAAGTGTTTGAAGGAATTTTGTTTGATGTTCTCATCTCCAAGCGTATATCGATAGGTCCTGATTTCAATGATTCATTTTGGTGTCTGCAATCTATAACGCAAATCGGAGCATTCAATTTATATTGCTCCCGAGATAGAAGAGGCTCAGCCATATTTTTATTGTAGTAAGTTTTTTGAAAATCGGTGTACATTTTATATAACAAGCTATATCTGTTTCGTTCAAATGAAATATTAAGGTCTTCATGAGGGTACACATCTGAGTTAAGATATGCTATTATGTCTGTTAGTTCGCAATGGTCAAATTTGGTTGGGTCCTCCATCAGTTTTTTATTTTTTCCAGTTTGAAGTGCAAATATAATATATCTAGGTTTTTCAATTTGTGTTGTTGTTTTGATGTTCCAGATATGATGATCAGAGTTTGAAAGCATTGGATATTCATACAGATCCCAGTTGCGGAAAGCAATTTTAATCAAACTACTCTTGTTTATAGATTTATATAAACCCAATTTGATTGAATCGGATAGAGTAACGTGTGGTACTTTCCACTGTACCTTATGGAGTTGAACTTCAACTTCTTCATCTGCTGATGTGATTAATACATTTTCATCCATTCTTGTACGAGTTAGAATAAGATCATGTCTTGCATTGGGGATAATTTTTTTATAATCTTCAGCGAATCCCAAGAGCTTATTCAGTGGAATACAATAATTAAAATGATACGGCTTCAAAACAACATTTGATTCAATAGACCAGGCAGCATTCAAAAGTGCATCGCTCTCATTTTTAGTTAAAGATAAATAGTTTTTGATCGTTGAAGTAACTCCAACATTCCTATTGCAATCAATTTCTCTTCCATTCAATTCATAACGTATTTCATCAAAAAGAAAAGCCATGGCATTGTTCCCCAGGTTTGTATTTAGAATGTCTTTTCCATTACGTTGTTTAAGTGATCCTTCAATGTATAAAAAACTTTCCGAAGGTAAAACATTAAGATTCTGATGTTGTATACAAATCTGAATAATGTCATTCCGTTCAAAATTGTTTTGATATGGTGAATAGGTGTGGTACTCATATTTAGATATAGATTCATTGAAGTCGGGATCTTGAAAAATGTTCAGCATATTTTGTTTTCTGTTTTTTATTTTTCAATTATTTTATTTTTAAGATGAAACCCAAGGAAAGCAAAAAGTTTTTGTTTTCTATTGTAAGGCGATGTGTTGACTTGGCTGAGTCCAAAATGTGATTAAACAGCGAATGTTTGTCAACAGTGTTTATATAAGGATTTGTTGTATTAGACATATATTCATATATAATGATATTTCTGGTTTTAAGTGTAGACGAACTGTTATTTTTTCTCCTCTGAAGTTAATAATTCCACCGTCCTGATCAATGAACTTTAGGCACAACGATGTTATTCGTTTGACGTTCACAGGTAAATAAATAACATTACTAGGAACCTCGACGATTTTATAGCCAGGACTTACTTCAATCGAAAATTCATGTAAAATATGTGCCATCTGATTATTTATATACGTTCCATCTATAACATTACATTCTACTCGTATCGCATTAACTCTGTTTATATCAACGTAAAGATCTGATTCATGCACCTTATTAGCTTCCAACACCTTCTTACTGAATCCTAAGAGGGAACCAATTGAATTTGGTCTAGAAAAATCGATTACTTCCGAACTATAAATTCACATTTCAGAGTATTGTTGTTTGCTACGATTTTGATTTCACTTTTCTTGTTATGATTTTTTTTTCTTTTTGTTAATATCATTGAGTTTCTTTTGTATATAATTGTTTATATCTCCAATCTCATATGAACCAATAGGAAGCGAAATAACATTTTCGCCTTAATACAATAAGTTATTAAATTCGTCTACATTCGGTATTGAGTTATAAGTTTTAAAATCTATGAGTCCACATACATAATTGGATTTTAATACAATTGGAGGGAAAGGTTCTGCTGTTAGACTTGAGTTGTTTCCACTTAGAGTTAGTGTTAGCGACATGCTGATTAAAACACGAATGATATGTTTTTTTTTTATTTCGCATCATTTTATTCATTTTTTTATTTTGTTATTACATTGATATTGTTCTAATAAAAACCTTAAACATAAATGACCACAAATAAAAGTATTAAAATCTTGTTCTTGAATATAGTTATAATTTATTCGACTGCCAAGATAATTTATGATTTCAATTGGGGGTCTTAGATTTCCAAAACTATCAAAATACTTAACAATATTGCTTTTATTTTTTATATATGCTACCCAATGTGTACCTCCACCAGTTTCAACGTCCAAGTTGACAACACCACATTCCTGGTTTAATGATTTGTTCGGTAGTGAGTTTCTCATAAAAACTCCTCTAAAATGCGGTACATGTTTCTTCCCAAACCGTTGAATATCAAAATTCGTTAAAGGACGGTTGGGCAGCAAATCTATCAGTTTTTTGTGTTTGGGTTGTTAATAAAAAGACCAAGACCATTTTTGTATGGCTTTAAGAATAAACCATTTCCTTTAATTGCAACTGCTTCCATTGTCCTGTTGTGTCGCATGTTTTCATCCAGCTGCTTTTTAGCAGCGGTTGCAGCATTAAGAGTTTTAATAACGCCAGCTGCTCCACCAGTTAGAGTTCCAAGAGCTGATAAACCCGCAAGAATGGGGGTTAAAAATGGAAGAAACCCACCTACTTTTGGAACCGGAATTATTCGTGGTGTAGTTATAGTATTTTTGATCTTGTTTTTGATAACATTTTTTGCAGCCTTTAAAGCAATAGTAGCCAAGGATGTTGTACCGCAACAGTTGATGTTAGTTCGAATAGCATTTCTTGCTTCAGTTATAGCTTTTTTAAATAAGTTTTTCTTACAGGTTTTCTTAGCATTACCTATCTTGTTTTGTTTTTTAATTCTTTTAATACCCATCCCGAATTTAGTTTTGGCTTTCATCATATTTGTTACTAAAAGACTGCTTAACTTTTCAGGAATAGATGAATCTGTTGCTTTAAATCTTTTCCACGCTTGTTCTGTTAGAATTTTATCGGCTGTATGTCGATCTGATAACGAACTACTTTTATAATAGGCAATGTCATGCATTCGACACGCCTCATCCAGCTGGTTAATTCCTTTATCCCCTCTTCTTAATCGTTCTTTTTTCCAGGTCCACAATAATTATAAGAAGGTAGGTGTAGTTCAATCGGTAGTTTATCTATAATAGTATTTATAAGTCCTCCTCCATCAAAAGATTTTTTAGTACTGGTGAGTTGAATGTTATGATCAATCATATTTATAGGAAAGTGTAGTTTGCACCCCCTTCTTGGGCAAAGTATGGAGCATTTATGAGATCTTATATATATAAACAAGTCGTTTTATTTAAAAATACGTCAGTCATCAATATGCGCTTCATCAAACAGTCACAAGTCATTAAAGTACAAAACTTCGATTCTGATGTTAAAATAAAAAAGAAACATGGACCGTTATTTCCAAATAGTATTCGCGGAATAATCGGTGGTCCCTCTAACTGTGGTAAAACGAATGTAATGCTTAGCATTCTTCTCGATCCTAATGGACTTAAGTTTGAAAATACATATTTATATATATTCAAAATCTTTGCATCAACCGAAATATTTGTATTTAAAAAAGGTTATAACATCAGTGGACGGAATGGAATACAATGAATTCACAGATAATAGTGATATAATGGCCCCAGCAGATGCTAAAAATAATTCAGTGTTTTCAGATGTCGCAAGTCAAAAACAAAACAACATCAGAGATTATTTTTGTATGGGTCGACACAGTGGTGTTGATAGTTTTTATTTATGTCAATCCTATACACATATCCCAAAACATTTAATTCGAGATAATGCGAATTTTATTATTCTTTTCAAACAAGATGAAATGAATTTAAAACATGTTCATAATGATCATATAAACTCAGACATGACATTTAATCAATTTAAAGAGTTATGCTTTCATTGCTGGGTTGATAATTATGGTTTTCTAGTTATAGACAAAGAAAGCAGTATAAAATGGGCGCTATAAAATTGGTTTCCATGAAATAGTTTTACTATAAATACACATTTATAATCAAAACAGAATCCATTCTAACAATAGCCCTGTTTGAGAAAACTTAAGATCTACTTTGCTGTCTACATACATATTAATCTTAAAAAATGGACGAAACTGTAATGGGTGATCTAATAAAAACAAAAAATATTCTTAAAACTAAATATTTACAACTTAAAACTGGTGAAATAGAACGAGATACTGAGTTGGAAAACACTTTTAAACCCATCATTGAACCATTAAAAAAGCTTGTTAAAAATGTTGGAAGAGAAAAGCAGCAAAAGCCTTATGAGGATGAATTTGAAATGAAATCAATTAAACCTCGTAAACTTCATTTCAAAAAACTAAATAAAGAAGAAGCAGATGATCATGAAATGTTGGACTCACCAATAAAAGAATTAGGTAGCGGAGATAATGGTCTGGTGTTTAGTACCCCAAATAATAATTTCAACACACTCAGTGAAACTTCATCTTTCCATACAAAACTGTTGTCTGAATCAAACCGTGATACAGTTACGTCCGACGTAAGTTCATCTTTTAATAAAAAAATATTGTCTGAATCAAATCGTGATACAGTGTTTGTAATCCAGTCAAATAAGGGTTTAACCTCGGAATGAATGTTAGTAGAAATTTTTTTTGTTCAATATCTTCCTTTTGCCATTATATAACATATCTCAAAAGTCTAGAAAAATCTCATGTCCGCTTGTCGCGATTTCAAGGTCAAATCGCGAAATGGAGATTTTCAAAATTAGCAAAAATAGGCTATGGTATTATATACACATATGATACATGATTTCAAGGTATTTTTTAATGCTGATTCCAAAAAATCTAAAATCAAGACAATCTGACGTCTATGGAAGAAGTTATACCTGTTTTTCATCTGTCAACTCATATTATTATAACAGTTGCAAACTTACTGCCGAAAAAACCTTAAAAGTTATGGTAGAGGAACCAAATTTTGCATGAAGATTTTATAATCCATCATTATTAAAAATCAAAACAATCCATTACAAAAAATATATATACCTACGAAATAATGGTATTTTTTGATAGAGGGGCAAATTTTAGGATATGCACTAAAAAGATTCTTATTCATCTTAGGAATAAGTGCTAATAGGCTAATTTTTTTCATTTTAATCTTTGTTTGGATATTCTTTAACTACCCTCAAAAATCTAAAAAAAAATCTCATGTCCGCAAGTTCTGATTTTGGAGGTTAAACTAAGTTAGGTGCAGACTTAAAAGAATTAGCAAGAAAAGTTTAAATTTGTATATGTATACCAACATAAGCGACATGATAAGGGTATTTTTTAACACTTATTCCAAAAAAACTCACAATAAGTCAACCTGACCATCCCTAAAAAGTAATGCACCTTATTCATGTTGATCTGACACAAATATCTGAAGTGTTGTTTTTCAATTTTTTAAAATCTGCACCTTATCTTCAAACCAGGAAAATTAAGACTTGCGGACATGAGATTTTTTTTAGATTTTTGACATAAGATATAGAATATCCAAACAAAGATAGAAACAAAAAAATTAGCCTATTGGCACTCATTCCAAGATTGTACCAGGATGTTTTTTAGTGCATATCCCAAAATGTCCCCTTTTTTCGAAAAATACCAATTTTTCATAGATATGAATGTTTTTTTCATTGCATTTTTTTTGATTCATAATAATAATGGATATGAAAACCTTCATGCAAAATTTGGTTCCTCTACCATAACTTTTAAGGGTTTTTCGGTAGTAAGTTTGCAACTTGTATAATAATATGGGTTGACAGATGAAAAACAGGTATAACTTTTTCCAGAGATGTCAGATTGTTTTGATTTTAGATTTTTTGGAATCAGCATTAAAAAATACCTTGAAATCATGTATCATATGTGTATATAATACCATAGCCTATTTTTGCTAATTTTGAAAATCTCCATTTCGCGATTTGACCTTGAAATCGCGACAAGCGGAGATGAGATTTTTCTAGACTTTTGAGATATGTTATATAATGGCAAAAGGAAGATATTGAGCAAAAAAAATTTCTACTAACATTCATTCCGAGATTTACCCCTTTTTTCTCCTTATTTTACTGTATTATTGGTCCGTATTATGATGCTAATACTCAAACAACGAAGATTGGAAAATCTAAGTTTTGGATGAACGATGATGTTGTTAAAATTGATGATGAAAGTTTTACTCGAATAGCCCAGTCATTTTAGTCATTTTTAAGCTCAATCTGCGGTATAATTCCAACTGGGCTGAATTGTATACCAATACAACCACGAATGAATGAATTTTATTTATTTCTTTTTTTTTATAATTTTCTACAATAATTGGATGAGTACATAAACACTTTAAAAATTTCATAGCTATTGCACATTTTCGTAAAAAAAATTTTGAAATCTGTTTTTTGATGCAAAATGTAAAAAAAGTATTTTATGAAAAATTTTAAACACCTGTGGTATAAAATAAATCTATAGAAACCTAGGTGGCCATCTTTCTTAAAAATATTCTCCTTATACCAGAATATTTTTAAGAAAGTTGGCCACCTAGGTTTCTATAGATTTATTTTATACCACAGGTGTTTAAAACTTTTCATAAAATACATTTTTTACATTTTGCATCAAAAAACAGATTTCAAAATTTTTTTTACGAAAATGTGCAATAGCTATGAAATTTTTAAAGTGTTTATGTACTCATCCAATTATTGTAGAAAATTATAAAAAAAAAAGAAATAAATAAAATTCATTCATTCGTGGTTGTAGTGAACGAAAACATAAGATGATAAAATTTAAAATACACTGAACGAAAAAAAGTCCATATTTTATGAACTGGTTGCGATAGAACTTTTTTCTATCTGTTTTTAGAACAATCATAAGTGTAGCTATAAGCCGTTTTAGGGTTGTCCATTCTCTATTGCACACCCTGTATATTTTCAGACATATTCTAAACAAAAATTCCCAGGGAAATGGTTTCGGGAGAAGGGCCCCAATCGGAAAAATGGCGAAAATTTCCATTTTTTTTTGGTTTCTCCATATTCTTAACAGTTGAGGAACGAAATTCAAGCTAAAAAAATAATGAAATTTCAGGAACTTTTCAGTTAGGAGTTTTTTTTTTAGGAATAGGATTATGACGATTACAACTAAACTTCAACTTTTTGAATCGTTATACCTAAGAAACGGTGGGTCTTAGGAAAAAAAAGTGTCATGACACTTTTTATATATAATAATCTGGTCTACAATTCTTGCATTGAAAATTTTTTGATAAGACTTACCGTTTTGCTGAAAATCGTGTAGAACCTTTGTGACCTTTTGACCCCTATAACTCTTAACGCGGACACGATATCAATGTCGATTTTTCACACCTTCATAACAAAGCCGTCATTAAGCTGTATACCAAAATTCAGCCCAGTAGGAATTTTTCCGCAGATAAAACCTAAAATTACTGGACTAGAACGCCTGGTCTCATTGAGTTAATCTTAAAGAAAAAACCACGTAAGCGGATGTGTACCAATGATGATTTACAGCAATATCAAAAGATTTTACAAAAAACTAGTGCTCATATGCGAAATTATGATGATAATTTTCGAATAAACTCCAACAGAGGTTTAAAGTATACGCATATAATAAAGAAACTTACAACTGGATCTACTAATAAAAATAAAGCAAAAATAGGCAAATCTTATTCTGAAATAACCGAAATGAAATACACAAATAAAAATATTGAATACGTCTACTGGAATGATCCTAATGAGCTGGTGAATAGATTAAAGCTTTAAATAGCATCCAAAAATGCTGGTAATAACAATCATCAAAATGAAATCAGTTCTATAATTGAAGAACTAAAGGAATCAAACATCATATATTAGTAGCGTTCCGAACTAAAAACTATTCAAACTAAAAATGAGTTTTGACAAGTTCGGTAGAAATTCCAAGACACTTTCAAAAACCAAAGGAGCTGCAGGCCCACCTGGTATTGGATTCAAACTTTTACCATCTGGTGATTATAACATAGAAAATAAACAGTTAAACAATATTGCGAGACCTGAGGAACCACATCAAGCAGCCACTAAAGAATATGTTGATGATAAAATAAACCTTCTTATTGAAATTCATGATCCTAAAAATTATACGGAGGCTCTCGTAAAAACGTATCTTGACAAGCACATTCAAAAAAAAATTATTGAGTTAATAGAAGAGAGAAAAATATTCTCCAATTCTATCAGGAAAATCCCAACATCACTTATTGATACTATAGAATATTAGGCTTAATTTGTATAAATACATTTATAAATATTTTATTTTAGACATTTTATATTTATTATTCATTCAAAAGTTATATTTGTCAGTTAGCATTCAACCGTCTCATCATCAACATCCCATACAAAAATGGATTTCGAGTTATTATATAAAACTATTTGTAATTTTCTACAAACATACAAACATGAATTGCTAGATGAACATTATCAAGAATTTTTAGATTGTATCGGTATGCTCAACCAATTTGAAAACTCAATTTACAATGAGTCGGTGAACGGATTTCATTACTCTAATTGCTGTTGGTCATCTAATGATTGTAAATTGGGCCCCGATACTTGTGCGTGCTATATTATAGAAAAACGTTTATTAAGAATTAAGAAACTTATGTTATTGTATAAAAGACTTAAATAAATTAAAACTTAAAAAAAAAAAATATAAAAATACTTCTTTTTATTTCATTGGTTTCATTCTATACTAATTCAATTCAATTTCAATTTGGTTTATTGAACTTGTTATTTACAATTGACTTAAAATTAACTATTTCTAAGATACATTGGTTGATATAAAATTTTGTTGGCACAGAAGGGGCCTAACCTTAAACAATGACTAAGTTATAAAATATAAATAAATATTAAACATGGATAAACTTAATTTAAAAAGTCTGCTGACTAGGTTGTCCTCGGGGTGTTCAGACCCGGATGTCCAGTTGTGGGGTTGGTTGAGTTGGGTTGGTTTGATTTGCGTTTAGCCACGATAGTATGCCGACTGGGTGTCGGCGTAAAAGTTAACTGCTTCTTCGTTGTCCATTGAAATTATGTGCTCATCCAGTATATCCAAAGCGCAAAGGTACCTAGGTTCCGGATGTCGTTGTTGGGCTATCATTCTTCTCATCAGCTGATTGGGGTGGTTGGCGATATTTCCTACAAGTATCTTCGCCGATCGCAGTAGATACTTGTCCAGTGGTATGATTTTTGCTTCCTCGTAGAGTCGCTTGTTGCTGTAGTATTTTTGTCGCTGTCGATCGAAGTAAAGTCCGGTGCACATTCTCAGTATTTTTCTCTCGAACATTTGTAGTTCCTTCATGGCTGTCTTGGAGATGGTATACCATACCCGAAAGCTGTAGGCAATGACAGGTCGCAGAAGCTGCTTGTAGATCAAGAGTTTCGTTGGTTGACTTAATCCTGTTCTTTTTTTCATCAGAGGGTGAAGGCGATGGAAGGAAAAGTTGGCTTTTTTGAGGACCAAACGGGAGTGATTGTTGAATCTGAGGAGCTCGTTAAAGTTGATTCCTAAGTACTTGGCGCTGCGTTTGGCTGGCAATCTAGTTCCATCTGGAAGTGTCAATGTGATGCTTCTGCAGCTTCCAGCCGATCGACTGCCTCTTCCTCCTGATCGTCTAAGGCACAATAGTTCCGACTTGGATGAGTTGATCCGGATACCCCATTTACTGTAGAACTCATACAGTTTCCGAATGTGAGCTTCGACTTTCCTGGCAGCTATGTTTGGCGAGATGGACTTGCAGTATGTGAGTGAATCGTCCGCGTAAAGCAGGTTCTCGCATTCACTTGCAGGCGGTTGGTCTGATGTCAGGATGCTGTATAGAAAGGGGCCAAGTTTGGATCCTTGAGCAACTCCAGCTCGAATGACTTTCCTTGGTGATTTCCGATCCTCCACTTGCACAAAAAAGTTTCTGGAAGAGAGAAAAGAAAAAATAAAAGCTTAGTAAATGAAGTTTATGGATAAGGGCATCGATCCATACGCTGTCAAATGCTTTCTCGACATCCAGAAAGCATGCGACGGTGACTTGATTGTTGTTTAAAGCTGAGGTGATGTCTTGGTGGAACTTCATGAGCGGATGCAGTGTGGAGTGCTTCTCCCGAAAACCGAACTGCATGTCTGGAATGATGTTGTTATCGCTGCAAAACTTCTTCAGCTTCCTGAGTGTCAGCTCTTCCAAGAGCTTGCTAAGATTGTTGAGAAGAGAGATTGGTCTGTAATTGGAGATGATGTTCCTAGCACCTTTCTTAGGAATCGCCACAATTCTTGCAGTTTTCCATTTCTGTGGGAAGTAGCAGTTGTTTATGCAGTTGTTGAGGATGATAGCCAAGAAGATTATCACTGTTTGCGAGAGCCTCTTTATGATGAAGTTGGAGATGCCATCCGGTCCAGCTGATTTTTTCGGTTTGGATAGGTTAATTATTTCGGCAATTTCTTATGGGGTAGTCAGGTTTGGGCTGTCAGTAGGATCACTTGCAGGATTTGTGTCGCTGAATGTCACTTTATCCGGGTTAGGTAGCAGAGCCCTTTGGATGGATGCCTCGACTTCCTCTATAAAGTCTGTGTCTGCGGAAGGGTTCGGTGAGAAGTTACCTTCAAAGTGGGCTGCAAATGCTTCTGCTTTTTCCAGAGATGTTGTTGCTTCTCCATTGTTGGTGTTAACGACTTCCGGCATTGGTGACTTCTGTCCAACAATTCGGTTGATGTTCTTGAAGGCATCAGGCCCTGGCTTTATTGACTGCAGTCTCTTCTGGAACTGTGTGTTGTTATAGTGCTGAATGGAGTTACGGAGCATGATGTTAGTGCACTGTAGCTCACTCCACACTGTCCGGTAGTTGGGGTTTGATGTATTCAGGTCCCGTTGGTGAATCCTTTGGAGGCGTTTCCTTAACCGTTGTCTGTGGGCGTATAGGTTTTGCACCTGTTCTGGGAGATGTTGGTAGCGGTCCTTTGATGTCTTCGGCTGTTTTTGGTTGTCCACTGCGCTTGTAATTGCCATTTCTAGGGAGTCAATAGCAGCATCAATTTCAGTATTCTCAAGGTTCTTATTGTGTGGAGGGAGCGTGACGGTTTGTTCGACGTCTCTCTGCAGCCGGTCTACGTCAAAACTTCTGTAGTTGATGAAGCACGCCGATGGTTGTGCTGCTAGGGAGATGGGTTGGTGAAGCTGGATAATAAGCTGAACAGCTTCATGGTCCGAGTTGCTGGGTACTGTTGAACAGTTGAAGTTGCTGTAGGCTGGTTCGATGTAGATGAGGTTTGATGTTGCGAGGAAGAAGTCCAGCTTTGATGGCGTTCTCGGGTAGGTTGGTTTTGGTTGGGAGACTGTTACTAGGGAGTGTAGAGAACTGTTGACATCCAGCCAGTCAGCTATCGCCTTGCCTAGCTATACTATTCTATACTATTCTATTCTATACTAATATGAGTAAGCGAATGGTTGTTGAAGAACTACACAAGACTGTACGCAGAAATTTTAAACGTCGTCGCGTAATCATTTAAGGTTATGATGATTTATGGCAGGCTGACTTGGTTGAAATGATACCTTATAGCAATCAAAACAATGGTTTTAATTACTTGATGACAGTTATAGATACATTTTCAAAATTCGCATTGGCCAAAAACAACATAACCTTAAAGGTGTTGTCCTCGCAGAAAAAAAGTTAATGCACAAGAAAAGATATTTATATATCCTACAACTTTGGTTTAGTAACTTATTCGGTAAAGACAATAGTTTAGTAGATATAGACCAATTCGCGTTTTTCAAAATGGCGGATTTCACCATGGGGTTGGCGTCCCGAAAACCGGGACTTAAGCTTTTCTAATACCTTTCTTTCAGATTTGAAAAAATCAGCCTCCCTATATTTCGTTTCACAAAATGCCTGTTCTATTAACTAACTTTCCTGTACTTAGACTATAGTTTTCAGATCAATAACTTTCGACTCATACATCGCATGACTTTCAAAAATGTACCAAATTATTGGAAATTTGATGATCTTTAACTTGTACTGTTTAAAAAATTATGTAACTAATACCGGGAATGATAAAATCTTACAAAAACCGAAAAAAAAATAAATTAAAACAACATAACCTCAAAACTATTGTCCGCTTAGAAAAATAATGTATTACAAAGAAAAGATAATCAAATTTCCAAGAACTTTGGTTTAATAACCATTTCTCTAGGATAAATAGTTTTGAAGATATAGAGCCATTCGCGTTTTCCAAAATGGCGGATTTCGCCAGGGGGGTGGTGTCCCGAATACCAGGACTTAAGCTTTTCTAATACCCCTCTTTCAGATTTGAAAAATTCAGCCGTCCTATATTTCGTTCCACGAAAAAGTCTATCTTTCCTGTACTATTTAACGAATTTGATCTCGTACGTTGATCCGATCGGTCTGATGATTTCAAAACCATATCCTCCTCCTGACATAGCAAGCAAGCTGCTTGGTGAGAGAGTTGAGTATCGACCTGGTAGAAAAACCTGAAAACAATATACAAATAGATGGTTAAATGAAACCAGAACAAAATAACATTTTAGACTTACCTTAGATTCTCCTACATCTGCTACAATACGTTCGCCCCACTTTGTTGTAATTTTTTCTATATTGAATATCTCGTATTTAACTCCAATGCTAAGCTCCGACAGTTTTTTCGTTGGTTTGAATACATTTTGATTCAACATATACGCTTCCCGGACTGCAAAGTCATCCAATGTGAAAATGGAGTATTCTGCCTCTGAGAAATGCATTGTAATATTCTCAATCGTGGGTTTTAAAATGAACTATTAATATTTTTTATAAATTTTCCCGTTATTTATATTCTGATAACTTTGAATCGATCTTACCACGGCACAGTGTGGGAATTCGCGAATTTAGCGGAATAAAATTAAAAAATAACGCTTGCATTTTAAATTTTGTTGCAGTTTTTTTTGTGATTAGTTCATTGAATATGTGTATACAATCAAATGTAATTCACATTTTGCTGATATTTTATTTAAGTTTTTGTAAAATGAGCTTTGAAGTGACATTTTCACCAAAAAGTACTTTTTTTTGAAATCATAATTTACAAAAAAAACTTTTGAGGAATGATTTATTGTTTAATTTTAAGACAAATATGAATAAAATAAAGAAAAAAGTTAATTATTGTCAGAATTGACTAGGTTTTTTGCAAACCGATATGTCAATGACGTTGTTTATGAACTAAAGCAACTATTCTCTAAAAGGCTTCTGAAACGTACAAGATACTATTTCAAAGGATGTTTTAAATTATGTAGCTTTATTTATGCACAATCAATGTTTTTTTTTAAATTGGTAAGTGTTCTGTCACGAAATTTTTTTGCCATACATCATCAAGGATACCAAAAATTAAAAGAACCGTAAACTTCCTGTCGAAAAAAATTAGTTTAACTGGAATAGACAATTTGTTTTTACCAATCGTGTTATTCTTGTAAAATAAAAAGCCAATTTGAATTTATTTAATTGTTTTACTATATGTTTTGTTTTTAATGTAAACAATTTCACCCTTACTAATTCCTTTTTCGCAAACTAATTTCATATGCAGTTGAAATTTCTTCAAAGCTAAATGAGTCTAAGAGGCCTTGTACTTTCTTCTCCTTCATTTTTTCACAGCACTCATTAAATGATTTTCTAGGTCTACCCACACTTGCAGAATTCGAAGGGGAAGGAATTTCGTAAAATATTTGCTGTGGTATTACTAAATAGCCACTGAGCCAGGAAGCATTTTTGCATTCAAAGCTTTCACGGTTCCTGTTTTTTGACCATAACTGATCTAACTTAAAACAAGTTGTCCTCACAGACGCCTTTAATGATTTAACTGCTTCTTCAGAAAACGTTATGTTACCAAAAACATTTAAAACAAATGACATAACTGCCTCAAAGCGCTTAATTTTTATTTTTGAGACCCAAACATCAAGTATGTCCTTCTTTGTTATTTGGAAAGACATTCTTTAAATTATATAATACCGAAATATCTTGTAATTTAAAAGGATAGTTTGCTAATTATTCAAATAACATACCACATTATAAAAAGACGAAAATTAATACTCCACAGTACATATACACACAATAACACACAATGGTCATTTAGAAAAAAAAAAAAAAAATATATCATAACAAAATTGGGGTGTCAAATTTTAGTGATTCTTGATAGATAATAAATCAAGCTTTGCATTGAATATTGTCTCTAAGCGGAATAACGCGGAATAACCAAAGTTTTGCTCTAAAAAAGGTACAAAAATCGAAAAAAAACACATTTTTTTAACTTCAATCACCAAAACAAAAATGTAAAACACCCTGTGAAATAAAAAATTACTTATATAATTATACCTTGATATTTAGAAAATATAAAAAAAATAAAACTTTTATTAAAACGCACACCAAACGCACGAGAAAAAATTAAGAGCAAAGTAATCTCTTTCACCAAATAAACAGAAAAAAAATCGCCAACTGCAACTTCGAAGCTATTTTTGTTTTGTTTACATGATCCCCACCTATCAATGCTTTTGTTATCACTTTCTACAATCTATTAGCTTTAAGAAAAACCGGTTTTGGCATCAAACAAGACAAGTCATTTTTCGAATTAAATTCCGCTAAATTCGCGAAATCCCACACTGTGCACGGGTGGGGGATCAAAGCAAAGAGAAAGAACACGTCTATTTGATTTTAAAACTTATTCTGATTTATTCGACTGAAAATTACGTGTATTTATACTAGAATTTATGCTTACTTTTACTTCAATATAACACCAACACATAAAATGCTTATTTACAAATTTCCAAAAAATACCCCCACTCTTTACAATAGAAAATTCCCCACTCCTTTCTTTTTGGTGCAGTTGTTTTCTCCTTATTTGGTAAAAATTCAATTTTTTTTTCCTCCACAAACAAGCAAACTGTAGATTACCATTTTAATTATTTGATACAGTTGTTTTGTCCTTATTTGGTAATAATTCAAATTTGTTCTCCTTATAGAAAACTAGATAAGCATCCCTCGCACTTTTCTAACTCTTTTATTCCCTACGCAATTGTTTTCTCTTCCACTTTCTTAAATAGGCGTGTACACAATTTTCATCACAGACGTACACATGTTTTTACTTATTATGTTTTCATACAATCTTGGTAACCACTTGGTTAAGCGGAATACAACAATGCAATGCATACTAGATAATAAAGTAAAAGTAGAAAACTAGATAAGCATCCCTCGTGCACATGTGTACCATATTATTTGTAGCACGGACGTAATCCCTACACAATTGTTTTCTCTCCAACTTTCTTAAATAGGCGTGTACACAATTTTTATGACAGACGTACACATGTTTTTACTGATTATTTTTTCATACAATCTTGGTGACCACTTGGTTAAGCGGAATACAACAATGCAATGCATACTAGATAATAAAGTAAAAGTAGAAAACTAGATAAGCATCCCTCGTGCACATGTGTACCATATTATTTGTAGCACGGACGTAATCCCTACACAATTGTTTTCTCTCCAACTTTCTTAAATAGGCGTGTACACAATTTTTATGACAGACGTACACATGTTTTTACTGATTATTTTTTCATACAATCTGGTGACCACTTGGTTAAGCGGAATACAACAATGCAATGCATACTAGATAATAAAGTAAAAGTCAACATAAGTTTCAGTATAAAGAGACGTAATTTTCAGTCAAATAAATCAGTATAAGTTTTAGAATCAAAAAGACGTGTTCTCTCTTTGCTTTGCGATTCAAAGTTACAAGAATATAAAATATAAAAATAACGTGAACATTTATAGCTAATCAAATAAAGTGTAAAATTTTGAAAAAAAAAAAAACGTGAATATCTAACAAGGTGTAAAATTTTGAAAAAACAAAAACAGTAAATCAGTATAAGTTTTAGAATCAAAAAGACGTGTTCTCTCTTTGCTTTGCGATTCAAAGCTACTAGAATATAAAATATAAAAATAACGTGAACATTTATAGCAAATCAAATAAAGCGTAAAATTTTGAAAAAAAAAAAAACGTGAATATCTAACAAGGTGTAAAATTTTGAAAAAAAAACAAAAACAATTATGTGTCCTCAAATCTGTATCATTTGCGAGAAAAAATTCGCCCATGCTAACTCGCTAAAAAGGCATATGAATTCTGTTCATAAGGAGCAGGTTCGTATTGAATGCCCACAATGCCAAGCGATGTTTTCACGGAAGGATGCCATGCTTAGACATACTAGGCAAGTGCATTCTAAAAGCAACATTGATGGTGTAAGTGGGATCGTTGTGAGCAATACCGGAAACGCTCAGCATGTATCCAACAAGAGAAAATCTATTGATGATACCCCTCATTGCTCATCGAAAAAACGCAGATGCGACGCTTGTCAAATGGATGTGGAAACTCGCGAATGGCCAGCACATTTAAGAACAAACAAACATAAGAGCAAGAATCTAGCACAAGTACCAAACACTTTCTTCATGAGGATTCGCTAGTGTTTTGGAGGAAATGTTGAAACATTCATGTTGGAAAACAAACTTGAAGATGTTTTAAACATTAAAGTTTTTTTGGACAAATGTAAGCCAGATTTATTGAATCTAATTCAAGATTCTATGCTCAGCAAAGGGAGTGTTAAATTCAGCATTGAATTGTTTGCCGAGTTCATTAAATACTCGATGCTATCTGGAGGAGAAGAGCATGCTGATTTAAGCATTAAGTCGTTTAAAACCCCTATGGTAATAGCTTTTGATACACAGGATATTGAAAAAACATTTTTGTAAGCTATTTGAGATTATTGATGAAAAAAGTGAAGTGTTTGAGGCCCAAAGCTCTGGGTGGAGCCTTTTTTGCATCAAACACTTAGAAATCAATATTAACGAATATAAACCACTGAGAGGGTCAAGCTATATTAAACTGCCAAGCTGTATAGAATCAAAAAAGGCATGTGTTAATATTCAAAATAATGACGAGTATTGCTTTAAATGGTCCATCATATCAGCACCCCATCCAGCCAATCTTCACGTAAATAGAACCAGCTCTTATTCAATACCTGAAATATCCGATGACTTCATAAATTTACCCAATGGACTTCAGCTCAACTTTACAAATCTTATTTTCCCCTTGAAGCTGAAAGATGTATCGCTCTTCGAAGAGCTCAACCCGAGGATAAGTGTTAACGTCTTTGGCATTGAGCCGAAAAATATCGGAGACAAATATAAAGTTGTTGGACCTTACCATTGCACAAAGAACGTCAAGGAGAACCATATAAATCTGTTGTTCATCATCTGGATAAAAAATATTTCAAGACTGATCAGCATGCAAGTAAATCATGGGAACCATTCTATAAGAATGTGCAATTCTTGCCTGCTTACATTTAACACGGAAAGAGCATTTCAACAACATCAAAGAGAATGCAACAAAACAGCAACTGAACTACCGAAGGAAGATGCCAATATCCTTAAATTTGAGCATTACGACAGATCTATGGAGGTACCCTTCGCAGTCTATGCCGATTTCGAGTGCATGCTGGAAAACATTGAGAGTTGTCAACCAGACCCGTCAAAGTCTTCAACGACAGCAATAAAGGTGCATGTACCCGTAGCAGTCTCATATTATTTGAAATGCTCTTTTAATTCATCATTGGACAAGCTGTTCCAATACACAGGTAAGAATGAAATGAGTTTAAAACATGAATACAAATTTATTTATTTATTTATTTTTTTTTTTGATTGCAGGAAACGATTGTGCTCGAGTGTTCCTAGGTTCTCTAATTGAAGTAACAAAACGTATGTACCAAGAACACTTGAGGGTAATAGTACCACAAATTGTAACATTTGAAAGCAGCGAAATGTTTAGAAGGGCCACCAATTGCCATATATGTGGTAATTATCTAGGACTGGACAGAGTACGGGACCATTGCCATTTAACTGGGATTTTTAGAGGTGCGGCTCATAGCAGATGTAATTTAAATTTTAAGGTACCAAAATTCTTTCCTATATTTTTCCATAATCTCACTGGATATGATGCCCATTAATTTATTAAGGAGCTGGGTAATACCATAGGGGATATTAGGATAATTCCTTTGAATAAGGAGAAATACATATCAATATCAAAAATTGTTCAAATTGATAGTGAGAAGAGTTTCGAGCTAAGATTCTTAGACTCATTTAGATTTTTGCCTTCTAATATTGATAACATTTCAAAAACCTTAGCAAAAAGTGATTTCAAAATGTTGTCTCAATTTTGTAACAATAACGAAAGATCCTTCAAACTTATGACACGCAAAGGTGTCTTTTGTTATGATTATATAGATTCAGTACAGAAACTTCGCGAAACGGAATTACCTCCTATATCAGAGTTCAAAAATTCATTGATTGACGAAAATTGTACCCAAAGTGATTATGAGCATGCTAAAAATGCTTGGAATAATTTCAAATGTTCTTCCTTCGCTCAATATCTGGAGCATTATTTGATTACAGATGTTTTGATTTTAGCTGATATTTTTGAAAAATTCCGTAGAGATTCAAGAGCTATATATGAACTAGATCCATGCCATTATTATACATTGCCAGGGTTTTCATGGAGTGCAATGCTAAAGAAGACAAAGGTTAAACTCGAGCTTCTCACTGATATTAGTATGTATAATTTTTTCAGTGAGGGTATAAGAGGGGGATTGACTCAGTGCAGTCTTCGACACTGTAAGGCCAATAAATACATGGAAGAATATGATCCAACAAAACCTTCTGAATATTTAATGTACTTAGATGCAAATAACCTTTACGGTTGGGCAATGTCTGATTATTTACCACACTCAGGCTTTCAATGGGTTGATCCTCCAGCCAATTTATCTTTAGTAAAAGAATGGTTGCTATCTGATAAGAACGTGGGATACGTTTTAGAGGTAGATCTTGAGTATCCGCCACATATTCATGATGATTCACGATCTACCATTCTGCCCGTCTAATAGATCTATTAATAACAGTAGCCAAAAAAAATTGATTGCAGACTTAAATAATAAGGTCAATTATGCTATGCATTATAAAACATTAATTCAATGAATTGAAAATGGTTTAGTGTTGAAAAAAATACATAGAGCTATAAAATTTCATCAATCTCCATGGTTAAAAAAATACATTGATCTTAATAATGATCTTAGAACTAAAGCCAAAACAAAATTTGAAAAAGATCAACGTAAACTGTGCAATAATGCTGTATTTGGTAAAACCATGGAGAATGTTGATAAGAGAAAAGATGTCCGGATTGTAATATCACTTGACAATTCAAGTAATGGTAGACAACTCGGCGCTCGTTCTCTCATAGCCAAACCAAACTTTCATAGTATTCTTGAGTTTAGTGATAATATGGCTGCAAATGAATCGGACGTATACGGTTTATAACAAGCCAATATACTTAGGTTTCTCTGTATTAGAGATCTCTAAGTATAAAATGTATGATTTCCATTATACTTATATGAAACCTAAGTTTTCAGAAAAAAATCTTAGGCTGGCTTATATGGATACCGATTCATTTATATATCAAATAAGTACTGACGATTTTTATGATGATATAAAAGACGACATTAAAGATAAATTTGATACATCTGATTACCCTCCTAATAATCCCTTTGGTATTGCCCAGCTTAATATGAAAAAATTGGGTTATATGAAAGATGAGAATTGTGGGAAGATTATGAAAGAATTTGTTGGGCTACGAGCAAAAATGTATAGTATTGATATTCAGGATTCTCAAGTGATAAAAAAAACTAAGGGTGTCAAAGCGTCTGCTGTAAAAATATTAAAATTTGACAATTATAGAGACTGCTTATTTCAAAGAAAAGATTATTATTGTAAAATGATCAACTTCCGCTCCAAGCAACATACCATATATACACAAACAATCAATAAGAAAAGTCTTAGTGGCGAAGACGACAAAAGGTATATATTTGATAATAATGTCGATACACTTGCTTGGGGCCATTACAGTATTGATCCTTAAAAATACTTTAATATTATTAAAAAAAGTACTATACATGAGTAGCTATAATTTATTTAATTTTGTATATTTGATATAAGAAGAAAATTGTGTTATTTATAATATAATAGTTAAGCAATTTAAGAAAAATAAATATAAAACTTATTTAATAACAAGAGTCGTTTGATTAAAATTGCTTTCCGCAACTGGGATCTGTATGAATATCCAATGCTTTCAAACTCTGATCATCATATCTGGAACATGAAAACAACAACACAAATTGAAAAACCTAGATATATTATATTTGCACTTCAAACTGGAAAAAATAAAAAACTGATTGAGGACCCAACCTAATTTGACCATTGCGAACTAACAGACATAAAAGCATATCTTAACTCAGATGTGTACCCTCATGAAGACCTTAATATTTCATTTGAACGAAACAGATATAGCTTGTTATATAAAATGTACACCGATTTTCAAAAAACTTACTACAATAAAAATATGGCTGAGCCTCTTCTATCTCGGGAGCAATATAAATTGAATGCTCCGATTCGCGTTATAGATTGCAGACACCAAAATGAATCATTGAAATCAGGACCTATCGATATACGCTTGGAGATGAGAACATCAAACAAAATTCCTTCAAACACTTCAGCTTACTGCCTTATGCTACATGATCGCATTATTGAATATAACCCGCTTAACCAAGTGGTCACCAGGATTGTATGAAAATAAATTATATTATCAATAAAAAATATATTCATATAAACAAACACCAAGAGCCTTTTATTTACATTCATGTTTGAACATGAATACCACTCGAGCAACACGAGCTACAGAGTACCAAAGATACTGAGCCACCACCCCCCTCCCGAAATCCACCCTCTTGAGATCACCTTAAACAGCCACCACCCATCAAAGGCCCCACTTTAGTCATCAGCCACCACCCCCTACACCCACCCACCTAGATCACCTAAACCACCCATATCAGCCACCACCCCCCCCAACCCCCCACACACCTAGATCACCTAAACCACCCACATCAGCCACCATCCCCCCCCTACACCCACCCACCTAGGTGAGGTCACCTGTCCAACCTTCGCTCACCTGTACCTGACACACCTGTGTTTGATACACCTGTACCTAACGCACCTGTACCTAACGCACCTGTACCTGACACACCTGTGTTTGATACACCTGTACCTAACGCACCTGTACCTAACGCACCTGTACCTGACACACCTGTACGTACCTGTCTTACCTGTACGTACCTGTCTCACCTGTTCTCACCTGTTCACACCTGTTCTCACCTGTACACACCTGTTCTCACCTGTGAGCCACAGAGCCACTGGTCTAGAACGCCCTTAAACACACTACTGATCTAAAGGCTGCTTTTTATAAAGTGGATAGCAACGCCTTATTTTACAAATTATCGACTCTTGGAATCTCTTCGAAGATGATGGCTATTATACAGTCTCTGTATCTAAATACTGCTGCTGCTGTTTGGGGTGGTATGGGTTTGCCGGATTTCTTCTCCACTAACAAAGGTGTTCGACAGGGTACAGAGTTGTGTACTTAACTCTCTGCTCTTTATGCTCTTCTTAAATGATCTGAATGCCAAACTACCTGTTGGTTTGTTTGTTGATGGTCTTCAAATTAATGCCCTTTTATATGCTGATGACATTGTCCTCTTATAGGATAATCCTTCCAGTTTAAAACAACAGAGATGCGTACATCTGGTGAGCTAGAAAGCTGGTCTGCGAGTCAGTTTTTTTATAAAAAGATAACAAAATCCGATTTTTTCTAGATATATGAAACTAATCTAATATTTTTCTTCCCATTAAAATATCTCAATTCAACTAAGTAATTAATTCCATAACTTATTTTATTAAAGGTCACACCAAATGATGGTCTTCCGTCGGTTGTATGTTATGAATGCAGAAACAAACTTGAAGACTGCTACCAGTTTCGATTAGTGGCACTTAAAACGCAGATTGATTTGAAAACAATTCTACAAAATCATTTATCTAAAGTTGGTGCGGTAAGTAATATTCTGTGTTTATCAATGTTTATTTATAATACAGTCAAATAAGGAGAAAAAAGGGGTAAATCTCGGAATGAATGTTAGTAGAAATATTTTTTGCTCAATATCTTCCTTTTGCCATTCTATAACATATCTCAAAAGTCTAGAAAAATCTCATATCCGCTTTTCGATTTCAAGGTCAAATCGCGAAATGGAGATTTTCAAAATTAGCAAAAATAGGCTATGGTATTATATACACATATGATACATGATTTCAAGGTATTTTTTAATGCTGATTCCAAAAAAATCTAAAATCAAGACAATCTGACGTCTCTGGAAAGTTATTTTAAAAAATTAATAAGAAAAGTTTAAATTTTTGTATGTATACCAACATAAGCGACATGAGTTAAAGGTATTTTTTAACACTTATTCTAACAAAACTCACAAACAAGTCAACCTGACCATCCCTGAAAAGTAAAGCACCTTATTCATGTTGATCTGACACAAATATCTGAAGTGTAGTTTTTCAATTGTTTAAAATCTGCACCTTATCTTCAAACCAAGAAAATTAGGACTTGCGGACATGAGATTTTTTTAGATTTTTGAGGGTAGTTAAAGAATATCCAAACAAAGATTAAAATGAAAAAATTAGCCTATTAGCACTTATTCCTAAGATGAACAAAAATCTTCTTTAGTGCATATCCTAAAATTTGCCCCTCCATCAAAAAATACCATTATTTCGTAGTATATATATTTTTTGTAATGGATTGTTTTGATTTTTAATAATGATGGATTCTAAAATCTTCATGCAAAATTTAGTTCATCTACCATAACTTTTAAGGGTTTTTCGGCAGTAAGTTTGCAACTGTTATAATAATATGAGTTGAAAGATGAAAAACAGGTATAACTTTTTTCCAGAGACGTCAGATTGTCTTGATTTTAGATTTTTTGGAATCAGCATTAAAAAATACCTTGAAATCATGTATCATATGTGTATACCTATAATACCATAGCCTATTTTTGCTAATTTTGAAAATCTCCATTTCGCGATTTGACCTTGAAATCGCGACAAGCGGACATGAGATTTTTCTAGACTTTTGAGATATGTTATAGAATGGCAAAAGCAAGATATTGAGCAAAAAAAATTTCTACTAACATTCATTCCGAGGTTAAACCCTTATTTGACTGGATTATTACGGACTACTTATTTCTATTGAAACAAACTACATATATACAGGACAAATACTTGTTTGGCTTAAATTAACAAATTCTTTGTTAGATAGCTAACATTTTTCTTTTCTGACATTTTGGCAGAGGTTTCCTTCTTGTCGAGGAAAACATTATTTACCAAAATGAGGAAAAAATTATGCAAGCATGTGTAGTAGTACAACTAAAATAGTACATAAAATCAACAAATACAAAAAAATTGTTACACTCATGAAACTTGGCAAAAAGTTTGCTTTTGTGATAAGAACCAAGGATACAAAAGTCTATAAAAAAAAGTTGGGTGGAAGGGTGTTTTTTTGCGGACAAGAGGGAGGGGGTGAAGCTCAAAAATATAGTGAAAAACATTGTTCCTGAAATATAGTCATATAACACATTAGGGCGTTCGTTATTTTTTAATCAAGTTCCTAAGTGGAAAAACTGTTTCTAAATAATATAAAAATAATCCCCTAATTTTTTCAGATTTTTATTTTGATTTTTATTTTTCTAGGACTCAACCCCTATCCCTAGAAAAACTTTTACTTTAAAGCTATATCTAAAAATGGCCTCATAGGTCAACATGTACCTTTTTCAAATGAGAAAAAACGTTAACCCTCTTGGGGCGCCATCTAGCGTCAAAATAAAAATCCGAAAAAATTAGTAGTAAATAAAAAATATTTTGTTTAATTAATTATTTCTTATTATTAGGCAATGTTTTAGTGAAAGAATTGTAAAAAACAAAAATCAATTATGAGCGGAGGAAGTAAAATACTGCTGCAAAGTCGGGATTTTTTGAAATTTCACAAAAGCAGGTTTCACAAAAGCAGGTTTCACAAAAGCAGGTTATTTCAATTTTACAATTGTGGTTTTAGAAAGGGTTTATCAATGACCGAGTAAAAAAAAAAAAATAATTAACTGGGAATGCCCAGTTAATTTGTGCAGGTAGGTGCGTAGTAGAAACTTATCCCTACAAAATATGCAATACGATTTGGGATGATTGTTTTTAAAACAAATTACTATTTTTTCGGGTAGGTATATTGGGGAAATTACAAATCAGTATGAAAGGGTTAAATTGAAAGTTATGAATGAAATGTTTTAGTTCAAAAGGTGATTTCTTGCGAGAACTATATTTAATAGTAATCTTCCGAGTTCATTTAAAAAAGTAATAGTTTTATAAAAAACAATGGAAGAACAAAGTATTAGCTTAAATCTTAATAATAATATATTTTCTATTTGCGACAAAAGAAACTGCCGAAGTAAGGTATGGGGGACTCTTGCCGAAATAAAAAATCAAAATGGTGATACTATACCAAACTTTGTAGCATGCAGATCGTGCAAAAAAGTGATGAAAAATTTTAAAACAACGACGAACCTTTTGAGGCACAGATTTTTTAAAGAAACCTTGCCAAATATAAACAAAGAAGTGATTGTGTCGATGGCCGATAAGAAAGCAGTTTTTGATGTGTCCGTGAAGCTGTGTATTGAAGATATTAGACCGTTTTCTACTGTAGAAGGCTCTGGAATGCAGGCATTTGTTAAAGAGTGTATAAAAATCGGTGCTAAATATGGAGAACATGTTAACGTGAAAGACATGCTTCCCACTGGAACAACCATAAGCAACAATGTAAAAAATATTAAAGACAAATCAGTGGAAATAGTCAAAACAGAACTCGGTTTTATTAAAAACTTTTCGGCAACAACAAGCCAGAAATTTAAGTGATTTAAAATATAAAGTAAAACATTATTTAGTGAATTTGTTTTATCCCGAAATTAAAATGTTATTCAAAAGTGCGACATTTTTATATCCCCCGTGCAATAAAATGCAATTATTGTCCTCAACTGAAAAGACTGAAATATATGATTACATAAAGTCAATAGTTCCTGCTACTGCTGCGGCATCTGAAGATATTTTGGACGAACAACCAACAACTAAGTCCAGGGCCAGTTATATTTTCTCGGATTTTATGAATGAAAATACAACAACGAGCGTGAACTCTATTGATATTGAAATAGAAAGATGCATTCAGTTTAATTCGAAAGGCCCTGTGGATATTCTTCAATGGTGGTGTGAAAATGCATTTTCACAGGCTGGAAATATAATTACAGAAAAACGATCGAGGTTGAACCCAGAAACTGTAAATAATTTGATGATTGCGAATTCAAACTTAAAGATAAATCTAATTTAAATATTTTATTTTTTTTTTCATAATAAATAAATATAAATTTTTGTATCTAGCAATTAAGTTTTATTTAATTTTTCTTTTTGTTTTCTGTATTTAATTTAATTTTATTCTAATATATTTTTCTTCGTTTCATTATCTTGTCAAATTAATTAATTTAAATTAAACAAATGTAACTTGCTTTTGTGTACCAAACTGATTCTCTACTATTTATGCTACAAGAAAAACCACCCTCGAACACTATGAACATTTCCTTTCCAGTTCGAGTAATTCCGATCACATTGATCATAAACATTTCGTTCAGGATCATTTTACTCGAACAGAAAAATGATCCTTTGAACTCGTTTGAAATGTAGGATTACTTACGAGTCATCATACTCCACTTAAAATAAAAATAATTTTCATAATTTTTTATTATTTTTGTTATTTTTTTCTTCGTTATCCTAAACAGGAAAGCTCGAACATATTTGAGTTGTGTTGACTCTGTTTGTTCGAGATCGTTTTTTTCGAGTAAGTACTCGATGTTCGTAAACAATACTCGACTCGTTTGGTTCTCTGGTAGGTACCTACATTTTCCAAATTTCTATATAAAAACTTTTAAAAATTTAATCAACTTGAACTCTAAGAGCAAGTTCGTGCGACCCAGTCGTGATTTTATTTCACTATATTTTTGAGCTTCGAAGATACAGTAAAAAGCCAATGCTTCGTGCAAAACCTCTAAAAACTTAAGTATAAACGTTTAATTTGTCATCATCATTTTTGTTTTCACTAAAAAAAACACCCCTTTGATATTTGTATAGACACTTTGCTTCTTGTCTTGTAGTGGTGGTGGTTGTCAGGCAAATTACCCGACACACTTAGACCCTTATGGATCCATTGTGATACCACTGATGACTAGCCGAACAACTCGGAGTTTCTTATGAATAGCTATAGACTTTTTACCTCTTTTTTCACTAGATCGCTAGTGTCCTAATAGAAGCGTTCTCCTAGATGGAGTTTCCTTCTAATAGAGAGAGCAGGGCAGGTGCACAGAATATGTTGAACAGTTTCCTCTTCTTGTTCATCCATGCAACTTCTGCAGAAATCGTTAGAAAACACGCCTACTCTTTTTGCTTGTCTAGTAGACAATGTCTACCTATAAGACAGTGTCCTGTAAGAACACCTATGGTGGAGCTAATATGCATTCTGTTTAAATTCAACAAACCTTTTGAACGTTTCAAGTCTATACAAGGCCATATTTGTTTAGTAGCTAGGCAAGTATTACTCTGAGTCCATCTAAGGTTGGTTTTCTTTAAAGCGTCCTAATTTAGCATAAGTTTGCATGTAGCGATAGGTATTCCTATATTGTTCCTTTCTGGTTGTAGAGGAGTTATTGTTCCTTGTTTGGCAAGTTCGTCTGCCCTACAATTGCCTGGAATGTCTCTATGTCCCGGCACCCATACGAGGTGAATGTTAAACTGCTCAGACATCTCCCTTAGAGATGTTTGACAGTCGAGGACCGTGATTGAATTTGTAGTGACAGAGGCAAGAGATTTAATAGCAGCTTGGCTGTCGGAGAAGAGCCGAATATCCGTGTTGGATGTTACGTTTTCTCTGAGCCAAGGGAGAACCTCCTTAAGCGCCAGAATTTCTGCTTGGAACACGCTACATTGGTCTGGTAGGCGGAAGAAAAGACTGAGATTCAGGGGTTGACCTAAGGCTAAGCGCACCGCTTATGCACATTAGAGTGACCGCAACTCCCATAGAAAAAAATTTTTGTCGAATTTTTTTCGGGGGAACCCCATTCAATGTTCCGCCTTTGCAGATTTTTAGATAGCCAAAATTTCAGCTCGATTGGATAAGTCTAAATGGTGCCGACACTCGCTCAAAGTATCAAAAATCTCTGTTTTTTCACTGTTTTTCGAAGAAAATTAGCTCTAGCTCCCAAACAGATAGGGTTATTTTCACTTTTTATATATTAAATTAAAGGTAGTGTTGTTACACATAATTCAGATGCTAAATTTGTTTAGTTTTACTAAAAAAAAAATATTGTCATCAATTTAAATTTTCAGTACTTACCTCAAAAAGAGCTGAAGTGCAAACTCGATTTAAAATGAAAATTTCTATGTTATAGATTGATGTAAGGTATCTAATCGAAATGCTTGTCGTTTAATATATAATAATATATAATAATTATATCAACAATAGAATCACAGAGTAAAATTGACAAGACAAACTTCTAGGAGTACCAGTTACAAGAAAGTCAGTCTAGAAATGATTATAAGGAATTTCTTCAGTTGGTTTTAGTTTTTGTTGGAATTCTAGAAGGAAGCGTAGTTGGATTCAGAACACCAGGAGCCACTCATCATGCTAGGTGGATGGCCAAAGCTATTTATAGTTTAAAAATATTCATGTTTCGAAGCCAGTTTAAAATAAGTAACGAGGAACGAAATTCTCTCGGTGATATCTGCGTTTTCATCGTAAAAATTTACTGCAATGCTTGGTTTAATGCCCGAAGAGCTTATGTGGCTCCTAAACAAAATCTTGATCTTTTGCGTAATTGCATTGAATACCGCAAGATTGACAAAGACATTTCAGAGAAGGCTCTTGCTAAATTCTCAAACCATTTATGGTATTTGAGTTCAGATCTGGTAGGTCTGGCGTTCTTTGACCCAACTTTACCAGATGGCGAAAAATCAGAAATGGCCAACATAATTTTGAAAAACAACGAAACGGAAACCAACAGAAAAGTAAAGCCAAAACTACAGACACATGAAGTTGAACAATTTGTCACAGCAGGGTTAAAAAATATTGTGAACAAAGAAACATTGAACTTTTTCAGCCGATTGAAAATAAACACAAGTTTTCTCAAAGAACCTCCAAATCTTTGGCCCGAAAACCCGTATTTTAAATAAGGCTTTAAAAAAGTGCAATCACTTAAAGTCGTAAATGACATTGCAGAAAGAGGAGTCAAATTAATAGCCGATTTTAATAACCTTTTAACTAAAGATGAGAAACAAAAACAAAATGTACTTCAAGTAGTCAGTGAGTGCCGAAAATTGTATCCTGATGCTTCCAAAACTACTTTAAGTAAATCTCGTGATTAAATTTTTTTAGTATTTACTTCATTATGTATAAGAAATGTAACACGATGTTAAATATTTTGTTTTTTAGAAATCTGTTAAATGTTTCGTTTTTTTTTAACAGTAAAAAAAAATTTATTTTAAATCGAGTTTGCTCCTCAGCTCTTTTTGAGGTAAAAACTGAAAATTTAAATTGATGACAATATCTTTTTTTTTAGTGAAACTAAACAAATTCAGCATCTGAATTACCTACCTACCACTACCTTTAATTTAATATATAAAAAGTGAAAATAACCCCATCTGTTTGGGATCTAGAGCTAATTTTCTTCGAAAAACAGTGAAAAAACAGAAATTTTTGATACTTTGAGCGAGTGTCGGCACCATTTAGACTTATCCAATCGAGCTGAAATTTAGGCTATCTAAAAATCTGCAAAGGCGGAACATTTTATGGGGTTCCCCCGACCAAATTTCGAAAATCGATTTCTTGCGTTCACTCTAATGAACATACTAGCTGACCTTTGGACTTTGATAAGCTTGTTTAACTTTATCGCTTTGTCCAGTGCGGTTCACCAAACTATCATCCCGTATGTAAATATTGGTCTTATAACCGATATGTATAGCCAGTGTGCGATGTTAGGTGAAAAGTCCCATTTGCCACCAATGGCTTTTTTGCATGAAAAGTGTGCCACATTTGCTTTCTTAACCCTTTCTTCAATACTGAGCTTCCAGGTCAGTTTTTTTTATCAAAAATGAGTCTTAAATATTTAGCTTGATCGGATAGAGTAAGTGTTTCATCTTAAATTGTAGGGAGTTTGAAGTCTGGAATCTCTTGAAGAGGACAAGTTTCGTTTTGTGGGGATTAATATCCAATCCACATCATCTAGCCCAGTGAATTAGCTTGTTTAAAGCAGTTTGTAGCAGTTCTGCAAGTGTCTGTGGGTATTTGCCCGAAACGGCAATTGCCACATCATCCGCGTAGGCTATAACCTTAAAACCTTCTCCTTCTAGGTCTAGCAGCAGTTCGTTGACTACCAAGTTCCATAGGAGAGGTGATAAGACCCCTCCCCTCTGTTGGCTGCTCTACGCGTTTTGAAGTTTCCCATTTCTGAACTTGTATCGAACGAAGAGTTCATCAACTCTCGTTCGATGTTTTTTGATAGTTGAACAGAGCTACCTTGTGCTCTCGTTCTATGTTTCTATGTTTTATCTCCTTCTTATTGGAGAGAAACCATTTTATTTTTAGTCTTAAGACGAAAGCGGAAAGATTCGGACAGAAAGTTTGGTTATCGGAAAGATATTTTTGTTAACGGAAAGTTTTATCATTGGAGAGAATAAAAAATCTGATCGTGGTTTTTGCTTCGGCTTTTCCACGTTAAATCGTTTGTTTTATTTAAATGATTATTTTCAGCTTATACGATTAGTACTTGTCCTTAGACTTGTGCTAAAACAGAACTGATAATCCTGCTGCTAAGCATGATGTCTATCATGTTCTTAAGCGGGTCTTCTATTCTGAGATTGTCTAGAGCATTCATGATTGCTGAGTTCCTCTATGTCTAAAAAAGCGACAAGAATGTACTCTTTGAAGTGTAGGGAATATTCAATGGTGCTAACCAGAGAATGGAGAGCAGTTTCCAGCGATTTCCCCTTAGTGAAGCCATGTTGTTAGAGATCGGACATGGTTCTATTTCCTGTCTTAGATGGATATCTTTCATTCTTTCTAGAGTTTTAAGCAGAAAGGATGATAGACTAATAGGTCTTAAATCTTTTGGAGTGACATGAGAGCATTTTCCCGCCTTTGGTGTAAAAACCACCTTAGCTTCTCTCCAGGCCTTTGGAATATACGAGAAGCTTATACAGCTTATCATTATAATTTCTAACTTCCGCAGTATGATATCTGAGACGTGTTGTAGTTCGGCGGGTATAATACCATCTAGACCAGGTGATTTGTATGAATGGAAGCTGTTTATTGCCCATATAAGTCTATCCTTGGAAAAAAGATCTTTACTAATTTGTTAAAATTTGCTGGATCGGTGACCAATGTCACTTATTGTATTCGAGCTACCAGGGAAGTGAGTGTCTAGTAGCAAGTTTAGTGATTCCTCATAGGAGCCATATTAGTCTTTTGGCGAGCTCGGCATGGTTGGATTAGTTGAAAGGATTATCCTAAGTCTAGATGCCTCAGAGGAGTCTTCAATTTTACTACAGAAGTTCCTCCAGGAGGATCTTTTACTTTTCCGTAGTTGTTTCTTGTAACTTTTGAGAGAAACTTTGTACAGGTCCCAGTCTAATGGGTTCCTTGTTTGTTTAGCCCTATTGAAAGCCTTTCTACAGTCTTTCCTGAGCGATTCCAGCTCTTTGTTCCACCAGTGCGGTTTTTTCTTTCTTATTATGGTAAAGGGACAAGAGATAGCCATGGAGTTATTTAGAGCTTTAGTGAAGTGAGATCGTTGACTTCTAAGTCAAGATCATCAGTATTAGAAGGGAAGATATTGTCTTAATTATTATAGCAGATATTGAAAGTTTCCCTATATTAAATTATTCCTTACTTCGTGACCTTTGTTGAATTAAATATTTAATCTTATGTGGGCTTGAGGTCTTTTACTTAGCTTTTTCTAATTTATAAAGCCGACGTTTCGAGTGTGTTTACACTCTTCTTCAGGGCTAAAAATTTTTTTTTTTTTCTTAAATCAATTAAAAGATGCTTGTTACAACTAAAATCCAATATACTTACATTCTATTTAATCTAAAGAAATTAATCTTAAAATCTTCTAAATCTTTGTTTTGCTTTTTGGTTTGTTTATGCTTAAATATTTCGAAATTCAAAAATTAAAAGTCTTGAAAAAGACGTTTTCAATCATTGAAATTCCAAAATATAAAAATTTTTAAATCAATTTGATAAGAAATTCAAAATTTCTTATCAAATATAATCTACAAAATCAAGTTAAGTTTAAAACTAAACCTAAATTTAAATTTACCATTAAATAATACTTAACCTAAATTAATCCTTTGAACAAACTGACTATAAATATTAATTAGTCCTTCACAATCAGATCGTCTATTTACCGTATTATCGGTATCTAATATATGTACCATTTCTATTAACATTCTCTTACTATAATGTTTTTCTGTGTCTAAAATATCTACGTCAGTGAAGTTTGGTCTATGACCCTCATCAATACAATGCAAAGCTAAAGCTGTTTTTTGCGAATGTCCGCTATTTATATCAGATCTATGACCAGTAGAGTGTCCCAGCCTATAAGGGCGATTTTTTTTTTCGTTTTTGAATACGCATACCCTTTAATTTTTTTCTAATTGACCCAAATAACTAAAATATAGAATATTATAGAAATCGGATAACGATAACCCGTGCCGACTTAATGCCAAACTTTTAAGAAAAAAATGTATGGGAATTGTAGGAAAAAATTTTATTTTAAAACTTTTTTTTATTATTAAATTAAACACTATTTAATATACATTTTTAAAAGAATATTATTTATTTTCAAAAGCACATTATTTATTGTAATTTCTTTTTAAAGTTTTCTTTTTACAGTCAGGGTACATTAGTCTGTGTTCCTGTACGCAACGCAGTAAAAATTGCTTTTGTTCCTCTTCTACGGTGATTTTGCGTAATTCCACTGACATCTTGACTAAACCAAAGTTATGCGTTCACTAAGAAAACAAACAAGTAATGACTAAACACCAATACGATATTATTATGATAGGGCGAAATCATCAAGTACTGACATGTATCAACGCAAGTCGGCACGGGTTGCTGTGGTCCTAGTTACATGAAATTTTATTTATACGTGTTTTAACACGATTCAAAAATAATTAGAGGGTATGCGTTAAAAAAAAACAACTTTAATTTTTTTGGGACACTCTAGACCAGCTATACGATTCTTTAGTTTTTGCATTGATGTACCTACATAAACTGAAGGACAAGAATTTGTCCCATCTCCTAAACATTTAATTTTATAGACAATATTAGATTTTTCATTTTTAGAAAGTTTACCTTCTAAATTCGAAAACAATGAAGTTCTTAGGATATTTGCCGACTTAAAAGCAATGCGAACATTTTCTTTATTTCTTATAGGAGCGTTTAAAATTCTTTTTGAAAGATGAGGAATATATTGAACATTTCTGTAAGAAAATTGTGTAACATTTGTTACTAAATTTGTCTGAACCAAAGGATTGAAATATTGATTCAATAATGTTCGTATTATATTCAAAGGAATTGGAAAGTAAAGTATCCGTAATTATTTTAATGTTTTTTTCGCGAAAGACAATGTCACTAATACTCAATACTCTATTAACGAATTTTTTTGCTGTATTGATTATAACTTGTTTAGGCTGTTTAGAATTGTAATTAATAAGACGACCTGAAGATGTTGGTTTCTTATACCAATCAAATATTAATCGATTATTTCTTCTTATCACTAGCACATCAAGATATGGAAGTTTTCCATTATTTTCAAACTCAACTGTGGATTTTCCTGTAGTTACGAAAACCAGTGGGTTTTATAAATTCACCTTCGAGATTAAATTGAATATACCTATGATCTGAGAATGAGTGATCATTAGATACAGTCCAATTCCTTATCTTGTGGTGGATTGTTTGTGATATAGGGGTAATGTCCAATACCTCTTGTCGGTTCTTTGTGACAAAGGTAGGTTCATTACCAATATTACAAATAAGGAGACTAGTACTTAGAATAAAATCAAAAAGTGACTCACCTCTTTCATTTACGTCAGTACTCCCCCACACTGTGTGATGATCGTTAGCATCACTACCAATTAGGAGATCTACTTCTTGGCTCGCTGCTGCTGTTTCTCCCCCGGAGGCGGCCCACAATCATTTCTTAAATAAGAAGACGTAATCCAATATATTGCTTTGGCGGTCTGCAGTCTAGCGGTTGTGATATCACGATCGCTATAAATTGGTAGTAAAAATACTGTTAGTGTTTTCTTTGCTAGTATGCAGGATCTAGGCTCACCTTTATCCCTAGCATACAGCAGAGAATAATCTTTCGTCCCGAGGCCTCTCACCAAGGATTTTACAATCCAAGGTTCCAGGATCAGGACTATATCCTCTCCGGACTTACTTAGTCGGAGAAGAAGGGCGGCCGAAGTCTTTATCGAGTGTTGGAGATTAATCTGCACCACCTGCAGCATGGCTACAACCAGTACGATCAACCTCCACCACTGTGGCATTAGGGTCCTCCGTTTCTGAGGTAGAGTTTAATATATCATCCTCAGATAGAAGAACCTCAAGCGTGTCATTGTCAGTGTCCATGTTGGACAATCTTGCAGCCATCTCATCATCTCCATTACGGAAGATATTATTTTTGCGTCCTTTTCGGACACTGTGTTATTGATCGCGTCCTTTTCGGACACTATGTTTTGGTTCGCGTCCTTTTCGGACACTGGGGTTTGTTTTGTTCCCTCTTCGGGAACTATCGAAGATGGCGTCTGGAATAGAAGAGCTGCATGATGCATCCACTTCCATTGCTGAAAGTGCTTTGTATATGCCCAATTCATCCATCTCAGACTCAGCTGTATGGCCTGCAAGCCTTGCCATCTCCTCATCTTTCTTATAAATTTTGAGCACAAGGCTGTCAAAACCATACTGGATAACTCCCCCGGTTGCAGCCAGAGGATCCAGTGATTCTTTGTTGATTATTACAAGAGCAGATCGATAGTGCCCCACCGGCTCTTTTTCGATGATTGGGACTTTCCAATCGTGAATGGGCAGAGAAGGATTACTGAATTGAATCAGTCGGAGAACCATCTCTGGTGACGTGTGTAATGCCGGGACCAGAATGCGAGCTCTCGGCCTGCAGGGGATTTCTTCCCTTGCCACAACCTCCAGCTTAGCACCTGGCCAGATCTCACCCAAACAACCCACAGCTAGCTTATAGATATGTAAAGATCCCTGATCCTCGCAAACGATGAGTTTGACCCTATTTTGGTGCCATCCTCCGTCGCTCACTTTTGGAAGGGGTCCTGGGTTCTCCTAAATCTGAACCCGAGGTAGGTGAGCCCTGACGTCCGCCCAATGATCAGGTGAGATGTTCCCATCTAAATTGCTTCTGTCGATGACCGCAACAGTAACCTTTTCCCTGACCATATCACTAAAGATTTCCCCAATTCGAAGTGCCGGTGGTACACCATCCATCCCTTGCTTTTTTGGGTTGAGGTTTTTCATCCTCAAAGGACCTTTCACGGTTAGACGTAGAGTCTCCGCTGGTCCTCTCCATCACCTTACGCGCCCACTTGGGCTTGCTGAGTTCAGATCGACTTCTTTCCCCCGTAGCTTTTTCAGCATCGAGTCCGATGATCTTCTTCGCTCGGCGAAGCTCATTAGAGGGCCTGGATCTCGTTTTCTCCCTTCCTTGGCCGAGCTGGAGTTCTTGTTCAGAACTGCAGCTCCACCAAGCAGCGTTACCGTTGAACATTTTTGAAAGGTCGCTAAAAAGTCGCTTTAAGAAAAAAAAAGTCGCTTATCTAAAAAATTGAAAAAAGTTGCTTTTTTGTCGAAAAAGTCGCTATATGAAAAAAAGGTCGCTAAACCGTTTTCGTATGTTTTTACATAGAAAAATAAACAGAAGTTGTCTTGAAACAAAGTTTTTATTAAAAAAAAAAAAAAATAACAAAATTAGAAACTAAAAAGTAGTTGTCTGTAAAGCCGGTTTACGGACGATGATTTTACGTGATAACGTCATAAGAAAACAGTTCGTGTGCTTTTGTTAAAAAAATGATCTAAAAATTATTTATTTACCAACTTTCTTGTAAAATAAATTATAAGATATAATAAATCTTATAGTAAAGTACTTAAACTAAAGATAAAGACCTAACATATACATATATAACTGTATGATTTGTGGAAAAACGGAATAACTTTTTGAATCCTATCATAATTTAGAAGAAAAAGCTAAATCAAATACCTTTTCTTTCTTTTCTCATTATATCAATTTTTTATATGAAAAACTTACAAAAAAAATTACGCCATTAAAAAGATTAATATTTTTTCTAGAGAATAAAGCCATCCTTAGATTTTTACAATGCGTAAAAGGTAAAATATCCATTTTTGTCATATACATTTTATACCATCTGAAAGCCTATTGTTTCCGCTGTAAATATTCATATCAACCATGTCTGCCGACATCTACAAAAAGAGCTAGAATTTTTTGAATCCAATCAGTTTTCATCAAAAAAAGCAAAAATATCAATCGAAAATTTTAGCAACCACATTCACAAAAGAAATCCCCCGATCATTTTCAACATCGTTTACAGGTCCTTTTTTATGCAGTTGACTGGTTAAAGGAGCTAGGGACTTCACCTGACGAAAAAATTTGATTGAAACAATTTAATAACATTGCATGAAAACTATCACAAGCATTTTTGAAAAACTCGTAGCTTATGCGATCATTTCCCGGGGCTTTATTATCTTTAGCTTGTTTCAAGACAACATGCAGTTCTTCAATAGAAATATTACTACCTACATAGTTCCTCAATACTTACAAGCTGCTGCGCATAGTAAAAGCTACAGTATGTATTTTTAGCTTCAAGAAGGATTTTAAAATATTATGCAAGTCTATTTGCTGAAATTTGGACACCACAACTAAAATTCTGACCATTTATTTGTTTCAGCATCCAATATGACCAATATGATTTTGAATCTTTTGTTTGTGCTAATTCAAGGGCTTGTACAATTTCATAATAAGCTTTTTTCTCCGCACAAAGTGATTTAAACATTCTATTTGCTTCAAAATACCTGTCCTATATCTGTAAATCCGAAGAATTCCTATACAGTTTAAGCATGCTAAATGATGCAGCTCTTAACCGCCGACAATCATTATTGAACCATTTTTGTTTCGGTTTAAAGGTGAAGTTTGGAGAATATGGCACTGAATCATAAAGGCCTTTCAACAAAAGTTCGCGTTTGTTCCAAGAATTTTACTCCTGAGCAATATTGATAGAAGACAAATTACTATTTAATCTTGGTATACTGTCTCAAAACCTTTTATGCATTTCAATTTAGGAAGTTATTGGAGTTCTCTTGATTCCATTTGACTATTTAGTGATAAGAAAACTACGATTGGCAGGTGGTCAGAGAATATATGTGTGCATACGGCTAGGTATTGCACATAAGTCAATAACCGTTTTTCCTTGGCCACCTACAAATGTAAAGTCCCCTTTGAAATCTTTTTGTGAACATCCATTTAGAATGAACAAATCAAAGCTTTGAAAGATGTCCATCAGAAGCCTTCCATTTGAATTTTCTACTATATCACAAGATTCTCCACCCAAACTGAAATTATTATTATTATCGACTTTCGTTAGCATTCTCAGCTCCTATGGAGCTGGAAAAGTACCTGTTCCGGGCTATGCCAAGGGATCAGGGTCTGTTGGAGCATAGACCATGTTCTAGCCCGTTAGTTGGAGTTGGTCTGAAGGAATCTTCGCACGATGTTGCAAGGGTTAAGTATCACAGATTTTTGCATTGTTTGTAAAGCACTTTCAAGACTGTGCTGTTTCAGGTGTTCAAGGAGACTCTTTGGAATCAATCCAGTTGCTGAGATAATTTTTGGTGTTATTGATACTCTCTCAACTTGGTACATCATCCGCATCTCATCAGCAAGTTCCGTGTATTTTCCCACTTTTGTGCTGTATGTTGTTATTTAGTGGTATGGCTATATCAAATAGGTTGATCACATTTGCAGTCTTATCGAATAGTACTATATCAGGTTTGTTTGCTCTAATAGTGCGATCAGTTATGATCGATCTATCCCAATACAGTTTAGCGGTGTTGTTTTCCAGAACAGATAGTGGTTCATATTTATAATAAGGTACTATTTCCGATATTAATTTGTGCTTTTTCACCAACATTTGATGAACTATTTGAGCAACTTGATTATGTCTCACCGTATAATCAACTCCTGCTAATAAGGAACATCCTCCGATTATGTGGTCTATCGTTTCCGGATGGTTGTTGCAACGTAAGGTTTTCTTTCAGGATAAACTTTCGATAGTTTCTTGTTGCTATTACTTTGTCCTGAATAGCGATCATGAATCCTTCAGTTTCTCCAAAAAGATAGCCGCTTTTCAACCAGAGATTGGAATTGATTAGATCGATGTGGCTTTGGTACATTTGTCCTGGGTGTACACCATGTAAGGTCTTGGCTTTCCAGATTCCTATCAACTCTTCTTTTGAATTTACGTTGCTTGGAACTTGAAACTCTTCTTCCCTTAAATTTAAAGGAGTGTAGTTTTTATCTGCGAGACACACAGTGCGGATCATATCGGATGAATCAATTTGCTCCCTGAAATAATCTCTAAGCTTCGATACTTGAGAGTAGTGAAGATTAAGGATATCCAGAAGTCCTCGTCCACCGGCTTCATTCGGAAGAGAGCATCGCTCTACTGCACTTCTTGGATGAAGGCAAAGGTGTTTTGACAAATTCGTTCTGATGGATGTCGAAATTTGGTCAAGATCCGTTACTGACCATTTTACGATTCCAAACGAGTAAGTCAGTACAGGAATTGCCCAGGTGTTGATAGCTCTACGCTTGTTTCCGGCATTCAAGTGGGATTTAAGAATTTTCCTCATCCTTTGGTCGAATTGGTTTCGTACTCTATTCTTAATTTCTCCATTTGCTATTCCCTTTAGTTGCGTAAAACCAAGATACTTATAGTTTTCTCCTGTTATTAGGTTTGCGATGCTGTTGTTATCATCTATAGGGAATCTATCGGTGTCATCTAGGACTTTACCTTTTTGGATGTGGATGGTCTTACATTTTTCGATCCCGAACTCCATTCCAATATCGTCACTAAACCTTTTCACCTGCTCTATCATTCTATAAAGCTTGTCTTTGTTGTTCGCATAGAGCTTTAAATCATCTATATACAACAGGTGGTTTATTTGTTGATTTCCAGTTTCGGCTTTTAGACTAAATCGAATGCTGAGTTTTCTGAGCATTTTACTCAATGGATTCATGCCCAGACAGAACCATAGGGGGCTGAACGCGTCTCCTTGAAAAATTCCACATTTAATGGGAATTGGAGGGCTGGAATTAGGACCCAAGTGGAGCCTAACACTCCATTTCTGCATACCAATCTCCATAAAGCGAATATCATTAGAGTCAATCCTGTATGTTTTGAGAATTTGCAATAAATATGGATGTGGGAGGCTATCAAATGCTTTTTTGTAATCAATATACCCCATGGAAATATTGCGTTTGCTTTGAAGTGCTTGGTGCACTATTGTTAATTGTTCCTTGCATCCCATAGAGTTTCTCGAGCATCCTTTTTGTTCGCTTGTTATGATATTGTTAATAGTGCAGTGTTGGTATACGCGATTGGTTATGACTTTTGTTAAGAGCTTATATGTTGTAGAAAGACATGTGATAGGTCTGAAATTCGCTGGATCTGATGAATTGGTCCCTTTTGATATAAGAAATCAAAAGTCATCAAAAATGTTGGAATTCTTTCAGGTTCTATCAGCAAGTCAGTAAAAAATTCGGCAATGTAAATATGAGACGTTGTCAGCTTCTTGAGCCATATGTTTTGTACTTTATCGGGGCCGGCTGACTTCCAATTGCTAGTTTCTCTTATTGCTTCTCTTACTTCATCCAGAGTAATGTTGGTACAACTATCTTCATCTTCTTCAGCTATCCATGCTGTTTCTAAGTTGATACTTTTTGGTCTGCTCCAAACATCTTTCCAGAATTCTACAACTTGCTCCATGGGTGGAAGAGTAGAGTTATTGATCGCTTGCGGATCTTCCATTTGACGGTAGAACGGTTTCTTCTAAAAAATTGATTTTGAAGTTTCCGAGCTCGGCATTTCTTAAATCTCGCGAGTCTTTTTGCATACGATGCAAGTTGCTGCGTTTTTCTATCCTTGATGTCCGTTACTAGGTCTGATGTTAAGTTTCTTATTGCGGTTGGTGATATTATATGTTTAATACGCCTGATGACTTGCTTTGATCTTACTCCACTAGCATAAGCTGTAATTCTGCCTAGCTCTTGCCTGATCTTGTTTATTTTGTGGGTAAGCCGGCGTTCCCATCGAGGTGTTGTATCAGCAGAATTCTGGGATGGGGTTCTTCCTCCTGTCAACATTCGTTTCCCCATTGTTCTAACAACAGCGACTGCAGAGATGTATATGAGGCAATGAAGCTGCTCAATATTCGTTGCTGTTGGAAGGTAGTTAGGCAGAATGTGGATGTTTACCATTTCAGCGAGCTCATTGACTTTGTTGTTGTTGTAAAGTCTCGGAATTCCATCTCTCAGCGGGGGGTCACTATTTTCGTATATTGTAAGTGCTGCTCTGAAATTTTCGCGGAGCGCACTCACAACATCAGTATTAGGATTAGGATCATTTTCCCTATCTTCATTGGTGTTAGATGTTGGTTCCCCAACTATAGATGGGCTGTGTGTGTTGTTTTCCGCTGCTTCATCCGCCTCAGATTCATGTATGCTTGCTGCGGGTAAATCTTCGTGTTGCTCAATGTGCTCTGTTTGTATGTGAGCAGTTAAGTGGTGTTCAGCTTGTTGTTTCACTTCTTGAATTTCTGGCATTGTGAGGAGTTGTTTAGTCATAATAGCCCTCTTTCTATCGGCAAGATTTTGCTCTGTGATCCTTGACAGGTCTGGGAACTGTTGCAAAAACAGGGATCTCATTTGTGGTCTATATACATGCATTTGGGTTTCTATTTTAGTAGCTATGAAGTAGCAACGTATAACACTTTTATTCATTTCAGGTGTCCATTTAATACGTTGCCTTGGTAGACCTGTTTGTGTGGTTGTCGTGGTATTCCTCGACAAAGCACGTAAAACAGGCGGTTGGTGTTCTTTAATTTGCATTGATGGGCTATGGTTGTTGTGAGTTGCTTCTTCGGGTAACCCGATCAGATTTCTCACTGGAATCTGATCACCAACGGTTCGCATGCTGTCACCCCCAGCGTTGGCTCCAGGTGGTGCCCCGACGACTTCGGGCAGCGGCAATCTGTCTAAGGTTCTTTCGTTGTGAGTCTCCATTTTAATTTATGAGTTGTGATAATTGGTCACATTTTATTTCTACACTTCTGTCTGATTGACGCGGGTGGCCCGTTATCAACCAGATAAAAGTTTTGCAAAAATAAAACGCTTAAGCCACCTAGCCACTTCAAGGCATATCCCTTAGGCGGTTATTATTATTATTATTATTATTATTATTATTATTATTATTATTATTATTATTATTATTATTATTATTATTATTATTATTATTATTATTATTATTATTATTATTATTATTATTATTATTATTATTATTATTATTATTATTATTGTTGTTGTTGTTGTTGTTGTTGTTGTTGTTGTTGTTGTTGTTGTTGTTGTTGTTGTTGTTGTTGTTGTTGTTGTTATCATTATCATTATCATTATTATTATTATTATTATTATTATTATTATTATTATTATTATTATTATTATTATTATTATTATTATTTATTATTATTATTATTATTATTATTATTATTATTATTATTATTATTATTATTATTATTATTTAATTATTATTATTATTATTATTATTATTATTATTATTATTATTATTATTATTATTATTATTATTATTATTATTATTATTATTATTATTGTTATTATTATTATTATTATTATTATTATTATTATTATTATTATTATTATTATTATTATTATTATTATTATTATTATTATTATTATTATTATTATTATTATTATTATTATTATTATTATTATTATTATTATTATTATTATTATTATTATTATTATTATTATTATTATTATTATTATTATTATTATTATTATTATTATTATTATTATTATTATTATTATTATTATATTATTATTATTATTATTATTATTATTATTATTATTATTATTATTAATATTATTATTATTATTATTATTATTATTATTATTATTATTATTATTATTATTATTATTATTATTATTATTATTATTATTATTATTATTATTATTATTATTATTATTATTATTATTATTATTATTATTATTATTATTATTATTATTATTATTATTATTATTATTATTATTATTATTATTATTATTATTATTATTATTATTATTATTATTATTATTATTATTATTATTATTATTATTATTATTATTATTATTATTATTATTATTATTATTATTATTATTATTATTATTATTATTATTATTATTATTATTATTATTATTATTATTATTATTATTATTATTATTATTATTATTATTATTATTATTATTATTATTATTATTATTATTATTATTATTATTATTATTATTATTATTATTATTATTATTATTATTATTATTATTATTATTATTATATTATTATTATTATTATTATTATTATTATTATTATTATTATTATTATTATTATTATTATTATTATTATTATTATTATTATTATTATTATTATTATTATTATTATTGATTATTATTATTATTATTATTATTATTATTATTATTATTATTATTATTATTATTATTATTATTATTATTATTATTATTATTATTATTATTATTATTATTATTATTATATTATTATTATTATTATTATTATTATTATTATTATTATTATTATTATTATTATTATATTATTATTATTATTATTATTATTATTATTATTATTATTATTATTATTATTATTATTATTATTATTATTATTATTATTATTATTATTATTATTATTATTATTATTATTATTATTATTATTATTATTATTATTATTATTATTATTATTATTATTATTATTATTATTATTATTATTATTATTATTATTATTATTATTATATTATTATTATTATTATTATTATTATTATTATTATTATTATTATTATTATTATTATTATTATTATTATTATTATTATTATTATTATTATTATTATTATTATTATTATTATTATTATTATTATTATTATTATTATTATTATTATTATTATTATTATTATTATTATTATTATTATTATTATTATTATTATTATTATTATTATTATTATTATTATTATTATTATTATTATTATTATTATTATTATTATTATTATTATTATTATTATTATTATTATTATTATTATTATTATTATTATTATTATTATTATTATTATTATTATTATTATTATTATTATTATTATTATTATTATTATTATTATTATTATTATTATATTATTATTATTATTATTATTATTATTATTATTATTATTATTATTATTATTATTATTATTATATTATTATTATTATTATTATTATTATTATTATTATTATTATTATTATTATTATTATTATTATTATTATTATTATTATTATTATTATTATTATTATTATTATTATTATTATTATTATTATTATTATTATTATTATTATTATTATTATTATTATTATTATTATTATATTATTATTATTATTATTATTATTATTATTATTATTATTATTATATTATTATTATTATTATTATTATTATTATTATTATTATTATTATTATTATTATTATTATTATTATTATTATTATTATTATTATTATTATTATTATTATTATTATTATTATTATTATTATGATTATTATTATTATTATTATTATTATTATTATTATTATTATATTATTATTATTATTATTATTATTATTATTATTATTATTATTATTATTATTATTATTATTATTATTATTATTATTATTATTATTATATTATTATTATTATTATTATTATTATTATTATTATTATTATTATTATTATTATTAATATTATTATTATTATTATTATTATTATTATTATTATGATTATTATTATTATTATTATTGTTATTATTATTATTATTATTATTATTATTATTATTATTATTATTATTATTATTATTATTATTATTATTATTATTATTATTATTATTATTATTATTATTATTATTATTATTATTATTATTATTATTATTATTTTTTTTTATTATTATTATTATTATTATTATTATTATTATTATTATTATTATTATTATTATTATTATTATTATTATTATTATTATTATTATTATTATTATATTATTATTATTATTATTATTATTATTATTATTATTATTATTATTATTATTATTATTATTATTATTATTATTATTATTATTATTATTATTTATTATTATTATTATTATTATTATTATTATTATTATTAGTATTATTATTATTATTATTATTATTATTATTATTATTATTATTATTATTATTATTATTATTATTATTATTATTATTATTATTATTATTATTATTATTATTATTATTATTATTATTATTATTATTTAATTATATTATTATTATTATTATTATTATTATTATTATTATTATTATTATGTATTATTATTATTATTATTATTATTATTATTATATTATTATTATTATTATTATTATTATTATTATTATTATTATTATTATTATTATTATTATTTTATTATTATTATTATTATTATTATTATTATTATTATTATTATTATTATTATTATTATTATTATTATTATTATTATTAT